>NC_050100.1:165483498-165786528 GCF_902167145.1 Zea mays | reverse complement strand
CAATATATTAAGTAAATTTAATATAATTCGTCTATGATTTATTTTACCCTTTTATGCCCTTTATTTTATGTTATCTTATACAATCTATTGAAATTTTATTACGAAGACTTAAGCTTCGTAATTATATTTTCATCAACCTTCGGCCAAGACTCATTATCCTCAAGGGTATAATGTTTCATGGACGAAGGACGTTAACATTTAACATTTTATGTTGTCTTGTTCTTAATTCATAGCATTTGAGAACAAGTCCCCAACATTGGCGCCCACCTCCGGTGAACTCACTTCCACTTTTTGAGCTGATGGCTTCGTTCAACGATCAAGCTGGAGCTGCTTCGGACCCAAAGCTGGTGCTCCCGATTACAGGTGGTTCGTCCTCAGAGCCAGCCAACAAGAAACAGAAGAAGGAAGCACAGAGAAGGGTACAGCATGTTGGGGTGCAAGGACCCTTCACCAAGTCAAGATGGTCTCACATCCCTATTACCTTCTCCCAAGAGGATCTTCAACTCAAGGATTACCCACACAATGATGCCATGGTTATCTCTTGTGTTATCAAAGGATTTCTGGTCCACAATGTCTTGGTTGACACAAGCAGTGCAGCTGATATCATATTTGCTAAGGCCTTCAGACAAATGCAAGAGCCAGAAGATAAGATTCATGATGCTACACATCCTCTCTGTGGCTTCGGAGGAAGGCAGATTGTAGCACTGGGCAAGATCACCATGTCCGTGACCTTCGGGTTCATCAACAACACTAGAACTGAACAAGTTGTGTTTGACATTGTTGACATGGAATACCCTTACAATGCAATTATTGGTCGTGGCACCCTCAATGCCTTCGAAGCAATTCTTCATCCTGCTTATCTTTGCATGAAGATACCTTCGGATCAAGGACCCATCGCTATTCATGGAAGTCAGGAAGCTACCAGAAGGGCCGAAGGAAACTGGACTGACTCAAAAGCAATCCATAACATAGATGGAGCTAAAGTTTGTGAACAGTACAAATTCAGAAGGGAAAAAGGAGCTTCAGCAGATCAGCCGAAGCCCATGCTCTTATGTGAGGACATAGCAGAGCAGAAGGTGCTGTTGGGCTCTCAATTATCTGAAGAACAGGAGAAAACCTTGATAAGGTTTTTGTTCAACAACAAAGATGTTTTTGCATGGTCAGCCAATGATCTCTGCGGAGTTAATAGGGATGTTATTGAACATTCGCTCAATGTTGATCCATCCTTCAGACCCAGAAAGCAGAGGCTTCGGAAAATGTCTGATGATAAGGCCGAAGGTGCTCGTAATGAAGTCAAAAGACTCCTCAGTGCAGGAGTTATCAGAGAAGTAAAGTACCCAGAATGGCTAGCTAACACTGTTATGGTAAAAAAGGCCAATGGCAAGTGGCGAATGTGTATCGATTTTACAGATCTCAACAAGGCTTGTCCGAAGGACGAATTCCCATTGCCAAGGATAGACTCTTTAGTTGATGTAGCAGCTTCTTCAGAGCTCATGAGTCTGCTAGACTGTTACTCAGGCTACCACCAAATCTGGATGAAGAAGGAAGATGAGCCGAAGACTAGCTTCATAACCCCAAGTGGCACATATTGCTATCTTCGGATGCCTGAGAGGCTCAAAAACGCTGGAGGAAGTTTCAGCAGAATGACTGCGAAGGTTCTCCAGTCTCAGATAGGCAGAAATGTGCTAACTTATGTTGATGACATCATTGTAAAAAGCACGAAACAGGAAAATCATGTTGCTGATTTGCAGGAGACCTTCGCCAGTTTCAGACAAGCTGGCTTAAAGTTGAATCCAGAAAAATGTGTCTTCGGTGTAAAGAAGGGGAAATTTCTTGGATGCTTGGTTTCAACAAAGGGAATTGAAGCTAATCCAAGTAAAATTGAAGCCATACTTCGAATGGAGCCACCAACCACAAAAAAGGGGGCCCAAAGATTAACAGGAAGGTTGGCATCTCTTAATAGATTTATATCCAGATCAGCAGAAAGGAATCTACCATTCTTCGAAGTGCTGAAATCAGCCGAAGTCTTTCAATGGGGACCAAGCCAACAAAAAGCCTTCGAGGAGTTGAAGCAATATCTGATAGATTTAACAACATTAACTCCACCAACGCCAGGGGCTCCTTTGTTATTATATGTGGCAGCTTCGCACTCAGCGGTAAGTGCAGCACTTGTCCAGGAGAAGCTTGATGGTCAAGTCAAGAAGCAGGTCCCAGTATATTTTGTATCTGAAGTTCTTAGTATATCAAAGAAAAACTATACAGAATTAGAGAAGGTGTTATATGCTGTTTTGATGGCGTCCAGGAAGCTTCGGCATTACTTTCAAGCGTACAATATTGTTGTTCCTTCTTCGCAGCCGTTGAAGGATATTATGAGAAATAGAGAAGCTACTGGGCAGATTGGAAAATGGGCTGCAGAGCTCAATGAATTTTGCATTGATTATGTGCATAGATCTTCGATCCAGTCCCAGGCATTAGCAGACTTCATTGCTGACTGGACGCCAGGGGCTCAGGATGAAGAAACAAATAAAGATGCCGAAGTATGGACAATGTTTTGCGATGGGTCTTGGGGAACCTTCGGGGCAGGAGCAGCTGCTGTGTTGGTCTCGCCATCCAAAGTTAAAACTTGTTATGCGGCAAGACTCGATTTTAGTTGTACAAATAATATTACCGAGTACGAAGCCTTGCTTTTGGGTCTTCGCAAGCTAAGAGCAATGGGAATCAGAAGGGCCATTCTTAAAACTGATTCCCAGGTTGTTTCGGGTCATATTGACAAGAGTTGCAAGGCTAAAGATCCGAAGCTTGAAAAATATCTGGACATGGTTCGAAGAGTCGAAGCTTCCTTCGAAGGATTTTCTGTCAAAAATATCCCTCGAGGACAAAATGAGCATGCTGATTTGCTAGCTAAGTCAGCAGCACAGGGGCTGCCCTTACCTTCGGATGTGTTCTTCGAAACAATAAAAGCACCTTTGGTGGAACTTCTTGAAAGAGCAGTCCTCAATATATCTCCTGTTTATAGCGAAGATTGGAGAACCGAGATTATCTCTTACCTTCAGGGTAAATTCCTTTCAGATGACGAAACTTATAACAGGAGGATAGAGGCAAGAGCTCGTCCATATGTCATGATAGAGGGGGAGTTGTACAAGCATGGAGTTTGTGCTCCGTTACTCAAGTGTTTATCTAGAACCGAAGGCATAGAGTTGATGAAAGAAATACATGCAGGCCTGTGTGGATCTCACATTGGATCTAGGCCGTTACTTGGAAAAGTTTTCCGCCAAGGGTTTTATTGGCCGAAGGCAGCTTCGGATGCAGCGGAATTGGTTCAAAAGTGCGAAGGTTGTCAGAAATGTGCAAGAGATCAAAAACAACCTTCGTCCTTAACACAGCTCATACAACCCATCTGGCCATTGCAAAGGTGGGGCCTTGACTTGTTGGGTCCATTACCACCGGCCCAAGGGAACTTAAGATATGTTGTAGTGGCTGTGGAATATTTTTCCAAATGGATTGAGGCAAAGCCTTTAGCCACAATAACTTCGGCTACCATTCAAAAGTTTTTCTGGCAGAATATTGTTTGTCGTTTCGGGGTACCAAAGGCCATCACTGTGGATAATGGAACACAATTTGACTCCGAAGCTTTTAGGGATTTCTGTGATCAAATTGGTACGAAGATCCATTTTGCATCAGTCAGGCATCCGGAGTCAAATGGGCTCGTTGAAAGAGCCAACGGCATTATAATGACAGGAATAATGAAGTTAATCTTCAATCAACCCAGAGGAAAGTGGCCAGATCAGTTAACCAAAGTGGTGTGGAGCCTTAACACAACAACATCAAGGTCTACAGGCTTTACTCCATTCAAGTTATTATTCGGTGACGAAGCAATAACTCCGGAGGAAGCTAAAACTGGATCAATAAGAGTAGTAGCTTCGGCAGAATCAGGTTCTGACAGCGAAAAGTCAACGCTGATTCCGCCAAAAGTAAAAGGCGAAGAAGCTCCAAAGTCGTTCCTAAGGGAATGCAGAGCTTACAGCGAAAAGTCAACGCTGATTCCGCCGAAAGTAAAAGGCGAAGAAGCTCCAAAGACGTTCCTAAGGGAATGCAGAGCTGATGTATGATTGTTTCTAAGGAAATAATGGCTGAGAGTGTGGCTTCGGATATGTGTTTGGACATTCATTTGCACATCACATTACATCATAGCATTTGCATTCATAAACATTCATCCAGGCATATGTAGGATAATCATCATCATGGCATAAATGGTTGCTTCGGCAAAAAGAAAAAAAAAGAGAAGAGCTTCTTCGCGTACAAAAAGGAGAGCTTCGGAAAAAAGGGAAATGTTGTTTTCTATGCTTCGCTGAGTACGAAAAGAAGGGAAGGTGTTTTTTCGCCTTCGGCTCAAAAAAGATAATTTCGTTCACAACGAAGCACATCGCATACATTAATGGAAGGGTAAGAGCATGATACAAGGTATGAACAGAACTCATTAAAGACAAGTTTAGTTACATTTACAAAAGTTATCTCAAAAGTTTCCTGAGTCTGTCTACAGTCTACTCCTACTTAATCTTCGGGGGATCTTAGCTTCGGCATCATTCTTTTCAATCATCGGCTTCGGCTTCGTCATTCTACATGAATTAAGTTGTTGTAAGTCAAAATTGAGCTTGAGGGAAGAGGTAAGCACAAGGTATGATTTCTTACTGGTTCAAGATGACTCCGAGCTTCGTCTCCAGCCTTCTCTCGCCCGCCTTTTGTCCATATCATTTTCACAAATCTATTGGAAATACTTCGGGCGAGATCAGGAATGTCATCTAGGATTGATGGTGATAAAGTGAAATTGGGCCTATTGACAATCTTTCCGTGATCACAGCCAGCTTTCAGGAAGGCTGCAGCAGTGCCCCGAAAAGCTACCCAGGCACAGAAGTCACCGTGCCCAGCTATAACTTCGTCGAGCTCGTCAATTTCACCCTCAATATGTTCGAAGGTCTTCGATAAATCTTCAGCTGAGGGGGTGAATTTCTCACTGCTGGCTCCAACTGAGTAAAAAATTTTTCTTAGTCGTTGAATGCATCTGTTGCTAAATTCCAAACATTTTTCTTGAAGGCCCGTCAATAGTTTTTTCAAATCTGAATTTTGTTGAGCTTCGGCTTCAAGTTTTATATTAAGTTCTTGCTTTTCTTGTTCAAACTGCTCAGATTGGCGGAGAAGCTTCGTGTTTAGTTCTGTTATTTTTGCTTCGGCTTCCACCAATAAACCTTCGGTTGCCTGGAGCTCAAAGTTCTTTTTCTCGATAGCATCTGATTGCTCCTTTATTTTGCTTTCTAAATTTTCAATCATAACTTCGTGTTTCTTGTCTTCAAAATCTTGCTGCATTTTCAAGGCTTTGCTCAGCAGCATACTCTGCACGAAAACAACTCTTGTTAGACATGTTTTTATTATTAAAAACAATAAAAATTAAAGGAAAAGTAGTTCACCTTGAAATTGGAATAAAATAAACTACCAACGATATGTTGTCGTCGGTAGCGGCCAATGTCCGTTTCTAGCTTCGGAAAGCCGATACTCTTTGACAGAGTACCGATAACTTTGGCTCCAGTTTGGTTTCGGATACAATCTAATTTCTCATCATCAATACCCCCAAAGAGGAGTGCTCCTGGCTTGTACCCGCAAGATTTGGCATACTCTTTAAGTTCTTCTATTTCAGGTTTTGACAATTTTTCTCCAACTAAATTTTGAAACATGAAGGCTTCGTTTTCTGAAGCTTCATCAGCAACTTCCTTTCCTTTCCCCGACGCTGCGGCCGCGGCCTCTTCGGCGGCGGTGGTAGCTTCTTCTGTGGCCATGTCTAGCAGTATTTTGTCAATGTGTTCGATTGTGCTCTCCAGGTTTAAATCTTCAGCTGAGGCAGCTTCGGCATCCGCGACCTCCGAAGGTGTGATTTCAATATCTGTCCTTTCCTCAGCCGCTGGTGTCTTCTGAGCTAAAGCTCTTGGCGGTGTCTTGTCAATTACTTCTGTCACACCGATGATTCTCTGTCTCTTTACTTTAGTCGTTTTCTTCATTTGTTTGGGCTCCTTTTCCTTCTGAAAAAACTTTGTCAGTTGAGGCCCCAATGGACTTAGCTTCGCAGGCAGGGATTCAGTCATTACCTTCAAAATTGCCTCCACATCAGTGGCAGAGGGTGATGCGGGGGTTTCTTCTTCGTCGGATATTTTTCGCTTCGGAGAAGACGCTTTCCTCTTCTTCGGAATTTTCTTCTTTGGTGTTTCTTTTTCATCTTCATTTAAGGCTTCGGATATCCTTTTCCTTTTTTGGCCTCCGGCACCTTTGTTCAGATTTTCATAGTCAGGGTATTCAAAACCCAAGGCGTCCAGCACTCGGTTCAGCCTTCGCTTCGGACGGGTGCCGAAGGCTGCAGTCATCAATTGATCTTCTTTTTTGGAGTAGTTGCCAAGTATTTCATTACACATTACTTCAATTGTATCTAGCCACTCTTGGCAAGGTGTTTTAAAGTATTTCTTAAACTTGAAATAGTAAGGTAAACGCACAAGTTCACCTTCTTTCTTCTCCCCCTTCAGCTTCGGCATGTCCCATTCTTTCAAACTAGGAAAAACTTTGAAAGCCAAAAACTCCTGAACCAGGTCTCTTGTACTGATATGCTCTGCAATAATCCTAAATTCATTCAATGCTTGTTGTGTTGGACCTTCTGGTGTCATGTTGCAGCGAGGTCGGGTTTCTCCGAAGATTAGTTCGAGTGGACTTTGCACAAGCTTCTCCTTGTCGTCATCAACCTTGACATAGAACCACTCCGACTTCCAGCCTGCTGCCCATTTGCTTCGATAGCTGATTACAGGAAACTTTGTGGTTTTCCGATAAGCAAAATTATAGCAACCAAAATTGTCATGCAATCCATCTTTTCTAGCCTTCGTCTGATAGTGCAATTCGTGAACTCGACAAAAGCTGTCCGCAAACGGCTCCACCGCTTGGCTTCGGAGGGCCCAGATATAAACACTAAGCCTAACAATAGCGTTAGGAGTCAACTGATGAAAATAGATACCGAACCTCTTCAGTACCTCTGCAATAATCCCATGTAGGGGGAATCTTAATCCAGCCTTTAGAAAGCTTTTGAAAATAACAATTTCGTCCTTCTCCGGCTTTGGGGTAGTCTCCTCTCCCCCGAAGCGTAATAGCTTCTTCTGATTTTCATTAAAAAAGCCCGACTTTACCATCTTGGAGAGATCAGCCTTCGAAACAGTAGACTTTCCGAAGTCCAAGTGGCTGGGCTTGCTTGGCATGGCAATGCGATAATCATCTTCGGGATCAGTTTCCTCAATATCTTCTTCTTCTGCTTCGGCAATTGCTTGTTCTGCTTGTTCCGCATCATCACTGGGGATCTTTTCCGAAGTTACCAGTCCGGATCTTTGCATTGCTTCGGAGATGGGAACAGTCTCCGAACCTTCAGCTTCGCCCCCCTCACGCTCAACCCTAGTGGTAGAACGCACTCTGGCCATTTAATTCTGAATTTATGGAAATTAAATACTTTTTTCTTCCAAAGTTTTTTCTTCTGACGAAGCAGAATTCAAGCTGGAGCTTCGTCCGAGTCCGAAAGTCAAGCTTCGGCGATGGTTAAAAATTTTGGCAGCAAAACAGTGCAAATAGCAATGAATGCTGTGGTAACTTCACACCTACCCGTCTGTTTATATAGCACTGCAGGTAAGAAGGCGAAGCGCCAGGATTTTTACACCAGACGGACACCCGCTCGCACTCGCTGCGTGGTGGACCGCAGAGACCAAACAGTAACTCTGCAAGGTGGGACCGCTACGCGCTGGGAAACTGAATCGTTTCTCGACAACGAGCTCAGGGAAGGTGTTTTTTGGACCTTCGGCTCCCCGAAGCTTAAGAGACTTTTTTCACGGATCAAGCTCGTTACGAAAAACGATCTAGCACCGCGAAAGGGGCTACTGTTGGGTCTATGCTTCGTCGCCGAAGGTCTTCGAGGGAGAAGCGGCTTTCGGCTAAAGCTGTTTGTATGAGATGGCCGAAGGTTCCTCTTCATGAAGCTTCGATATTACAAACCGACTTAAAGATAGAATGACCTTTTAGTCCATAAAGGTCTGAGTCAATGTTGTAAGCTTTTATGGGGGGCATAATTGTAATTCCTCACAGGCTGTGTCCTGTGCCTATAAATAGTGAACAGTATTCCATTACTGTTCACGCATTCTGGTAATTGCAGTCGCATCTTTCGGAAATCCACCTTTGCCAAGGCAGAGGTATTATTGTATTCAATGATTCAATATATTAAGTAAATTTAATATAATTCGTCTATGATTTATTTTACCCTTTTATGCCCTTTATTTTATGTTATCTTATACAATCTATTGAAATTTTATTACGAAGACTTAAGCTTCGTAATTATATTTTCATCAACCTTCGTCCAAGACTCATTATCCTCAAGGGTATAATGTTTCATGGACGAAGGACGTTAACATTTAACATTTTATGTTGCCTTGTTCTTAATTCATAGCATTTGAGAACAAGTCCCCAACAAGCAGTGACTGGCTTCGTCTGAAACCCTTGGAAGCTAGTTATCAGCATATCCTTCAACTTCTGCCAAGAAGTGATTGTCCCTGGCCGAAGAGAAGAGTACCAGGTCTGAGCAACGCTCTTGACGACCATGACAAAAGATTTTGCCATGACTGCAGTATTGCCACCATACGAAGATATGGTTGCTTCATAGCTCATCAAGAATTGCTTCGGGTCTGTATGACCGTCATACATGGGGAGCTGAGGTGGCTTGTAAGACTGGGGCCATGGTGTAGCCTGCAATTCTGTTGAGAGAGGAGAAGCATCATCGAAAGCAAAGTTTCCATGATGGAAATCTTCATACCAGTCATCCTCATTGTGGAAGCCTTCCTGATGGAGCTCTTTGCGTGGAGGCCTTCGGCTCTGATCATCTTGAACAAGATGACGAACCTCTTCAGAAGCTTCGTCTATCTGTCTCTGAAGGTCAGCTAGACGAGCCATCTTCTCCTTCTTGCGCTGCACCTGTTACTGAAGGATCTCCAGGTTTTGGATCTCCTAATCGAAGTCATCTTCCGGAGGTGTTGGACTAACGACCTTCCTCTTCTGGCTTCGGGCCTCTCTAAGAGAAAGGACGTCCTGATTGGGATCCAGCGGCTGTAAAGTACCAGCCCCTGTCGCTGAAGCTTTTTTCGACGGCATGATGAAGGTGATGCTTGCCGAAAGTGTTCAAGACTCAAAAAATGGAAGTGGGTTCACCGGAGGTGGGCTCCAATGTTGGAGACTTGTTCTCAAATGCTATGAATCAAGAACAAGGCAACATAAAATGTTAAATATCAAGAGCCCTTCGTCCTTCAAATCATTATTTCCTTTCGGATATAACGAATTTAGGACGAAGGTCATGAAGGGCGTACCTTTATGATCATGATAAAAAATGGAGAACATTCAAACAAAATACAGAAAGTAATATAATTTCCATAAACATTATTATTAATCTATTTTTATTTGTATCACTTGTGTAAACAAAGATAAATTACAAATGTACCTTCGGCTTGAAGGAAAGAAAATACAGCCGTGGCGCAAAAGTGAATGCCAAGTCAGCGTGAACAGTACGGGAATACTGTTCACCTATTTATAGGCACGGGTCGCAGCCCATGCAAGATTACATTAATGCCCTTTACATTTATCAATAATTCTATAGTAATTCTTCGAGGTCTAATCTGGCTTTTCATCTTTGAGTCGGTTTCCCTTTCCGCCGTTATGCCGAAGCTCTTCTGCGCATAACTTCGTGATCGTCTTATCCTTCGTCGTGATTGCTGGCTCAGTTAAGCTTCGTCTTAACCATGCTTTTGTATACTCGCAACTTGACTTCGAGGGTACCTGTTCACATATTTCTTTTGAAGAACATAGTCAATTACGTTTTTGAGGACCTTCGGAAGCCGAAGGCCCCCAACAACCGCTCAAACTGCCAAGCTCACTCTCGACAGCCGAGAAGATTTTGTGGTCGATCTATCCACCGAGTTGGTAGAGAAGGATCTGCAGGTGGAGAGGCTGAGCCAGCGCATCACCACCTTGGAGCAGCAGGTGGAGATCCGAGATAACACTATTGATGTCTTGGAGAACCAGCTTCACGATGTGCAGAGGGAACTCGAAGAAGCAAACGACCACTTGGACATGCACCACCTGGAGATGGAGGCCAATGAAGCAGGAAGCGAGGGAGAAGAGGCTCCCGGGGAGCTAGGACCAGCCCCTGGTGCCAATGGGACTACCTCCGCGATGCCTCCTTCACACGTATCCAGTGTCGCTTCCACCGCTTAGGGTTAAGTAGTCACTTCGACACTTTTAGGCGGATAGAAACCTATGCGAGCTTAGTTAATGTCAGATTTTGGACTAGGCTTATGGGTACTTTCCCCTGATTGATGTAACCCTGTGAACTTTTGAAATCTGTGGGATATTTGTCACCATGTTATCTTCATTTCGAACCTAATATTATGATTATGGCATTTTTCCTTCCATATGAGATGATATCTTGTCGTTCGAACTGTGAGTTGGGATAATAATGGCGACAATCTCTGTTTTCAGATGGCAGCTAGGCAGCGTCGCGGGCATAACGAGCAGGTTCCCCCGCCACCTCCCCCCAGCTCCCACAGTGCAGGAGCTGATGGCCCAGCAGAATGAGATTCTGCGACAGCTCTTGTAGCGCCAGCCCCACCCTCAGCAGCATGGCGGAGGCCAGCATCAGCGACCTCCGGCTATGGCAACTAACCAGGAGTTTCTGAGCACGCAGCCACCCTTGTTCACTAAGGCAGAGGATCCGTTGGACGCCGACGTATGGCTTCGCGTCGTTCAGTCCAAGTTTCCCCTCCTCACGGGAGACTGCCCTGATGAGGCCAAGGCTTGCTTTGCCGCACAGCAGCTTCGCGGCCCTGCTCGGATTTGGTAGGACCACTTCCGTGCTATGCTCCCCGCTGATCGTGAAGTATCTTGGGAGGAATTCAAGACTGCCTTCAGAGGACACCACATCCCAGCTGGCATTCTTGATCGGAAGTTGAATGAATTTCTGGCCCTTAATCAAGGAACCCGCACGGTACTGCAGTATGCGCAAGCCTTCAACGACTTATGCCAGTATGCAGGGTATCATGCTGATTCTGATGAAAAGAAGAGAGATCGCTTCCGTAGGGGTCTCAATACCAAGCTGCGGGAACGACTCAACACGTCCGGGCTGATAGCTTCAATGAGTTGGTCAACATGGCCATCTCCCAGGAGGATTGCATTGTTGCTCACCGGGCAGAGAAGAAGAGAAAGGCACCAATGGCAGCACCATCCGCTCAGGCTCAGAGGTTCCAGATTGTTTCTCACAATCAGAGCAAGGGTTTTCAGCAGCAGGCAGACAGATGGGTGATCAGGCCACCTCAGCAGCAACAGCAGCCGGCACCCAACCGCTATCCAGCTCCCGCCCCAAGGAACAATCAGCCTCCGCAGCAGCAGTAGTTCCGCCAGGGCAATGGGAACAAGTGTTTCACTTGTGGCAATGTGGGCCACTATGCCAAGAATTGTCCTAGGAACCAGCAGAGGCAGATGCCAGCACCAATTCAAGACAAGGGAAGGAAGCAGAAGGTGCAAGTCAGGCAAGGGAAGCTCAACTTCACTACTCTGGAGGAAGTACCAGAAGGAGCTCCTATCATGACCGGTATCTTTTTAGTTTATAATCAACCTGCTTTAATTTTGTTTGATTCTGGTGCATCTCATAGTTTCATTAGCCAAAAGTTCAGTGCTAGATGTAAACTGCCATTCTCTCACTCAAAAGGGTCATTCATGATAGTCACACCTGGGGGTAAAATTGCAACTAATCAATTAAACCAAAGTGTGCCTATTCAACTGGGAAGCCACATTGTCAAGACCACTCTTATTGTGTTGGGATTGGAAAATGTGGACATTATTCTAGGAGCAAATTGGATGACCTTGCACCAAGTTGTGCTTGATGTAGCCAGCCGTACCGTGGAAGTTAGTTCTCCGTTCTGCGGGAACTTCACCTTAATTCTGCCTAGTCAAGGTTCTACTCAGTCATGTGCTTTCTCTATGACGGAGTTACCTCTGAAGAAGATCCCAGTGGTCTGTGAGTGTGCAGATGTCTTCCATGATGAATTGCCAGGAATGCCACCAGACCGGGATATTGAATTCGCCATCAAGTTGCAACCGGGAACGGCCCCAATTTCCAAGAGGCCCTACCGAATGCCACCCGCTGAGTTGGCAGAATTGAAGAAGCAATTGCAAGAGTTGCTGGATAAGGGATTTATTCGCCCAAGCACTTCGCCTTGGGGATGTCCAGCACTGTTTGTGAAGAATAAGGATGAAAGCTTGAGGCTGTGTATAGATTATCGCCCTCTTAATGCGGTAACTATCAAGAACAAGTATCCTTTGCCTCGTATTGATGTTCTTTTTGACCAGTTGGTCAGGGCCAAGGTATTTTCCAAGATAGACCTTCGCTCTGGCTACCATCAGATCAAGATACGAGCAAGTGATATTCCGAAGACGGCATTCTCAACCAGATATGGGCTATATGAATTCTTGGTGATGTCATTCGGGCTGACAAATGCACCAGCATATTTCATGTATCTGATGAATTCTGTTTTCATGCCGAAATTGGACAAGTTCGTAGTGGTTTTCATTGATGATATTTTGGTGTACTCAAAGAACGAAGATGAACATGCCGGGCATTTGCATGTAGTGCTTCAACGTCTGCGAGAGCACCACCTTAATGCCAAGTTATCCAAGTGTGATTTTTGGCTAAAGGAAATCAAATTCTTGGGTCACACTATCTCTCAGGCTGGAATAGCTGTTGATCCTGATAAAGTGCAAGAGGTGATGAACTGGAAGCCACCAACAACTGTCCGTCAGATCCGGAGTTTTCTAGGATTAGCTGGTTATTACCGAAGATTTATTCTGGACTTCTCTCAAATTGCGAAGCCTATAACTGAGTTGCTGAAGGAAGAAGTCAAATTTGTTTGGAGTCAGAAGTGCGAAGAGGCCTTCCATGCATTAAGGCAGCATCTGACCACAGCACCAGTATTGGCACAACCCGACAACAGCAAGCCTTTTGATGTATATTGCGATGCCTCTGGCACCGGGCTAGGTTGTGTCTTGATGCAAGACAACCGAGTCATAGCTTATGCCTCAAGAGCACTTAGGCCTCATGAGCAAAACTATCCCACTCATGACCTCGAGTTGGCAGCAGTGGTTCATGCATTAAAGATGTGGAGGCATTATTTAATGGGAACCCACTACAACATCTTCACTGATCATAAGAGCCTTAAGTACATTTTTACTCAGGCTGATCTCAACATGAGGCAGAGAAGATGGCTAGAGCTGATCAAGGATTATGACCTGGAGGTACATTATCACCCAGGAAAAGCTAATGTGGTAGCAGATGCCTTGAGTCGGAAGATGCAATGCAATTGTATTCTGATGGATTCTCGCATTAACACCTTGTGTGATGAGTTGAGCAAGATGCAAATTGAAGTGATTCCTTCTGGTTCTTTGTCTCACATTTCTATTGAGCCAGCTTTGCAAGACCAAATTGTCATGGCCCAGCTCAGTGACAAGGGAGTGCAAATTATCAAGAAGAATCTCCATGAGAAGGTTGAGAAGTATAATTGTTTCCGCAAGGATGAAAAGGGTGTGTTATGGCTCAAAAGCAGATTGGTAATTCCTAAAGATCAGGACCTCAAGAGGAAAATCTTGGATGAGGCTCATCTCTCCAAATTCTCTATGCATCCGGGAAGCACCAAGATGTACCATGACCTGAAGCCTTTGTATTGGTGGACCAGAATGAAGAGGGAGTGTAACACCCGGTTTTAAGGGACAAAGCCGGGTGCATCTCATACATGCGCCAAAGAAGACAACATATATAATCACAGAGTGTATAGAGATAAATGTCACAATAATCAGAGTACTTATTACATAGCGGAAGTCTTACAAAATAAAATATAAATATAACAGGATCTAAAAACTATCCTTGGCGCCAGAAAGTCAACTGGGAGACGCCACCTAGATCGAATTGAACTCCGCAATATGGCTCCACTTGAACCACCTGTTCTTCTCCTGTGTGGGGGGTGTGAGACAGCAAGAGTGAGCTCACATACGTTCATCGCTCAACAACTTGTGGGGAATAATGTGACATGAACTCACCAAAGGTGGGAGCTCATGAAGTGTAAGGCTTACCAAAGGGAATGGTTAAAGCTGAGCATTGCTTTTAAAGTTGGTCAAAATTTTATTAGCAATTACTAGATGTAAGTAAATACCAACCATAATAATAATAGAACAAAATTAATAAATAATCCCATGCAAATGCATATGACAAATTGAGTTTAGGTTCCATAATTTAATCATGTGAGGGTCCGAGCCGCTCTTGACCGTGAGCACGGCTAGTATACTAGTTTTACACTCTGCAGAGGTTGCGCATCTTTACCCACAAGTCGTGTTACCCATCTGCCAAGGGGTCATGAGTCCCATACACCTCTACCGAGGAGGCGAGGCAGGGTAACACTACGAGGCCTTTACAAAGTTCCACTAGCTTCAGAAATCCCGCTACAGTTTATAGGAAGCTCCAATGCAGGAATCCCTTGCAGGACCGCCATCGCAGCAAAATCCTCCCGAGGGCCTCCCTACACTGACCACTCCCCTACTGCCCTTGCCCCTTTCGGGTAAGGAAGACCTCCACTAGCTTTCCTAGTTAATCAGCCAAGGGCGTCCCATTAAACCCTTGTGGTAGCACTGTTTTCCCGGGTGGTCGCTCCATGTTCCAATTAACATAATGATCTTATCATGAACATAAATAACATAACAGAATAATTGGAACATGGATGTAATGAAATATTAACCCGAAAACCATATAAAGCAATAGCATAACTACCCAATTGATTCAGGGGTAAACAAGGTAAACATGATAAACAAACTAGGGTGTCCTATTGGGTCCCATCAAAATTAAACCTATGCATTGGATAGTGATAATAAAGAATATTATTAGGTAACAAAAGTGGATCAAGGGCACAACTTGCCTGGCACTTGAGATTCCAATTACCAGGGTGATTCTTCAGATCTTCAAAACCTCGCGCTAGTCGTAGCAATACAAACAAACATGGTATATATAAAATTAACATCACACCAAACATAAGAACAAACTGTATAATAATAATTTACGTGAAGCTACGAAATCGTGGGATCGAAAACTACTAAGATCGGAGTCATGGTTAAGGAGTTATGATCTATAAAAGCTTTACTTGATTTAAATATTAAACTATATTATAAATTGGTTAGTATAGATCATATGAGAAATTATTCTATAAATGATTATCTCCACTTTAATCTAAGTCATAAATTGATCATAGATCATATTTTAATATATTATAATGATAAGCAGATTAACAAGACTATCCAACATCAGTTAAATATAGATCTAATTATAAAATAATGAGATTTGGTATAATATATGTTGTTATTGCATAGTAAATATTTGTACGAGGCTAATGCAACTTGAATGGATCAATTCGGAGTTAAAACGAAGGAGTTATGAATTTCCGAAGTCTATATGTGCTAAATACCAAATTAATTAGGATATAAATTTTAATGTAACTTTCATATCAAAACAGAGGTACTATGTTATAAACAATAGTACTAGGGAATTATAGAAATTGAAATGGACTCATTTGGACTTAATATGAATTTTCTATGCATTAAATGACTTTCTGCAATTATTTTCAAACCCAAAATCAATTTATAAACTCCTTTTCCTATTTTCTTTATTTCCTGGACTGCACCTGTAATAAACAGGAACACAGGGGCAATGGCGCAATTAATCCTAAGACACAGATTACTACTACGTGGACTGCGGGTTGTTTTCGGGGAAACATAAGGGCTCTTATGCAAAATGGTACAACTGAAGGGGTATGCGCAAATCAGAGCCATCCGATTAAGCAGGGATGGCCCAGATTAGATCGCCAGGGTGCCCGATCGGTACTTGATTTCGACGGTTGGATCATGATCCAATGCACAGCAAGTAATAAGACTGAGGTCACATCACGACCGCCCACTCCTGAATCTACGAATCGCAACACCTTTCCCACCGATCTAATCACTTGCGATGGATTGAAATCCTAGGGTTACCAATCGCCCGGTCGACTCGATACGAGACTTCTAATCCCAACCGCCTAAACCAGATCCGACGACCCGAAGGCCACGGACCCGTCACCCCCAGCGAGGCACCCGCGCGGTGGCACAATCCACCGCCCCGACGGCGAGGCTCACCGGTGATCCTCCGCCCAGTACCCCGGCTCCCCAACACTGAAATTGGTTGGTACTATGCGACGAGAAAGACGAGGCGAGCCATTTGGATGGTTTCTTACCGGGATTAGAGACGGCCAGTGCCCTGCCCGCGGCAGAACGCAGGCACCAAGATCCGGTGCACGACTGCTTGAGTTCCGCCCGGCCGTTCCTCAAATTGGTGGTGGAGAAAGCTTCCCCAAGACTCGGCGATCAATCCTACACCCACACTGGACACCGAATGGCCCCCAGATAGCGTGACGATGGTGGCGGCGGCGCTGCTTCCTCTCTCTCTGCGCACACGACGATGGGCTCCTAAGGTGGTCGGGCTACTTGATAGGATATGATATGAACGCGGATGGGAGTCAAGGGATTGCTTATATGATCCTGAGAGCCCGAGTCGTGGGGGAGGCACCCAGGTCCGATCTATCACCGGCGAAGTCGCGGGTTCAGTTACGTCTGAGGAGGAGGACGAGGGAGCTCCCGCGTACTGGGCCCCACCAGACATGGTCACGAGCGCGCAGATGGCGGAGTCCCGGGCTCTCGGCCGGTCGCCAGGTTGTTACGGGTCCGGGGAAAACGCAGGCACGCAGCCGCGAGCACCGAGCATGGCGGCATCGAAATCGGACTTCGGTTGAAGGCGAAGAAGACGGCGCCGCACAGGAGAGTATGACGAGTGGGCCCGTCGATTAGCGCCGAGCGGAGGGCGCGCGCGCTTTAGCTGAGCGGGACACAGGGGATTAGGCCCGGTTGGCAGTGTCAGGTGAGGGTTGCGCGCACAGGAGGTGGGTTGGGCCAGGTGTGGTTTCGGCCCAGGAACACAAGATTCCTATTCTTCTTTTTTTTCTCCCTTTTTTTCTTTATTCTCATTTCAAATTCAAATTTGATTCATGGTTCAACCATAAAATGGAAATTGATTGCATAATAAATGAAGTCCTAGCTTGAAATGTTTATTTCTATAGTTATTTATTTTATTATTTGGCTAGCTTACTTCCTTTTAACTTGAGCATTCAAAAGCATGAGAAATCCAAAAAGGGTTAAAAAAAATCCTAAAGCACAATCTTAAATCCTGGGAGGACTCTGGCCCGAATCTCGGGACGAGATTCCTTTGATGGGGGAAGGTTGTGACACCCCAGTGTCACCTAGGGTTTCTCTTAAAAATGCCAAACCAAGAACCATCATTTTATGTGAACCAAAGTAAGCATGAGCATCAAATTAACTTAAGAATAAAGAATTCACCAAGCATATACTTAAAAGTATCATAATCAAAGCAAATGGGTCTTTCCAAAAGGTAATAATGTTGCAACCCTAATAAACCCTAAGTAAGCCAAGTTAGGCATAAAAGGGAATTGGGAGAAATCATAAGGGAAAATGCAAAAAAAATTTAGATATGATCAAATTACAAAACTTTAGTTCACCAAATAACTAACAAAACATAGTAAGAGAGTTGGCCTTTTGGTCTTTTTAAAATTCCCAAATCAGCCCTTGAACCATGAACCCTTGGAGAAATTCAGATTTCTGAATTTCTGAAATTCAGACCTCTTTCCAAAGATCAAATGCGTTCTCTGTTTTTCGAAACTCAAAACTAGAAGATCCAAATATCAAAGTTGTGCCAAATTCCCTTGAACACGTCCTGGAAAAGTTTGCTCAAACCAAATTCATTTGACACGGTTTTGGCGTAGTTTGACCTCGAGACCAGACATTCTGACACTCGCACCTTGGTGACGCTACAACTCCCTGTCCCTAGCCTTAAACCGCGCGACGTCCATACACAAAAGACAAAGCAAGGTCAGGTGAACAAATCCTTCACAGCGATCTTGCCCAAATTCGCGAAGATTTGCACCCAACCAGCGCTTGAACATGGGCAGAGGCAACGGGCACACGTGTTCGACCGTGGCTGACACCTCCGGTTCACGCCCGTTCGCGCACCGCGCCTCCCAGTGCACGCCCGCGCGCGCTCGCCGGTCCACATCCGCCCGTGCACCGCGCCGTGCCTATAAAGCCTCCCCAGGCGCGCCCCACTTCACCCCGTGCTCACCTTCACCGGCCAGCCCCCTCTCCTTAGCTCCGGCGAGCTCATTTCCGCCCGCCATTGCCGCCAGAGCTTCGGCCACCGTGGCCAGCCCACTCCAGCCACCCCCAAGTCGAGCCAGTGCTTCGGCTAGCTCTGCCAGTGGCCCGTGAAGCTTTCCAAGCCCTCGGACCAGGCCGGACTTCACCGGAGGCTCGAGATCGACCTCACCGGACTTCGGTCTTCCGCCGCCGCGCGTGGACAGAGCTAACCGGTGAGTCCCCGTCCAATTCCTTGCACCCATATCTTCTCTGGCACCCCATGAATCTCTCTGACCCGTCCAATTGAACTATCTCGCCGTGAGCAGGCCGGACTCCTCGCCGCCGATAAGCATCCCCGCCTGCGCACGTGGACCGGCCAACTCCGACCATCCCCGACGGCGACCCGCACACCGTTGTGATCCCCGAGACCTCCCCTACGTCCTCGACCGCTTCACCGGAGCAATCTCGCCGCCGGTAAGCCCCTCCGCCCTTTCTTCCGCCGCGGTTACTGTTTAAGTTAGGAGAAGGACCTCGAGTTAGGATTTAAAGAACCCGAGGGGTTTTTTGTAACGTCAGTGACCCATGTGAATAGTAGCCTAGGGACTGATCCGTGAAGAAAACTTAAAAACCTGCCAGGGACCCCAGTGCAAAGTGGTTTTCCATTTAATCAATTCTGTTAATCTTTTAAAAAATAACCAGAGAACTTAGAAAACCCATAACTTTATGAATTCTTAATAAAAAGTTGTCAAACTAATTTTGCTAGATCCTGAATATTATGAACTATCATTTAAAAATGATAAACCCTATGCTTTCTGTTCTAAATTTTAGAGTTTAAATTTAAAACCAGAAACTTACCAAACCTAGTTTAATTAAGGAAAATTAGTTTTTCTTCTGTACTGAACCTAAGAAAATTTGTAGGTATTCAAACCTCATTTAGACATTGTTTAAAAATAGTAGGAACCCCAGCATTGGAAAATATGATGTAGATATTCATTTAAAGCTATTTTGCCCAAAACTTAGAAAAAACTAGAAAGGCATTAGAAATTAATGAACAGTGAGTGAAATTATTTTTCCTAGTTTGCTTAAGTAACAAAGAATCTAGGAAAAATAAAGAGACCATTAGTTCAGATCAGTTTTAAATTAGAATGCTTTATTTAGCCTTATTTGAACTGAAAATCAATTATTGGAATTACAAAACTATACCCAAAATGAATATTAAAAATCCAGTGGACTTACAACCACCAGAGCCCCACTACAAAAATAAATAACACCTCAGCCCAACCTTTTAAGTAAGGAAAATAAATATAAAATGCTAATAAAGCATTTTCCAAATAAATCATGAACAACCCCTAGTAATGTGATAATGGGCAACCAAAAATTAGCTAAGTCCATAATGAGATAAACCACCAGTGAAAAATACAAACCTATGAAAAAGAAGCAAACTCATACCTATTGCTAGTGTTTTATGAGAAAGGCCGCTTAATTCAAATAATGCATACCACCCCTTCTCTTAAGCAAAAAGATGCCAAACTTCAGAATGATTGCTCTTGCACAAAACAATGACTAAGAAAAATAAGAACTCTGTTGTTTGATATTTTTCAAATATAGTGGTAGTAGAAAGCACCTATTTGGCTAGAAACTTGAGAAAACCATAGAAAAATAATTAAAAGGTATTAATGACTAGAAATTTGTATCAAGTCATGTTATAACACCTAAAAGCCAGCAAAAATAAGTTTTAGAGAACTACCCACAGTTAATTAATAGTTGTAGTTCAAAGCACCCCTTCTGCCCTAGAATTTAATAATTTTGTCCAGAGAAAACTATTCACTTTCTGATCCCCAAATTTTGCGACAGGGAAACATACACCAGTACCAAGCCACTGTAATTTTTGCAGAATTTTTATAATTTTATAAAAGTAACTTGTTGTTCAAACCTACTCCAAAACATTTAAGAGAGTAAAAGAAAAGGGAAGAAGAAATAAACCCCACCCCAATAAGTCTAACTTGAGTACTTATCAACTCTCACTATGACTTAAAAGGAATTCAGTGGAACCCCAAAAATAAACCTGCCACTTACCTTAGCTAAGTTTAACCCAATTTACCAAGTATACCACCCAAAGGTCTCACATAAGTAAAGTCAACCTTGTTTAACTCAAGTAGATCATACACCTCCAAAGTTGTAAATTCTAAAAGCACATATCATATCATGCATATATCTTACGCATTGCATTCATTAGATTGTAATCTTGCCGACGGAGAGTACGTGCTCATCCCCGAGCAAGGACCTGTCCAAGAGGAGGACTAGGAGCAGGCTTCAGAGGCTGCTATTGAGGATCTCCCCACAGCCCCAACAATTGAAGGCAAGCCCCGGTTTTATGCATAACCGTATTATTATATGCTACTTTACTACACTTAATGCTTGTAGGATTGTAATGTGCACTTAAGTGTAGGAGTTGCTTGAAACCTCTAGTTGCATGAACTTAGGATTCCTTTTTGAGATTAATACTAGTATGCTAGGTCGAGTAGCTGCTTGCTAATCAGGCTCTCGGTAGAAGTCGAGTGATTTTTCTAGCACTCGCGCGAGGTCAGGAATTGATTGTATTCATCTTGATAACGGGATATATGTTAGTCTATGGACTTGGATCCAGGGAGGATGCCTTGTCCATGAGACGAGAAAAAGGAATTAAGGATTAATGTGTGGATACCTGAGTCAAGCTTTTGAACGTACTAAGCACATGCCGGGAAAAATGGTAACCGGTAAACCTAGTACCTGATTGAAGCCGGACGCGGACTTTATCCCTCATGCGACCTGAGACTGGGTCTCCCATGCTAGCTATGGTGGGTACAAGTGCGGTCACTGCACGACGGCAGCCGGGGTCAGTGGAGCATTGTATGCCAAGGCGGTGAGGCCTGGACGCGAACGGGGAATCGATGGGGACGGTTGTCATGTGTGGGGTCGGAGTACCCTGACATGCCGTGTGTTTAGGTTTACCTTGCAAGGTTAAAACTCGATTCGAATCGTCTGCTTCTCGCAGCTAATGAGACTGCTTGACCCCTTGTACTGCATCGAGTAAGAAGTGAAATGAGGTTACATGAGATAACTTGTTGATTGAACTAAATGATTGTTACCATGTATGCTTAGAAGGAGCAAATCTAGCTAAGTTAATGATGACAGAATTTGAAAAGCTAAAAATTGATTTTAGAAACCGCTAGTGCTTTTGGCAAACCAAACCCCTCAGCCAAACAGCTGCATAGTCTAGAGGTAGAGGAGTAGACTCCTCACACCGGTTAAGTCTAGCTGAGTATTAGTATACTCAGCCTTGCTTGTGGCATAATTTTTGCAGGTACCATTCAGGAAATGGTTGATGGTGTGACTTGGCCTACCACCCTGCCACCGGGTTGGACGGTCGAGTGGGATGTTGCTCCGGCAGGAGAGGAGCACGAGGAGTAGTGGGCTAGGCCTTGCCCATTTCCTCATTACCGACGACATCGATTATCCACTGCACTTTATTTTGTGAACTCTTATTTGCTACTCAAAAACTCCGATTTATGTAATAACTCAGTACTTAATTTGAGGTTTCCTATTTTATTGTTCTTTTTCTGTGACTCGCCTTCGAGTGAGATTGTGGAATTTGATCCTGGTTAAGTGGCTCTATCAGACCAGATCTGAGGGACTGACGGGTTATTCCGATTTAAGTGTGTTACGGCCCCTGAGGCGTGACTTAGGCACTTAAGCTGGAATAATTCAGGTGGTTCCGCCACATGAAATGTGCCCTTGGGCCATTTCTATAAATGTTTTGGTGATTAGATGCCCAACACATATTGTTTTAGTTCATATGTGCTAAGTGGTTGAGAAGTGCAAATCAAGAATCAAGGTATGTTTCTAGCCCTAGTAAATTGTTTTTAGATACTAACATATCTATCTAAGTGCTTGGGACACTGCCAAGAAAAGTGGAAATGAATTGGAGAAGTCTTGGCTGAGTTCAGCCAAAACAGCACCAGCATGTGGTGCACCGGACTGTCCGGTGGTGCATAGGACAGTGTCCGGTGCCCAGGTTGGCCCGGCGACGAACTCGTCGCTCTCGGGAAAAAGCGCAGGCTCCGCAACTAAAAATCACCAGACTATCCGGTGAGTCAATGGTGCCCACGACCAACGGTCGGCAGCGCAATCAGCGGGCGACGCGTGGCCCACGCCAACGGTCAGTTGGTCACACCAGACTGTCCAGTGTGCACCGGACAATGTCCAGTGTGCACTGTACAGTGTCTGGTGTGCCAATGGAACCGAAGGTTCAACGGTCGGGTGCGCCTGATAAGGAAGGAGATCGGGCACCGGACAGCTATTGTTCTTGTCCGGTGGTGCATCGGACTGTCCGGTGTGCCACCCGACAGAAGGCAAGAATTGCCTTCCAATTGGAACTTCAACGACTCCTAGCTGCCTTGGGGCTATAAAAGGGACCCTAGGCGCATGGAGCACTACACCAAGCATTCACTAAACATCCTAAGACGCCTAGACTCCACAATCACGCAATCAGTTCATCGTGTTAGAGATTTGAGCACCGTTTGAGTTGTAAACTCCCTGCGCCATGTTTTGTGGTCACGTCTTCGCTTGTGTGCGTGTGTTTGCTGCGAATTGAGTCTTGCGTGCGTTGCTTTCCCTCCCTTGCTCTTGTGCTTCTCTTGAGATCAACGTTGTAAGGGTGAGAGGCTCCAATTTGTGGAGATTCCTCGCAAACGGGAAAAGATTGCTAAGGAAGAAAATAGTGGTACTCAAAGTTGATCATTGGATCACTTGAGAGGGATTGAGTGCAATCCTTGCCCGAAGGAGGTCACCACAACGTGGAGTAGGCATTGGCCGAACCACGGGATAAAAATCATTGTGTCTTGTGTCCATCTTCATTGTGATTGGTTTTCTTCTAAAGTTCACACTTTAGCAACTTAGTTTTAATCGCACCAACATTTCATAACCAAGTTTTGGCTATTTAGTATTTGATTTTTCAAGATCACTTATTCACCCCTCTAGGTGCTCTCAGATGCACATAAGTAGAGTAAAGAACCTATCATCGACCGGTATACCTTTTGATCTACGGATTTACCTCCCGTGTCGAGGTCGAGATGGCAATTGGTTCCCATGGGTGTCTTGATGGGTTTGCCATTCTTCATTCTAAGCTTCTTAAATATATCTTGAATGTACTTTGTTTGGCTGATGAAGGTGCCTTCTTCGAGTTGCTTCCAAGAAAATACTTCAACTCCCTCATCATTGACATCTTGAATTTCTGTATCATAATCCTACTAAACTCTTCACAGGATGACTTGTTAGTAGATCCAAAATAATATCATCAACGTAAATTTGGCATATAAACAAGTCTTTTGCAATAGTTTTAGTGAAGAGAGTAGGGTCGGTCTTTTCGACTTTTAAGCCATTAGTGATAAGAAAGTCTCTCAAGCATTCATACCATGCTCTTGGGGCTTGCTTGGGCCCATAAAGTGCCTTTGAGAGCTTGTAAACATGGTTAGGGTACCCAGTGTTGAGGACTTGTTCTCAAATGCTATGAATTAAGAACAAGGGAACACAAAATGTTAATGGTTAAGGCCCTTCGTCCTTCGAAACATTATCTCCCTTAGGATATAATGATCTTCAGATGAAGGTTATGAAGGACGTACCTTCATCATTGCAGTATATATATATTAATGGAAGAAGAAGCATATGAAACATAAGAAATAACATGAATAATCATATGACATCTTTAACATATCTTTATTAAATCATAAATGAATATGAATAATATTGCATTACACTTGTACCTTCGGCTTGACAGAAGGCAAAAGTCCGAGCGTGATGCGCGAATGAGTACAAGTCAGCATGAACAGTACGTGGGTACTGTTCATCTATTTATAGGCACAGGGCGCAGCCTGTATAAAATTACATCCATGCCCTTCATATTTACAATTGACTTAAGGATAATCTATCAAGGACTAAATAGCATTACTAAAGAGATTCTGGAAGGTTTGTCTGAAGATACTGATGATAGTGATAGTTATGATGTGGAGAGTGGAGACGAAGATTCTGAAGACCGGCCCTGGCGAGCAAGCCATACTGTCTTCGGAAAATCAACTATTAAACAGAGTCATCTTGACAACATGAGAGGAAGGTACTTTCATAACATATCTATCGTGAGAGTTGGCGGAGACAACATTGTCCCTGCCCCTGAGGAAAATGAAGTTGTTATCTACCGAAGCTTTTTTAAGGCTGGACTTCGGTTTCTTTTGAGCAAGTTTGTAGTTGAAGTGCTGAAGATCTACCAGATCTTCCTTCATCAGATCACCCCCGAAGCTATAATGAGAATGGGGATTTTTGTCTGGGCTGTAAGGAGTTAGGGGCTAGAGCCAAGCGCGAAGTGCTTCTGTAGTATGCACGAGCTCTTATATGAGACGAAGGCTACTGGCAAAGAACAGTACCACAACAACTTCGGTTGTTATGGATTTATTGCTCGCCCCAACGCAAGCCACCTAGTGCCAACATTTCGGAAGAGATGGCCCGGAGCCTGGATAGAAGAATGGTTTTATGTGAAGAATGATTTAAAGACAAGGGAAGACATTAAAGAAATCATCCAGCGCCCCATCTGGTTCTGCTTCGGCCTCCGAAGGCTGAAGGTGGAAATTGATGACGCCGTCGAAGCGTGTCAGAGGGCTTTCAGCACTGTGTGTGCCTTCATTGGCCCAAGGGATCTGATTCAAGAGCATATATCCTTCAGGGTATGACCACTTGTGGAAAGCTGGGATATGCCAAAGGAGACCACCACCGATTCTAGTGATGGTGGTCTGGTCTGACTGAAGTATACCTTCAGATTTAGGGAGAAGTTTGATGAGCCCAACGACGACTAGCTGAAGTGCATTGAAGCTACTAGTGATGAACTACTTGGAGCATACTCCAAAGCCGAAGATAATGCTTTGTCCGCAGCCTTCGGAGGTCGGGGGAAGAAAAGCCTAAACAGGGTATTTGATGCTATTGGCTTCGTATACCCTGATTACCGCTACCCACTGCGAGGACAATAGAAAAAGAGGAAGATTGCTGCTTCGGTCACCCCAGCTGAGCCTGTGTCGAAGAGCAAAAAGCTGAAGTTTCTGACGCACCGCCCGTGTTACATTGATTCGACCATGGTGCTTAACTTTGGTGCAGGGTCCTCTTCAATAGCCGAAGCAATACAAACTGCTCCAATTGCACAGAGCGCTGAAGAACCACATGTAATGCCGAAGACGCATACAGTTGAGCCAGTCGAAGATAAGGTTGATAAGGCTGAAGAGCCGAAGGTTGAAGAGATAATAAAAATGCTAAAGATTCTGAGCCCTCCGACAGAGGCAAATCTGCTGAAGATGCAAAAGGCTTCTGCCACAACTCCCAAGAGGAGGAGGATGGCCAACGTACTGGATGCTGTGCTGGAGACTACAAAGGTGTTGAGCCCTGCTCCTGCAAAGAAAATTGCTCAAGCTGAAGCCAAATCACAGGCTGAAGTCGCAACTAGGCAAGCAGAAGCCGAAGCTACGCAAGCTCAAGCTGAAGCCGAAGTTGGGCCTTCAGTGCTCACCGAGACGGAGCCTGCCACGCCTGAAGAAAAAGCGGCAGAGAAAATTTCTCCTGAAAAGATCGAGACTCCTGCTCCCAAAGCTTTGATCGAAAAAGTTGACTACATCATTCGACACGCTTCGGGGAAAAAGTTGTCCGAAGAAGAAGTTCTCGAAGCCAGGCACTATGCACGAAAGTTGAAATATTCGAAGGGAGCCTTGGTTTTTAATGGGAGTAATGAAGATGATTTCTTATACTGTCTCCCGGACAACAAAGAAATATCCATTTGCCGGGAGATTGGTAGAAGCATGGGATTCCCGAAGCTGGAAGACGACCTTTCAATTTTGTCGAAGGATGATCTTGCTGACAGCTTAGCGTACAATAGTATAAAGGTATAGAAGTTAATTTTGAATTTGAGAATGAAGTATTTTATTTGTCATACTCAATTCTTTCCTCCTCTTGCAGGGCTTAATTCTGAGTAATGTCCTTAGGGCGCAGAAAAATATTGAAGACGAACGCTATATGATGGCCCTTAATAACCTTCATTCAGAAGTGATTGAACTAAGAAACAAAGGTCTAGAAAAGGATAAAATTTGATTTCTTTGGTAAATAAAGTAAAAGAGGACGAAACTAACTATAAGGCTCAGGCCGAAGCCTAGAAAGCAGAAATTGAAGATCTTCGCAAACAGCTGGCCGAAGCTAAAGAGAATTGCGCACTCGCACAGGCCAACCGAGAGATCAGCGAGTACTGGAAAAATTATCTAGAGAAAAATGTTGAAGAACTTCGCCAATCCAAGAAAAGGTGCTTCAAGAAATCCTTGGATTGTGTGAAGAAATTGAAGACTAGCTTCGCCAAAGTGGGTGCCTACTCTACCGAAGAAAACTTCGTGTGAGGCAACCCCGAAGGCGTTATTGAATGGTTAATTGGAGAAGCGGAAACCTTCGAAGAAATTTTGAGTGATCGTGGGTGTTCGAACTTGCTCTCCCGAGCAAGATGATCCAACGGGGGAGTGAAAGTAATGCAAACAAGGTTTTAGCTCAGGAAGGCAATTGCTCTGTTAATCTAGCCTCTCAAGGGCACTGTGCGGGGGTATTTATAGGTGCCTGAGTGCCCAACGTCTTGGATTAAGGATGCATGTGCCCTCAAGCGCCCAGGTTATCCCCGGAATATTCTTACAAAGCAGGGTTACAGACTGTTATTACAGAGAAGCCTTTACAACTTAGGCCCGTAACCCGTAGCAGCCAGGTGGGGCCTGTTACAATGGGCCGAATTCCACGTGGGCCTTCGCGTTGGACGAGGGCGTGGGATGGTGCGACCTCATTGTAGGCCTTCGTCCTGCAGCGTGTTGGACGAAGGGTGGAGACCGCCAGTCGTTTTGCCTCTGTTGGTGCAGCGAGATTGGCGAAGGCATCGAGCGAAGGGTAGCGTCTTCGCCTTCGCCCCAACATTTGCCCTCCGAGGGACCAGTTTGACTGAGTCATCTGGTGCCGAAGGCGTCGCTAGATGGCGGAGACGCTGCCCTCGCTCGAAGTGGTTCCGCGGGGGTTTTTGATATGACTGTTGATTGACGTCGCGCTGTTAGATTGCGGGTTTCCCGAAGCGTCACGTCCTGTGTATAAAAGGGGTGGGGACGACACAGGTTGAGTTTTACCTTTCCGCGCGCCGCGAAAACCCTAGCCTCCTTTTCAAACTGCTCGCTTGCTCGCCTGCCCTCCTTGCTCCTGTTCGTCGGAGAACTGGCCCGCGTGAAGCAGACCGCTCGCCGCCGCCGACGGTACATAGCTATGCCATCTTCCTCCTCATCTGCTGCGACCACGTCGACGACCGAGGCGTCGTCCGAAGATACCTCGAGCACTGTGGCGGTGGCAGAGTTACAACCGGGTGATACAGTGGAATTCAATGTTTCGCGGATGTCGTCGGTCCGCGTGCAAGATATGCAACAGTTGGGATATTTTGGCGGCGGGGTTGGGTGCATCCCGGGGGCAAAGGAGGTTCCCGAGCCCGAGTGCGAATTGGTTGTTTTTGAGGCATTTTCACCGCCGGCCTTCGTCTGCCTGCTCATCGTTTTGTGTCGGAGGTTATGCAGAAATTCGAAGTCCAGGTTCACCAGCTGACACCTAACGCCGTGGTGGCTCTGGCGAAGTACGTCTGGGCAACGACTTCATATGGCGGTCAGCCTTCGGTGGAAGTCTTCGCCAAGCAATACTGCCTGCACTGGCAGAAGAGAAAAATTGGACACAAGCTTGCACAATTTGGATCATGCACTTTCACGCCGAAGTCCAGGAAGACTTCGATGGAAGTTGTGGAGCTGGTCCCCTGTGCCCGTAATAAGTGGGGCAACTGGTGGGATTACTGGTTCTATGTTTCAGAGGCCGAAGTCGAAGACCACCCAGGGCTCCCCGCTGCCATTATGTGCTCTCATCATTATGTGGCGTACCCGCCATTTGAAGTGGCGGAGGATGATGAGAATGAAGGGGCCCTTCGGATCGCTGCCCGTACGAGTAGTGGGTGCGATCTAGTTGAGGAGTTCATCGGGTACGGGGTGTGGCCCTTGGCGCATGGATGGGCGTTGGGCGAAGTATGCCCTCGCGAGATGCCCTCCCTAGGTGGGCGGAAAGTGCGAAGTCCACTTTTTGCTTTGGATGTGCGAGGCCGGGATCCAGCCGCGGTCGTGCGCGAAGCAGAGGATGGGGCGGTGCGAATTGTGGGGCGTTACGTGCCGAAGACAGAGGGTCTACAGAGCTGGGATATCCGTGGGTCCAATGATAGGTTGAATCGGGTCTTCGAATTGAACCGGTTGCCTTACGGTGGTTATCCCGGGGAAGACGCCACCGACCGCCGCGGGAAGAAACCGATGGGCGGGACCGAGGAAGGGCCTTCGCAGGAGGCTGCCCCGGCCACTAAGAAGAGAAAATTAGGAACTATAGTGGGGGGAAAGGGGGTGTCTGATAATTTTGCCATGGAGTTGATGGGGACATGTGCGGCCCCCGGGGGAAGGATGTCTTCGCCCGAGCTCCGGGAGTCTTCGGCGCGAATGCCGGAGGTTACCGGGGGTCGGTGGCCAAAGAATCTTCCGATCCCCTGGGCAGAGGGCGAAGACATGTCTACGTCTCGTATAGCTCGTGGCTTGAGGATTTTCCCTTACGGACGGAATATTGCTGCTGTTGTGTCGACAGTGATGAACAAGGATCGCCAGGATCCTGCGCGGAAGCGCCGGGCGGTTATCAGGCTCCCCGATCCTAGGCGTGAGGCGAAGAGAGCGCGGGGGAGCGCGAAGGCTGCTGCCCCCGGTGGTAGCCAGCCGACGCCGACTGCGAAACCGGCCGTGCACGGATCCAGCAAGGTGTCGGAGAGCACGAAGGTGGTCGTCGCCGGCGGAACCAAGCCTACCCCGGGCGAAGTTGCGAAGGTTCGGGAGCTGCCTTCGCCGGGGAAACGCGTTGCTGACTTCGGCACGAATATTAGCGTGGATGACTATTTCGTTGGTAAGTAAGGTTTTTTAGGTTTTCTGACCGGTGTGCGTTGCAGGGTCGGGCGAGGGGCAAATGGTTGTTGTCCCGCCTGCGGTGGCAACCACGGCGTCAACCGCGGTGGTTGGGGTGAAGGGTGGCGCTTTCTGAGCGAGCGGCGAGATTTCATCGGTCGCTGCCGTCAAGGACGAGGCAGGCTCCATGTCCCGCCGGCTGAGGGAGGTGTCGCAGCAGCTAAGTCAAGTAAGTTGAGCTGGATTTCGGTGTTTGCTGTTTCCATGGGGATTGTGGTCTCATGTGTTTCTGTTAGGCGGCCGACTTCACCGACCACGTGGCGTCGGGTGCCCTTACTACAGATGTGGCTGCCAAAGTCGAGAGACTTCAGGTGCAGCACGCGGATGCCGTCCGGGAGAAGTCAGCTGCGGAGAGCAAAAACTGCATGCTGGCGGAGAAGGTGGCCGCCCTGGAGGCCGAGAAGACGGACCTCCGGCGCCAGCTGGTGGAGGAAAGGAGGGAGGCCAACCAGGCCATCGCCGAGGCGCAGGCTGCGCAGGCGGAGGCCAAATTGGCGCGGGTGGAGGGAAGTCTCGCCAGCCAACGCGCCGAGGAGTGGGTGGTGAGGTTCAACGCTCTGCGCGGCCGCGTGGACAAGGCCGAGGCCTCTACGCGCTCGGAGGTTGAGCGGACGCTCGCACAGCTCGTGGACTCGTACCGCGAGCTGGGTGCGCGGACTGCTGACTTCGAGGTGCCCGACCGAGAGGCGGGCCTTCGCTTCCTCGAGTGGTTGCAAGAGGAATTGCTGGTACTCCCGACCATCGTGGAGGGTTTCATGTCCTATGCCTCCCTCGTCACCTGCAAAGGGGCCATGAATGCGCTGTCTCGCGAGGGCTGCAGACACTATGATTTCTTCGACCAATCAGACGAGAGCTTTGAACGCGAGATCTTTAAGGCCGAAGACCCTGTTGTGAAGCAGTCCGTGGGGGCACTTTTTGATAGGATGTGGGGGGCGCATGGTCGAGAGGCTGTCAGGGAGCGATCCGACCGGGCGAGAGAGCAGGTGACGATTATTATTTTGGTGTGGTTTGTTGCGCGTGGGTATGTGTAGTTTTTGCTGAATGAATGTGCTGTTGCTGCAGATGGAGCGTGCCGAGGACGTCGAGGACTTTGGAGGTCTGGTCGGCGCGCCGCCCGAGGCTACGGAGGTCAAACCGGTGCTACCCTCGGATGCCGGTGAAGGCCCATCGGACGCGCCCGTGCCTGCTGTGGCCGGTTGTCACACCCGGGCTTTAAGGAACAAAGCCGGGTGCATCTCATACATGCGCCAAAGAAGACAACATATATAATAACAGAGTGTATAGAGCTAAATGTCACAAAACATTAGAGTACTTATTACATAGCGGAAGACTTATTACAAAGTAAAAGAATAAATATAAAATGAACTAAGGATCGTCGGCGCCAATGTCAACTGAGAAACGCCACCTAGATCAAGTCGAATGCCTCAGTGTTAGGCGGCTCCTCTTCGACCACCTGTTCTTCTCCTTTGGGGGGGTGTGAGACAGCAAGAGTGAGCTCACATACGTTCATAGCTCAACAAGTCGTGGGGAATAATGTGGCATGAACTCACCAAAGGTGGGAGTTCATGAAGTGTAAGGCTAGTCAATGAAATAAAGGCTGAGGCTGAGCATTGCTTTTATAAGTTGGTCAAAATTTTATTAGCAATTACTAGGTGTAAGTAAATACCAAACCGTAATAATAATAAAGGAAAGTAATAGTAAAATAATCCCAAATGCGATGCAAATGTCAAATTGAATTTAAGTTCCATAATTAATCATGTGAGGGTCCGAGCCGCTCATGACCGTGAGCACGGCTAGTATACCAGTTTTACACTCTGCAGAGGTTGCACATCTTTACCCACAAGTCATGTTACCCATCTGCCAAGAGATGGCCAATCCCATACACCTCTATCGAGGAGGCGAGGCAGGGTAACACTACGAGGCCTTTACAAAGTTCCACTAGCTTCAGAAATCCCGCTACAGTTTATAGGAAGCTCCAATGCAGGGTTCTTTCCTGACCGCCATCGCAGCAAAATCAACCAAGGACCTCCCTACACTAACCACTCCCCTACTGCCCTTGCCCCTTTCGGGTAAGAAAGACCTCCACTAGCTTTCCTAGTTAATCAGCCAAGGGCGTCCCATTATACCCTTGTGGTAGCACTGTTTTCCTGGGTGGTCGCTCCATGTTCCCATTAACATAATGATCTTAACATGAATAGTAATAATAGAAGAGAATAAAAGAGTAATTATGAATAAAGTATCTCCATACCCAAATCCACATAAAGCAATAGCAGGTACTACCCAAAAATATTTCAGTGGTAAACAAGGTATAAAGATAGCCAAAACTAGGGTAACCTATTGGGTCCCATCAAAATTATCCTATGCAGATCATTATAATTAATAAGAACATGGCTGGGAAAAAGTAAGTGATCAAGGGCACAACTTGCCTTCAATGAGCTCCTGCTCAGCTACTTCTACTTGCTGAACCTCAGATTCCACAGTGGCTTGCTCGTCTACTCGCATCAACACAATACATATATAGTATAGCAAAAATCAACATCACACCAAACATGTAAATAAAATATACAGTAAAAATCTACACATTAAAATAAGAACACGAGAACTGGAATCATTAATTTTGGAGTTATGGATTGCAAGTTATGAATTTCCTAAGGTTTAATGTGCTTGAGATAGGATTAAATGATAAATTAATTTTCTAACTGTTTTCATGACCAAACAGGGACACTAAATGATAGAGAACAATATTACAAAATTTTAGAAACTGAAATGGAGTGATTTGGACTAAAAATGGATTTTCTATGGATTAAATAAGTTCTCGGAATTGTTTTTATATTAAAAATCCATTTCTGAATTTATTTATTTGATTTTTGTCAGCGTTTCGAGACAGGGGGGTCCCAAAGCCGACGAGTGAGTGTGCTGCGTGCCCCAGCCCAGATGGGTTGAGCGCGTGGGCGAGCGCGAAGGGGGGAGAGGCGAGGTGGCCGGAGTCGAGCGTGAGAGAGGTGGAAGTCCCGCGACCTTCGTGTTCGTCCCGCGCCCAGGTCAGGTGCGCTTGCAGTAGGGGGGTTACAAGCGTCCACGCGGGTGAGGGAAGCGAGCGGCCCCAAGAGAGCGCCTGTCCCGTCCTCGGTCCCGCACGGCCAACCTTTTTTAAGAAGGCCCTGGTCCTCCTTTTTATAGTCGTAAGGAGAGGATCCAGGTGTACAATGGGGGGTGTAGCAGAGTGCTACGTGTCTAGCGGAGAGAGAGCTAGCGCCCTAGGTACATGCCAATGTGGCAGCCGGAGAGGTCTTGGCACCTTGCTGGCGTGATGTCGTGGCTGTCGGAGGTGCGACGGTGCCTGGCGGAGGGACAGTTGTTGGAGCGGTCGAGTCCTTGCTGACGTCGCCCTGCTTCCGTAAGAGAGCTGGGGGCCGCCGTCGTCACAGAGCTTGTGGAGCGCCATCATTGCCTATCCGGCGGAGCTGGCCGGATGGGACGCCGGTCTTGTTCTCCGTGACCCGAGTCGATTCGGGGCAGGACGATGATGACGCTTCCTGTTGACGTGGCGGGTCTGTGCCCTAGGCGGGGTGACGTGGGGGCTCCTCCGAAGTCGAGGTTGAGTCTGTCTTCTGTTGCTGAGGCCGAGTCCGAGCCCTGGGGTCGGGCGAGGCGGAGTTTCGTCGTCTTCCGGGTCTTAGCCCGAGTCCGAGCCCTGGGGTCGGGCGGAGCGGAGTTCGCCGTCTTCCGGGTCTTATCCCGAGTCCGAGCCCTGGGGTCGGGCGGAGCGGAGTTCGCCATCTTCCGGGTCTTAGCCCGAGACCGAGCCCTGGGGTCGGGTGGAGCGGAGTTCGCCGTCTTCCGGGTCTTAGCCCGAGTCCGAGCCCTGGGGTCGGGCGGAGCGGAGTTCGCCGTGGCGCCTTTGGCAAGGCCTGACTGTCTGTCTGACTCACCCTTTGCGTTAAATGCTCCTGCAACTCGGTCAGTCGGTGTGGCGATTTAGTTAGGGTCGCTTCTAAGCGAAGCCAAGGCCTCGGGCGAGCCGGTGATGTGTCCGCCATAAAAAGGGGGGCCTCGGGCGAGACAGAAGTCTCTCGAGGTCGGCTGCCCTTGGCCGAGGCTAGGCTCGGGTGAAGCGCGATCGAGTCACTCGTGTGGACTGATCCCTGACTTAATCGTACCCATCAGGCCTTTGCAGCTTTATGCTGATGGGGGTTACCAGCTGAGAATTAGGCGTCTTGAGGGTACCCCTAATTATGGTCCCCGACAGTAGCCCCCGAGCCTCGAAGGGAGTGTTAGCACTCGCTTGGAGGCTTTCGTCGCACTTTTTTGCAAGGGGACCAGCCTTTCTCGGTTGCATTTTTGTTCCGGTGGGTGCGCGCGAGCGCACCCGCCGGGTGTAGCCCCCGAGGCCTCGGAGGAGTGGTTACACTCCTTCGAGGTCTTAATACCTTGCGTAATGTTTCGGCTGGTCTGGTCGTTCCCTCATGCGAACTGGCCGTAGCCCGGGTGCACGGTCGGGGCCCAAGCTCTCGGGCTGGTATGTTGACGCTGTCAACGGTTTGGCCGGAGCCGGTTTTTGCGAGAGCAGCCCCCGAGCCCCTGCACAGGGCGAGAGGACGATCAGGGACAGACTCGACTTTTTGCATACGCCCCTACGTCGCCTTTCCGCAAGGAGGAGGGGGGAGTGCGCCATGTTACCCTCGATGGGCACCGAACATGGTGTCTCCGGTGAGCTGCAAGCGGGTAATCCGAGTGGACATCCGTGCCCCGTTCGTTGGGGGTCGGCTAGGGGCCCAGAGGCACGCCCAAAAGTACCTGCGGGTGATTTGCCGGACCCGGTCCCCTGGCGACGGGGTCCGAGGGCTCGATGCCTCCCTCCGATGGGATTCCGTTACAAGATCGTTCCCGCTGGTCTCGGAAATGTCCTAGGGTACCTCGGGAGCGCAGCCCGAGCCTCGGTTATGTATCAAACGTACCCCTGGTCATCCCTCGCTCGGTGTCTGAGGCGACTGTGAACCCTTCGGGGGCCAGCCTTCGAACCCCTGATCAGTAATGGGCGCGGAGCCCGAGTAGCCTGAGGCGGCCATGGAGCCCTTCGGGGGGCTGGCCTTCGAACCCCTGACCAGTAGTGGGTGTCGGGCCCACGCGATCTGAGGCGACTGTTGAACCCTTCAGGGGGCCAGTCTTCGAACCCCTGATCAGTAGGGGGGGGTCGGAGCCCGGTTCCTTCGCGGAGAAGGATCCTTTTCGGGGTTTCCCCCTTTCCCGGTCCCTGTTGCAAGAGATAGAGAGAGAGGAAAAAGGAAAAGGATACGAAATCGAACGACGTGGCGTACCTTTTCTGACGCGGTTATTATGGTGAAGGTGAAGCGTCGCGCGCTCCTCCCGTCAGAGGTGCCGCGTGTCCCGCCGCGGAGTTAATGCGACGGGGCGAGTGGTTGGCGGGGTGGCCGTTACGCGTGCGCAAGCCGTTCGAGGAGCGGCTGTTCTGCTTCGCGCTTTTCGAATCCCGCGTTCGGTCCGGGCGGTGTGCTGGAAACGGTTTCACCTTGGCCTTCATATACTTGAGAGGGGGTCCGGTGACGGTTCTTCGCTCTGCTCCCTTCTTTTCCCTTTAGGTTTTCGCAACCCGGGAAACTTTAGTCGGAGAAGAGAGAAACCGCTCTCCCTGCCCCCCGCGCCGCCATCTCCTCCATTTTGATGATGGCGGATCGAGTGACCATAATCCCTCCGCGCGATCCGTGGCCCTTCTCCACGGTGACGGCGAGTGATCTGGAGGAGCTGGTTGGCGAGGGTTTGCTCCGCCCCCTCACCGACAAGCAGCGGCCAGAGTGGATTCCTCCCGTGGGCGAAGCCGCTCCGTCCCCACCACCGGGGTATGTCGTAAGCTTCGTCTCCTTCCATGAGCGGGGATTTGGCGTGCCGACGGGCCGCTTTATGCGGGCCATCTTATTCCACTATGGGGTGGAGTTGCACAACCTCTCCCCCAACTCCATCTCGCAGGCCGCTATCTTTGTAGCGGTATGCGAAGGGTATCTGGGGATCGCCCCTCATTGGGATTTGTGGACTCATCTCTTCCTCGCCGAGCCTTTCGCTTTGTCGACGGGGGAGAGGAGGATCCGTGCTGCGGTGCGGGCCGACGGCTGCACTCTCTTGCTGAGGCAGTCGCGGGCGTCGCAGTACATTCCTGCCATTCTTGCGTCTTCCAACAAGGGGTGGCAGCGCCGGTGGTTCTACCTCCGGAATGACGGTGAGTTGCTCCCACCGTTCTCCCAGCGAGTTGTTACTGCTGCCACCGACGCCTGGCGCCACAGGACCCCACACGAGAGGCAAAAAAATCTCGAGCCCCTTCTCCAGGCCCTGAAGGAGTTGCGGGAGGGGGACTTACCGCTGCGGGAGTGATCGCCGCTATCCACCGTCGGAGGGTGCTTCCGTTGGCGGAGCGGCGGCTGCCGCTCTGGGAGATGACCTCGGAAGCTGACTGGGAGGGCTCGCGAATGTCCCCTGATCCCCTCCCCTTCAACGCTCTCCAATGGCGGGTGTCGGCTGCGATGGGGAAGCCGGACCCCCACGCATACTCCTAGCTTCGGATGCGCCCCGACCAGGGGTGTGTGACTTTGGTGAGTGTTCGCTCCTTCCTTCTTCGTATGTCGGGTCGCTCTGGGCCCTTATGATCGGGTTCCTTTCTCCCCTCCTTTTAGGATGTGGGGTGGCACAAACCCTCCCGGCCACGGGTCCCGGAGGACGCGGTGGACCGTGCAGCGCGGCGGGTCGCCGCGGAGGAAAAGAAGAAAAAGAAGGACGCGGAGAAGGCCCAGGCCCGCGAGCGGAGGCGGGCTCGGGACGCCTTGGAGAAGCGCCGTCGCCAGCAGGAGAGGGACGGGCTCCCGAGGGAGCCGTCGCCGGAGACGCCTGACGATGATGACGACGATGATGATGATGAAGAGGATGACATGGCGGCCCGTCTCGGCCTCAGCCCCGGCTTGGGGTGTGGCCAGGAGCCGTCGAGCCAGCCCCCGAGCGGGCCGACTCCGTCAGCCCCCGAAGTCAGGGCGTCGGGCTCCCGACCCGAGGCACGGGGGCGAACCGAGAGGTCACCTGACCCCTCAGCCGGAGGAGCTGAGGCAGCTCCGGAGGTTCAGGTCAAGGCATCTGTTCCCCAGGGGCCGCCGCTCGTGTCGGTGGCGCATGGGGGTGACCCTCAAGTCGTCGCGGCCGTGCCCGGGGAGTCCGCTTCCCGGGCGCCCCAAGCAAGGGTGGTGCCGAAGGCGCCGGCGAAGCGGACCTCGGCGGCTGTTTCGGGAGCCGGGATCCAAGAAGGCTCCCCCCAGGCGCGGTGGATCATGGCCCGAAGTGGGTGAGTATCTTGGAATGTCTCCGTCTTGGCTTCCCATTCATATGTATCGGTCGTGATCTTTCTTTCCTTCTCTCTTTTTTTTTATTCAGCAAGCGAAGTCATGGCCAGACCGACCTGGCGCCCCGGAAGGCCCTCAAGACGGCGCCGAACTGTGTGGCCAGCGCCATTCCACCGACCCTTTCGCGGGGTACTTCACCACCGGGGGCTCGGGCGTCGCCAATCTCTGAGGAGCGGGCTCCCGAGGCCGGCTCTTCAGCCGAGACGGCTACCGTGGTTGAGGAGGCGGCTGACGCCCACGCGGCCCCGAGTTCGCCTGTCGTGCCGGTCATGCCGGCGCCTGCCACCGCCGAGGTTGCCGCCGTCCCTGTCGAAGGGCGTCCAGTTGCCGCCAGCGTCGGGATGGCTGATGCGTCGGCGCCCAAGATCTCAGAAGAGGTGGGCGTGGACGCGCGATCCGTCCAGCCGGGTGACAGCCTCATCGCTGTGCGGCGGAGCCCCGAGGCCCGGCGCCCGATGCTCCGATTCCGGACCCGCGAGGCCTCGGACCCCGTCTTCGTTCTCGATGATGAGCAGGAGGACCAGTCCTGGGGTGAGCTCCGCGAGTGTGCAGAGGCAATGGTGGGGTCGCTCCGGTCGTCGCTGGAGGTTTTCTGCAGAGACGTCCCCAAAATCCTCCAGGTAGCGGTTTCGGGCGTACCTTTTTTCCTTCCGTGGGCGAGACACTTCATCGCGACGCCCTGTTTCCTTTCCCTAGGATCTGACGGACCGGAGCGCCGCCAAGTCGTCGTTCATCCGCCGCGAGGTTGGTGTCTGGGGCTCGCTGCGATCCCTGAGGTCCTCGCTCGCCGAGGCTACCGCGCGCCTTTCTCAGCAGGATGCCAAGGTGGCGGACCTCCAGCTGCTCTGCGCCGACCTGAGAGCCGAGGCGGCAGCAGCGCGTGTGGAGGCGCAACAGCAGCGATCGGAACTCGCCCAGGCCGTCGAGGAACGGGACCGATCTCAGGGCCGGGCTACCGAGGCCGAAAGCCGTGCCGAGACCCTTGCGGCTGACTTAGCCGCGGCCCAGGTCGCGGCCTCGGAGCATCGTGCCTGAGCCGGAGGTACGTCTTGGTCCTCCCTGGTTCTTTTTCTTGTCCGTTTCCTTTGCTTATGGTTGAGGTATTTCTCCTGGTTGCTTGCAGAGCTCGAGTCCGCCCTTGACGAGTCCGCCAAGGCGCTTGCTGAGGCGCTTGCCGGAGCTGCCGAGCAGAGGGATGCGGACCTCGCGGCCATGTCCGAGGCCGTCTCGGACTTTTATCGTGTCCTCGGCTCCGGCGACGTCCCTTCAGGAAGTTCCCCTCAGAGCCGCCTTCGAGCCTTGGGTGATCACGCGCGCGGCAGAGTCCGCGAAGCGTTACACCACGGCGTCAGGCGGGCCTTCGCCGTGCTTGCTTCCCACTATGTTGTGGACCTGGAGCGGGTTAGTGAGGGGTACTGTCTTCCTGACGAAGACGATGCCGCCCTAGCGGAGGTCCAGCGGCTCGACGCGGTCGCCGCGGGTCCGAGCGCGGTGCTGGCGACCACCTTTGAGGCGGAGATCCTTCCCCCTGCGACGTCATCGGAGGCCGAGATGGACCCCCCGACAGCGGGGATGGAGCTGAGGGCGCGGCTCCTTCCCAAGGTGGCGCCTAATTCTTGTTTGAACAGTTTCTTGTTGGATGTGCGTCTCACCGCGGCCACTGAGGCCTGAACACTTTGTCTTTCTTGTATGGAGTCGTACTCCCCTTCCTTTCCATCTGCATGTTCGTCCTGGCTTGTCAATAATAGGGTGGCTTCTCGAGTTGGGCTATTCTTCGTGGCAGGTGATGAGTGAGGTATCCGTAACCCGGAGGCACAGGAGCTCCTCGGCTCAGTCGGCCTTGCCATTTACATGTACCCGCGTTCGCTCCTCGAGACCCTGCTTCTGACATAGCCGAGAGAACGTGGCCGGGAGAACGCGAGAGGCCCCTTTATTGATTGAAAATTTTTGACACGGAGAAGTACGCCCGATCTTGACGCAGAGGGGTTCCCCCTTTTTAGCCCCCGAGGGAGGGTCGGGCTCTGCCAAGGCGAGGCCGACCCTTCCTTGATGACCGAGGCGCAGAGGCTGTCTGACGGATCGGGCTCTGGCCCGGATATCCAGCGAGTGTTTGGCGACATCCCTCAGTATGGTGGGCATGTCCGAGGGACTCCGCGCAAGGACGTCGGCGTTTGCGCGGAGAAAGTCGACGAGCACTGCTGCCTATTTGGGGTCAAGCCCGGAACCGATCCGGATCTGCTTGGTGGTGTCGCCACTGGGGTCAAGAGGAACGACCTTAACCGTCTCTGCTGGTTCGAAGTTGCCGGCATGGCGCTTCACGTCTGGCACCTCCTTGGAGAGGTTCTCCAGGTCGGCGATGAGGGCCTCGGACTCGGTGAGGGCCTCGGCGTACTCCACGCACTCCACGTCGCATTCGAACGCGTGTTTGTACGTGGGGCCGACGGTGATGACCCCGTTGGGGCCCGGCATCTTGAGCTTCAGGTAGGTGTAGTTGGGGACGGCCATGAACTTCGCGTAACATGGCCTCCCTAGTACGGCGTGGTAGGTTCCTCGGAACCCGACCACCTCGAACGTCAAGGTCTCCCTTCGGAAGTTGGAGGGCGACCCGAAGCAGACGGGGAGGTCGAGTCGCCCGAGGGGCTGGACGCGCTTCCCAGGGATGATCCCGTGGAAGGGCGCAGCGCCTGCTCGGACGGAGGACAGATCGATGCGCAGGAGCTTGAGGGTCTCGGCGTAGATGATGTTGAGGCAGCTGCCCCCATCCATCAGGACCTTGGTGAGCCTGACATCGCCGACAACGGGGTCGACGACGAGCGGGTATTTCCCCGGGCTCGGCACGTGGTCGGGGTGGTCGGCCTGGTCGAAGGTGATGGGCTTGTCGGACCAGTCTAGGTAGACTGGCGCCGCCACCTTCACCGAGCAGACCTCCCGGCGCTCTTGCTTGCGATGCCGAGCCGAGGCATTCGCCGCATACCCTCCATAGATCACGAAGCAGTCGCGGACCTCGGGGAACTCTCCTGCTTGGTGATCTTCGTTCTTGTCGTCGTCGCGGGCCCTGCCACCCTCGGCGGGTGGCCCGGCCCTGTGGAAGTGACGCCGAAGCATAATGCACTCCTCGAGGGTGTGCTTGACGGGCCCCTGATGGTAGGGGCACGGCTCCTTGAGCATCTGGTCGAAGAGGTTCGCACCTCCAGGGGGCTTCCGAGGGTTCTTGTGCTCGGCGGCGGCGACAAGGTCCGCGTCAGCAGCGTCACGTTTCGATTGCGACTTCCTCTTGCCTTTCTTCTTGGCGCCGTGCGGAGCAGACGCCTCGGGAGCCTCTTCCGATGGGCGGCCCTGGGGCTGCTTGTCCTTTCGGAAGATAGCCTCGACCGCCTCCTGGCAAGAGGTGAACTTGGTGGCGATGTCCATCAGCTCGCTCGCCCTGGTGGGGGTCTTGCGACCCAGCTTGCTCACTAGGTCGCGGCAAGTGGTGCCGGCGAGGAACGCGCCGATGACATCCGAGTCGGTGATGTTGGGCAGCTCGGTGCGCTGCTTCGAGAATCGCCGGATGTAGTCCCGGAGCGACTCCCCCGGCTGTTGCCGGCAGCTTCGAAGGTCCCAGGAATTCCCGGGGCGCACGTACGTGCCCTGGAAATTCCCAGCGAAGGCTTGGACCAAGTCGTCCCAGTTGGAGATCTGCCCCGGAGGCAGGTGCTCCAACCAGGCGCGAGCAGTGTCGGAGAGGAACAGGGGGAGGTTACGGATGATGAGGTTGTCGTCGTCCGTTCCACCCAGTTGGCAGGCAAGGCGGTAGTCCGCGAGCCACAGTTCCGGTCTCGTTTCCCCCGAGTACTTCGTGATAGTAGTCGGGGGTCGGAACCGGGTCGGGAATGGCGCCCGTCGGATGGCCCGACTGAAGGCCTGCGGACCGGGTGGTTCGGGCGAGGGACTCCGATCCTCCCCGCTGTCGTAGCGCCCCCCACGCCTGGGGTGGTAGCCTCGGCGCACCCTTTCGTCGAGGTGGGCTCGACGGTCGCGTCGATGGTGCTCGTTGCCGAGGTGGCCCGGGGCCGCAGGCGCGGTGTTGCGCGTGCGCCCGGTGTAGACCGAGGCTTCCCGCATGAATCGGGAAGTCGCGGCATGAGGTTCCGAGGGATATCCTTGCCTTCGGGAGGCTGTGCTCTCGGCCCGTCGGGCCGCAGCGCCTTCCAGGAGATCCTTGAGCTCTCCCTGGATTCGCCGACCCTCGGTGGTTGATGGCTCCGGCATCGCGCGGAGGAGCATCGCTGCGGCTGCCAGGTTCTGACCAACCCCGCTGGATGCGGGCGGCGGCCCGACCCTGACATCGTTGGCGACGCGGTGCTGGAGACCTTGGGGCAGGTGACGTATTTCTCCGACCAGGGGTTGGTCCGCCCATACCTGCCCGACGTCCCGACGGATCGGCTCAAGCGCTCCTGTTCCCTCGTCGAGCCTGGCATGCGCCTCACGGACTTGCTCGAGTTGTGGGTCGTAACCCCCCGCCGGAGCGGGGACCACAGCTAGTTCCCGTGGGATGTCGGCGCGAGGCACCGGCCTGGGGAGATCACCGTCCTCTGGCATGCCGAGACGGTTGCCCTCGGAGGGATCCCCTAGCTCGATGTGGAAACATTCGCGGCTTGGGCCGCAGCTCTCGTCGCCAAGGCTGCGGCTTCCGTCGGAACCGTTGGATAGGCAGTAGTCACATGCAGTCATGAAGTCCCGCATGGCACTGGGGTTGCCAAGTCCGGAGAAATCCCAACAGACGCTGGGGTCGTCATCTTCCTTGGACCCAGAGGGCCCGTAGGTTGAGACGTCCGTCAGCCGCTCCCAAGGCGACCGTATACGAAACCCCAGTGGGGTTGCATTCGCCTCAATGAGAGCGCCCGCCAAAACGAGGTCGTTTGGCGGGTTGAGGCCGAGTCGAAATGACGCAAGATGGGAGTTAGCCGGTACCTTTTGGTCGACGAGGAGCGACGTGGTCACGTCGGGGACTGGTTGCACCGTCATCTCAGGTACGAGGGCGACGTCCTGCAGGCTTTCCGCGAGCGCGCCGGCGTCGTCTTCTTGCTCGGGGTCAGCGTGTCGCGGGGGGACGGCGCTTGCCTTCGTCTTGAACGCGAGGTCGACGTCCGGCGTGCCTTCCGTCGGGGCGTCGGGGGCGTCGATTCGCTCGATGGCCAACGAAGCGTGTCCTCCCGCTTGGCCTTGATGGCCCCGCCTCCTCCTCCGTTGGCGGGGGAGAGAACGGGGCGAGCTCGAATGTTGCTCTTCCACCACGCGGGGAAGATGTCGTCGATTCCGCCGCCGGCGAGCGGGTTGTCGGCCGCCATTGTCGTTGTCGCGAGGCGGTGGAAGAAGTATCATGTCATAGCTGCCGTCGAAGGACATGAACTCAAGAGTCCCGAAACGAAGCACCGTCCCGGGCCGGAGAGGTTGCTGGAGACTGCCCATCTGGAGCTTGACGGGGAGCTGTTCGTCAGCACGCAGCAGGCCCCTACCTGGCGCGCCAACTGTCGGCGTTTCGAGACAGGGGGGTCCCAAAGCCGACGAGTGAGTGTGCTGCGTGCCCCAGCCCAGATGGGTCGAGCGCGTGGGCGAGCGCGAAGGGGGGAGAGGCGAGGTGGCCGGAGTCGAGCGTGAGAGAGGTGGAAGTCCCGCGGCCTTCGTGTTCGTCCTGCGCCCAGGTCAGGTGCGCTTGCAGTAGGGGGGTTACAAGCGTCCACGTGGGTGAGGGAAGCGAGCGGCCCCAAGAGAGCGCCTGTCCCGTCCTCGGTCCCGCGCGGCCAACCTTTTTTAAGAAGGCCCTGGTCCTCCCTTTTATAGTCGTAAGGAGAGGATCCAGGTGTACAATGGGGGGTGTAGCAGAGTGCTACGTGTCTAGCAGAGAGAGAGCTAGCGCCCTAGGTACATGCCAATGTGGCAGCCGGAGAGGTCTTGGCACCTTGCTGGCGTGATGTCGTGGCTGTCGGAGGTGCGACGGTGCCTGGCGGAGGGACAGCTGTTGGAGCGGTCGAGTCCTTGCTGACGTCGCCCTGCTTCCGTAAGAGAGCTGGGGGCCGCCGTCGTCACAGAGCTTGTGGAGCGCCATCATTGCCCATCCGGCGGAGCTGGCCGGATGGGACGCCGGTCTTGTTCTCCGTGACCCGAGTCGATTCGGGGCAGGACGATGATGACGCTTCCTGTTGACGTGGCGGGTCTGTGCCCTAGGCGGGGTGACGTGGGGGCTCCTCCGAAGTCGAGGTTGAGTCTGTCTTCTGTTGCTGAGGCCGAGTCCGAGCCCTGGGGTCGGGCGAGGCGGAGTTTTGTCGTCTTCCGGGTCTTAGCCCGAGTCCAAGCCCTGGGGTCGGGCGGAGCGGAGTTCGCCGTCTTCCGGGTCTTAGCCCGAGTCCGAGCCCTGGGGTCGGGCGGAGCGGAGTTCGCCGTCTTCGGGGTCTTAGCCCGAGACCGAGCCCTAGGGTCGGGTGGAGCGGAGTTCGCCGTCTTCCGGGTCTTAGCCCGAGTCCGAGCCCTGGGGTCGGGCGGAGCGGAGTTCGCCGTGGCGCCTTTGGCAAGGCCTGACTGTCTGTCTGACTCACCCTTTGCGTTAAATGCTCCTGCAACTCGGTCAGTCAGTGTGGCGATTTAGTCAGGGTCGCTTCTGAGCGAAGCCAAGGCCTCGGGCGAGCCGGTGATGTGTCCGCCATAAAAAGGGGGGCCTCGGGCGAGACGGAAGTCTCTCGAGGTCGGCTGCCCTTGGCCGAGGCTAGGCTCGGGTGAAGCGCGATCGAGTCACTCGTGTGGACTGATCCCTGACTTAATCGTACCCATCAGGCCTTTGCAGCTTTATGCTGATGGGGGTTACCAGCTGAGAATTAGGCGTCTTGAGGGTACCCCTAATTATGGTCCCCGACAATTTTCATGAGCTCTGGACTGGGCGTCAATATCTGGAAAGTCCAGGGGCCCTGGTGTAATAAATCTCTAGACTCAGAATCTCCTATATGCGGACCGCGGGTTGTTTTGACATAAACCGAGGGGCTCAAGTGAAAATTAGACCCACGAAGGGGTATAGATCTATCCAGGCCGTTGGATTAGGATTATGCGCCCCAGATTACACCACTCATTTAAGCGAAGCGGTACGAAATCTTCACCGTCAGATCAACAATCAAGCGTCTAGATTTAAAATCCTAAGATTGCTTCTCACGCGCCCGATCCGCATCGGACGGCCGGGATGATTTTAGGCCGAACCGGTATCAGGATCTAATCAGGGTCGTTCCCTTTCTTATCCAAGGGTCAGGCCGAAACGGTACACAGGATTAGATCCTAGCCCTACATCGCCAAACCAATGGCCGACGGGTTTTCTTCCCCCCTGGACGTCGAGCCGCGACGGTGCTCACCCCCGGCGGCGGCGCCATCGTCGGAATCCGCCAACACTCGACCACACGTCAAAGCTTTGATCCAAACCGGGACACGCGTAGTGCAGACCGAGGTCGGCCAGTGAGGTAGTTACCTGTCGGCGATTGATGGCGCGAAGGTAGCTGTCCACGCGACGCGGCGGATCACCAACATCGGCGAAGAATCTCCACGACACCGTGAACCCCTCCCTTCCAATTGCGCCCTCGTACAACTTCTACGTAAGCAACCCAAGCTTTGGGTTACCAGATTGGTGCCTGAGTCGCGCTACCGGCGGCTATCTACGGTGGCGGCGGCGCGGCTTCCTCTCTCTTCCTTTCTCTGCTCGGCGAAGGGCTCGGGTTTACGAAATTAGCGCAAATGAATCAGTAGGGCGAGTCTACCCTGTCTCTTATTGTCTGATGCCGCCCTCGGTCAACCCCTCCAGCGCGGACTTACCGAGTCGTACGGACCCGGCGGACCCGGTGCACGCCCGCCATGCGCGGTGCTTCGGTTGGGAGGGATAAAATTGACGAGGTGGTCCCACCAGTCATCGAGCGAGCCTGTTGTTAAGGAAAAGGGAACAGAGCTGATCCGCGGGCCCGCGCGACAGCTTAACAGGCGGAGCGCAGGGGATGGCACGTGGGCCCCGGGTGTCGGCGCCGATCTCCTGGGGTTTGGGCGGCGCGGAGAGAGGTGAGGTTTTGGTAGATGGGCCGAAATGGTGCAGTCCGGCCCAGGTAAGCTTTTTATTCTTTTTCTTTATATTTTTCTGTTTTCTTTTATCCTTAATTCCTTTAAATCCAATTTGAATTCAAACCTATTTGGGAATTTGAACCCATTTTAATTGTGTAGTTTGGTCAAACCATCATGGCTAGGTTTCCTTTATCCCATATTTTGTTTTATTTTGTATAGTAGTTTTCCTTTACTTCTCCAATTTCTAGAATTGTAAATTAAGTCTCAATTCACAACATTAACATAATTATATTTTATTGATTTTACCATTTGCATATTTCTTTTATCATTATCTTTATGAGTGAATGCACAAACAAAGAAATCACAGCATGATGCACAAATTACTTTAAGTGTCACTAATTAATTAATGACTTTTGAGGTGTTGGTTCACATGTTACAATAAACATAGGCAAAGATCATGTATGTATCTCAACTATGCTTTCATCTTACATTTTTGGGTATTACAAAGCCTACCCCCCTTAAAAATAATCTCGTCCTCGAGATTTAAGAAGATCTAGGGAAAAGGTGGGGAAAATCTATACGAAGCTCTTCTTCTCTTTCCCAAGTTGCTTCATCTTCACCGTGGTGGCTCCATTGCACTTTGCACATCTTTATAACCTTATTCCTCGTAACTCGAGTCAAAGTATCCAAAATCTTGATGGGGTACTCAGCATAAGTCAGGTCATCTTGAACACTAAGGTCTTCCATTGGTAACTGTTCTTCAGGTACCCTGAGACATTTCTTCAGCTGAGATACATGAAATACATCATGAACATCCGCAAGATGGTCCGGTAACTCCAATTGATATGCAACTTCTCCCACTCGCTTTAAGATCAAGAAGGGTCCAATAAAGCGAGGGGACAACTTTCCTTTGACTTTGAATCTTCACATACCCCGAAGTGGTGATACCTTCAAATAGACATAATCTCCCTCCTTAAACTCAAGCAGTCTTCTCCGGATATCAGCATAGCTTTTCTGCCTGGACTGTGCAGTTCTCAAATTCTCCCTTATTTGCTGGACTTGTTCCTCTGCTTCTTGTATAATCTCAGGTCCAAACAACTGCCTTTCACCAGTTTGATCCCAATACAGTGGAGTCCTGCACTTTCTGCCATATAAAGCCTCAAACGGTGACATCTTCAAACTGGCCAGATAGCTATTATTGTAAGAGAACTCTGCATAAGGTAGACTCTTATCCCAACTTCCACCATGTTTAAGAGCACAAGCTCTTAACATATCCTCTAGCACTTGGTTAGTCCTTTCTGTCTGCCCATCAGTCTGGGGATGGTAAGCTAAACTAAAATTCAGTCTTGTATCCAATGACTCGTGCAACTTCTTCCAATATCGAGAGGTAAACTGTGATCCTCTATCCAAATTGATCTTCTTTGAAACTCCACGTAAACACACAATCCGAGCCATATATAACTCTGCCAATTGAGATCCCTTATAAGTAGTCTTGACCGGAATGAAACGAGCCACTTTGGTCAGTTTTTTTTCACAATAACCCATATAGATTCATATCCTTTCGAGGTGTGAGACATTCTAGTAATGAAGTCCTTACCAATCTCTTTCCACTTCCACTCGGGTATCTTTAGTGGGTGTAATAGTCCAGCTAGTCTTTGGTGTTCGGCCTTAACTCTTTGACACACATCGCACATAGCCACATGTGCAGCCACATCTCTCTTCTATCCATACCACCAGTAGTTCTGCTTCAAATCCTGATACATCTTGATACTCCTAGGATGAATAGAATAATTCGAGTCATGGGTTTCCTTCAGTATAGTCTCACGAAGGCTATCAATCTCAGGAACACATATCCGATCCTTGAACCATACTGTGCCTTGCTCGTCTTCCATGAATTCCGAACCTCGACCTTCAGTAATCAGATCCTTAATCTCTTGTATTTTAGCATCACCAATCTATCCTTCTGCGGATTTCTTGCTCCAAGGTAGGTTCCGCATCAATAGTTACTCCCTCAGTGTGAACAACTATCCCAAGGTTAAGTCTCCTGAAATCCTCAACAATCTCATAGGGTAGCTGGGAAACAACAGCTGAATGAACATGCTCCTTGCGACTCAAGGCATCTGCAACCAAATTTGCCTTGCTCGGGTGATAGTGAATCTCCAAATCATAATCCTTAATAAGCTCCAACCAACGGCGTTGCCTAAGGTTAAGATCCTTCTGAGTGATTATATACTTTAAACTCTTATGATCCGTGTACACTTGGCACTTGGTTCCCATAATGTAATGTCTCCAAATCTTAAGTGCATGCACAACGTCAGCCAGCTCTACGTCGTGAGTGGGGTAGTTCAATTCATGTTTCCGCAACTGACGAGATGCATAGGCGATCACATGACCTTCTTGCATAAGCACACATCCCAATCCTTAGCCACATGCATCACAATAAATATCAAATCCCTTATGTAGGTTTGGCATAACCAACACTGGTGGAGACATCAACCTCTTCTTTAATTGATCAAAGCTTTCTTGGCACTTCTCGTCCCACTTAAATTCTCTGTCCTTCTCCAAAAGCGAGGTCATAGGCTTAGCAATCTTAGAAAATCCTTCAATAAATCTCTGATAATATCCTGCTAGTCCCAAGAAACTCCGAATCTCAGTAACTATAGTGGGTACTCTCCACTCCATTATCTCCTTAACCTTAGCAGGATCCACTGATATTCCTCCATTAGAAATAATATGACCAAGAAATGGCACCTCGCCAATCCAAAACTCGCGCTTGCTAAGCTTGGCATAGAGTTGATTATCTCTTAGCTTCTGTAGCACCAATCTCAGATGTTCCTCATGATCGCTATCACTCTTGGAATAGATAAGAATATCGTCGATGAATACTACGACGAATCTGTCCAAATACTCCATAAACACCTTGTTCATCAAGTTCATAAAATAAGCTGGTGCATTAGTTAGTCCAAATGACATAACAGTGAACTCATATAATCCATATCGAGTCGAGAATGCTGTCTTGGGAATATCCGACGGTCTAATCCTCATCTGATGGTAACCCGATCGGAGATCAATCTTCGAGAATACCTTTGCACCTCTCATTTGATCGAATAAATCCTCAATACGGGGTAACAGATACTTGTTCTTCACAGTAACATCATTAAGTGATCTATAATCCACACACATCCGTTGTGATCCATCCTTCTTCTGTACAAACAGAACTGGTGCTCCCCAAGGTGAGGAACTCGGACGAATGTACCCAGTCTCTTGTAATTCCGTTAACTGCTTCTTCAGTCCCTTTAACTCTTCTACAGACATCATGTATGGCCGTTTGAAAGTAGGGGCAGTTCCAGGTAAGAGATCAATAATAAACTCAACTTCCCTATATGGTGGCATCCCTGGTAACTCTTCTGGGAAGACATCCGGAAAAATCTCTAACCACACAGATGTTGACTCCAACAAACTTCCCATCTACTAAGAATGCCGCTAGTCTGGTGGCGGTAGTTACTGCAATTCCAACTTCAAATCTTTGTCCTTTGGAACTGGTGAGTTCAATGGCTCCTTTAGCACAGTGTATAAACTACCTTTGTCTTTCTTAACCATGACATAACAAGGATCACGTCTATAGTGTTCTCTTCTAACACTATAGGGGTAGCCCATCTGGGTTAGAAACACAGGGTAAGAAAGGAAGAATTGTAGACAAGGCGAGTAATTATGAGGAATGTTACTGCGGGGGATTTATTAGCTAAGTAGATTAGTATGTTATCTACTAAAGCTAATACATTACCTTATGGTGGTACATGCTAGGATGCCCAACTATAATGTTTCAATCAATCAAAGAAGCAAATCAAGCATTTATCATCAGAACAATCATCCAACATTTTTTTTAATAGAGAAAATAATTTTAATTTCATCTTAGGTCTCCTATCTCTTAAAAAGATCATAAATGTAGGATTCCAAGGTGTGAAATCCATCTTGTCTTAAAGTAGAAAAGATAAGAATGATCAGAGTAGAACAGCAAAAGGGGAGACAAGATCAAGATAAGATGAGTATAGAGTGAATTAGAGTAAGGTAAGTAGGTAAGGGTTTTATCCATTTCTATCTAGGTTTCGTCCTACAGTCAACATTTCCTCTGATACCACTTCTGTCACACCTGGGCTTTAAGGAACAAAGCCGGGTGCATCTCATACATGCGCCAAAGAAGACAAAATATATAATAACAGAGTGTATAGAGCTAAATGTCACAAAACATCAGAGTACTTATTACATAGCGGAAGACTTATTACAAAGTAAAAGAATAAATATAAAACGAACTAAGGATCGTCGGCGCCAATGTCAACTGAGAAACACCACCTAGATCAAGTCGAATGCCTCAGTGTTAGGCGGCTCCTCTTCGACCACCTGTTCTTCTCCTGTGGGGGGGTGTGAGACAGCAAGAGTGAGCTCACATACGTTCATAGCTCAACAAGTCGTGGGGAATAATGTGGCATGAACTCACCAAAGGTGGGAGTTCATGAAGTGTAAGGCTAGTCAATGAAATAAAGGCTGAGGCTGAGCATTGCTTTTATAAGTTGGTCAAAATTTTATTAGCAATTACTAGGTGTAAGTAAATACCAAACCTTAATAATAATAAAGGAAAGTAATAGTAAAATAATCCCAAATGCGATGCAAATGTCAAATTGAATTTAAGTTCCATAATTAATCATGTGAGGGTCCGAGCCGCTCATGACCATGAGCACGGCTAGTATACCAGTTTTACACTCTGCAGAGGTTGCGCATCTTTACCCACAAGTCATGTTACCCATCTGCCAAGACATGGCCAATCCCATACACCTCTACCGAGGAGGCGAGGCAGGGTAACACTACGAGGCCTTTACAAAGTTCCACTAGCTTCAGAAATCCCGCTACAGTTTATAGGAAGCTCCAATGCAGGGTTCTTGCCTGACCGCCATCGCAGCAAAATCAACCAAGGACCTCCCTACACTGACCACTCCCCTACTGCCCTTGCCCCTTTCGGGTAAGGAAGACCTCCACTAGCTTTCCTAGTTAATCAGCCAAGGGGCGTCCCATTATACCCTTGTGGTAGCACTGTTTTCCCGGGTGGTCGCTCCATGTTCCCATTAACATAATGATCTTAACATGAACAGTAATAATAAAAGACAATAAAAGAGTAATTATGAATAAAGTATCTCCATACCCAAATCCACATAAAGCAATAGCAGGTACTACCCAAAAATATTTCAGTGGTAAACAAGGTATAAAGATAGCCAAAACTAGGGTAACCTATTGGGTCCCATCAAAATTATCCTATGCAGATCATTATAATTAATAAGAACATGGCTGGGAAAAAGTAAGTGATCAAGGGCACAACTTGTCTTCAATGAGCTCCTGCTCAGCTACTTCTACTTGCTGAACCTCAGATTCCACAGTGGCTTGCTCGTCTACTCGCATCAACACAATACATATATAGTATAGCAAAAATCAACATCACACCAAACATGTAAATAAAATATACAGTAAAAATCTACACATTAAAATAAGAACACAAGAACTGGAATCATTAATTTTGGAGTTATGGATTGCAAGTTATGAATTTCCTAAGGTTTAATGTGCTTGAGATAGGATTAAATGATAAATTAATTTTCTAACTATTTTCATGACCAAACAGAGACACTAAATGATAGAGAACAATATTACAAAATTTTAGAAACTGAAATGGAGTGATTTGGACTAAAAATGGATTTTCTATGGATTAAATAAGTTCTCGGAATTGTTTTTATATTAAAAATCCATTTCTGAATTTATTTATTTGATTTTCATGAGCTCTGGAGTGGGCGTCAATATCTGGAAAGTCCAGGGGCCCTGGTGTAATAAATCTCTAGACTCAGAATCTCCTATATGTGGACCGCGGGTTGTTTTGACATAAACCGAGGGGCTCAAGTGAAAATTAGACCCACGAAGGGGTATAGATCTATCCAGGCCGTTGGATTAGGATTATGCGCCCCAGATTACACCACTCATTTAAGCGAAGCGGTACGAAATCTTCACCGTCAGATCAACGATCAAGCTTCTAGATTTAAAATCCTAAGATTGCTTCTCACGCGCCCGATCCGCATCGGACGGCCGGGATGATTTTAGGCTGAACCGGTATCAGGATCTAATCAGGGTCGTTCCCTTTCTTATCCAAGGGTCAGGCCGAAACGGTACACAGGATTAGATCCTAGCCCTACTTCGCCAAACCAATGGCCGACGGGTTTTCTTCCCCCCTGGACGCCGAGCCGCGACGGTGCTCACCCCGGCGGCGGCGCCATCGTCGGAATCCGCCAACACTCGACCACACATCAAAGCTTTGATCCAAACCGGGACACGCGTAGTGCAGACCGAGGTCGGCCAGTGAGGTAGTTACCTGTCGGCGATTGATGGCGTGAAGGTAGCTGTCCACGCGACGCGGCGGATCACCAACATCGGCGAAGAATCTCCACGACACCGTGAACCCCTCCCTTCCAATTGCGCCCTCGTACAACTTCTACGTAAGCAACCCAAGCTTTGGGTTACCAGATTGGTGCCTGAGTCGCGCTACCGGCGGCTATCTACGGTGGCGGCGGCGCGGCTTCCTCTCACTTCCTTTCTCTGCTCGGCGAAGGGCTCGGGTTTACGAAATTAGCGCAAAGGAATCAACAGGGCGAGTCTACCCTGTATCTTATCGTCTGATGCCGCCCTCGATCAACCCCTCCAGCGCGGACTTACCGAGTCGTACGGACCCGGCGAACCCGGTGCATGCCCGCCTTGCGCGGTGCTTCGGTTGGGAGGGATAAAACTGACGAGGTGGTCCCACCAGTCATCGAGCGAGTCTGTTGTTAAGGAAAAGGGAACATAGCTGATCCGCGGGCCCGCGCGACAGCTTAACAGGCGGAGCGCAGGGGATGGCACGTGGGCCCCGGGTGTCGGCGCCGATCTCCTGGGGTTTGGGCGGCGCGGAGAGAGGTGAGGTTTTGGTAGATGGGCCGAAATGGTGCAGTCCGGCCCAGGTAAGCTTTTTATTCTTTTTCTTTTTATTTTTCTGTTTTCTTTTATCCTTAATTCCTTTAAATCCAATTTGAATTCAAACCTATTTGGGAATTTGAACCCATTTTAATTGTGTAGTTTGGTCAAACCATCATGGCAAGGTTTCCTTTATCCCATATTTTGTTTTATTTTGTATAGTAGTTTTCCTTTACTTCTCCAATTTCTAGAATTGTAAATTAAGTCTCAATTCACAACATTAACATAATTATATTTTATTGATTTTACCATTTGCATATTTCTTTTATCATTATCTTTATGAGTGAATGCACAAACAAAGAAATCACAACATGATGCACAAATTACTTTAAGTGTCACTAATTAATTAATGACTTTTGAGTGTTGGTTCACATGTTACAATAAACATAGGCAAAGATCATGTATGTATCTCAACTATGCTTTCATCTTACATTTTTGGGTATTACGCCGGTGAAGACCCTGTGTCGGCCCCTGTGCCGACAGTCGAAGGCGCCCAGAAGGTGGCGGCAGAGCCGGCAGTCGAAGGCCCTACGGCCGCGACCGCGCCCTCGCAGGTGGCTAATTAGTTGAATAGGTGCAGGGGAGTTTGTAAATTTTGTCTACGTGTTACTGAACCTCGATTGCTGCGCAGGTTCAGGGTTTTGGGCCTGCGCACGCAATCGCTACTAACAGTGCTAATTTTGTGGCGGCTTCGACCGTGGTTGCTGAAAATGGTTCCGATGATTCCGTGTCTTAGTTTTTTGAGTCTGATGATTCTGGGAGTTCGGTTGTGTGGACGGAAGAGTCTTCAGATGAGGACTTGGATTATTTTTGCGGCATTGGATGTGGCTACGGTGGAGGCTTCTCCTCGTGTGATGGATGCTGAAGTTCTTCCTGGTCCGAGTGCTAGGCGTAGGCGGCAAAGGGCGGTGGCGAAGCGTAGAGTGAGTGAGGTGGAGGGTGGTTGTCTTCGTGTGGACAGGGCTGGCAAGCGGGAATTGTTGTCCTTGCCGGTTGGGGCGAGTGTAGGTGAGGGGGAGTTGCGAAGTCTTTTTGAGGGTGAGGAGCTGAGGATAATGTTGTTTAACTACAGGGAGATGGGTATCATCCCAAAGATTGAACCAATGTAAGGTGTGATGCCCTCGCTGTATGTATGTAACTATAATTTGTATGATGAGGCTGTGTGCCTTCGCTTATCCGGCCGTGCCCGTAGGGGACTTGTGCACTTGATCTAGCGCGTTTATTATGTCGGTCCGGTTGCACCTGTAGTCGGTTTTTGCACGGAGTCTTTTGATGGAGACTTCGATTTTGCACACTTGTTGTGCTAGTCCGACTGCACCCTTAGGCGAATTTTGCACGGATAATCTTTTGGGGAAGACTTCGGTGTTGCGCACTTGTTGTGCTAGTCCGGCTGCACCCTTAGGCGACTTTTGCACGGATAGTCTTTCAGGGAAGACTTCGGTTTTGCGCACTTGTTGTGCTAGTCCGGCTGCACCCTTAGGCGACTTTTGCACGGATAGTCTTTTGGGGAAGACTTCGGTTTTGCGCACTTGTTGTGCTATTCCGGCTGCACCCGTAGGCGACTTTTGCACGGAGAGTCTTTTGGAGAAGACTTCAATTTTGTGCACTTATTGTGCTATTCCGGCTGCACCCGTGGGCGACTTTTGCGCGGAGTGTCGCACACGAGGGTAGTTAGCGCTGCCCCTCGCGGTGACTTCGGTGTGGTCGAATGCCGAAGACCGTCAATGCGGTCTTTTTCGACATTGGCTTAGTTTTTTGCGGGGGATTTTTGCTTGTATATTACATGGCGCCGCCTCATTAAAAACCTCACCCCCCTAGGAGGAAAAGAGTGCGGGCCGGAATAACAATGTTAAGTGAATTACAAGGGCGTGATGGCCCTGAGTCAAACGAAAAATTTGCGAAGATTATCTATATTCCAGGAATGTTCCAGGTCTTCGTTAGATTGTGTTGTTAATCTGTATGCGCTGGGAGACGACTTCGTCTTGACGATAAATGGTCCTTCCCACTTCGGTTCCAGCTTACCCCGTGACTCTGTCTGGGTTGTGCGGACAAGTACGAGGTCTCCTTCGTTGAATTCTCTTGGGACGACCGCGTGGTCGCGCCAGGCCTTCGTTTGGGCTTGATATTTGTCAAGGGCCTGCACGGCGAAGACACGGTCTCCGTCAATGAGGTCTTTGGAAGTTGGCTCGTCGACGTCGGGTACTGCTGAAGCGCTTGTCCGCGGGGACCCATGTTTGATTTCCTGCGGGGTCATGGCCTCCGATCTGTACAACAGGCAAAAGGAAGTGAATCCGGTCGCCCGGCACTCGGTCGTGTTCAGTGCCCAGACTGCTTCAGGTAGCAGGTCGGCCCATTTGCCCTTCTTGTCGTCGAGGAGCATTTTCTTGATCGCTGTGAAAATCTTGCCGTTGGCGCGCTCCACGACGCCATTGGATTGTGGGTGGTACACTGAGGCGAAGGCAAGTTTGGTGCCAATGGAGAAGCAGAAATCCCTGAAGTCTTGGCTGTCAAATTGCTTGCCATTGTCAACTGTGAGCTCAGACGGGACTCCGAACCGGTAAACAATGTTTTGCCAGAAGAATTTCTAGGCAGTCTTCGATGTTATTGTGGATACTGCCCTCGCCTCGATCCATTTGGTAAAATACTCGACGGCGACGAAGGTGAACTTGAGGTTCCCTTGGGCCGTGGCTAGTGGCCTAACAATGTCCAGGCCCCAGCGCTGAAGGGGCCACGTGTGGGCGATTAGCTTTGTGAATTGCGAAGGGCTACCTGAGCGTGGAGAAAACTTCTGGCAGGCTTCGCATGACCTTGTGACCCGATTTGCGGCGCAGATCATGGTGGGCCAATAGAAGCCTTGTCGGATCACCGTTGCGGCTAGGGCCCTAGGCCCTGCGTGAGAGCCGCAAGTCCTACTATGGACTTCGCGCAGGATTTGGATGCCTTCGGTCTCGGTGACACATTTAAGCATGGGTTGGCTGACCCCCTTCTTGTAAAGTTGGCCGTCGACGAGTGCGAAGTCCCAGCTTCGGTGTTTGAGGCGCTTGGCCTCGTTAATATCGGTTGGATGATAGTACCCCTGCAGGAACAAGATTATTGGTGCCCGCCAGTCTTTGGTCATGATGAGGTTGACTATGCGGTGGCCCTTGCTGTCATTGGTTATTTGGAGGCCCTCTGGGCTGCGGATGGCTGGCGTGCCGATGACATGGTAGAATACGTCGGAGGGCAGGGCCTCGCCTCTGGCGGTTGCCTTGGCCAATGCGTCGGCCTCCTCATTCTTGGCTCGGTCCACATGCTACAAGGTGAAACCTTTGAACTGCCTCTCGAGACTGTGGATGGCCGCGAGGTACTGCATAAGTGCGGGCTCCTTCGCTGCATAGTCTTTCTCGACTTGGCCGGCGACTACCTTGGAGTCTGTTCTGATGATGCAGGTAGTGACACCAAGTGCCCTTAGTTTGCGAAGGCCGAGGATGACAACTTCGTATTCTGCTATATTGTTGGTGCAATTGTTAGACTCCAAAGCAAAGCTGAGGCGTGCTGCATATCGGTGCTTGACCCCTGTGGGTGAGGTAATGACTGCAACGGCGCCTGCCCCCGCATGGCACCATGCGTCGTCGCAATGGATTGTCCACACCTTCTCTATGGACGTGTCCGACTGCGTTATTGGCCCAGTCCAGTCAACGATGAAGTCTGCCAGGACTTGTAACTTGATGGCTGTCCTGGGCTCGAATGTGATACGGTAGCCGGAGAGTTCGGCTGCCCATTTGGTAATCCGGACTGATGCCTCCGGGTTTCTAAACAATTTGCTGAGTCCCCTATCTGAGGTGACACGTACCTTGAATGCTTCAAAATAATGGCACAATTTGCGTGAAGCCATAACAACTGCGTAGGCGATTTTTTCCAGTTCCGTCATATTGCATTTTGATGTTGTGAGTACTTCGGAGACGTAATAAACTAGACATTGCTTGATCGTGCCCTCTCTGTCCTGCTCTTGAACCAGAGCTGCGCTGACTGCATGCGGCAAAGCTGCGATGTAGAGCAATGGGGGTAGCGAGGGGTTGGGGCTTGTAAGAATCGCCAACTCTGACAGGTACTGCTTTAATGAAGCGAAGGCCGCCGCCTGCTCTGGTCCCCATGCGAAGTCTTTTGCGCTGTGGAGTGTGAAAGTCGCCTAGAGGGGGGGTGAATAGGGCGAATCTGAAATTTACAAACTTAATCACAACTATAAGTCGGGTTAGCGTTAGAAATAAGAATGAGTCCGAGAGAGAGGGCGCAAAACAAATCGTGAGCAAATAAAGAGTGAGACACGATGATTTGTTTTACCGAGGTTCGGTTCTTGCAAACCTACTCCCCGTTGAGGTGGTCACAAAGACCGGGTCTCTTTCAACCCTTTCCCTCTCTCAAACGGTCCCTCGGACCGAGTGAGCTTCTCTTCTCAATCAATTGGGAACCAAACTTCCCGCAAGGACCACCACACAATTGGTGTCTCTTGCCTTGATTACAATTGAGATGATCGTAAGAAAGAGTGAAAAAGAAGCAATCCAAACGCAAGAGCTCAAATGAACACAACAAATCTCTCTCACTAATCACTAAAGCTTTGGGTGGAATTGGGAGAGGATTTGATCTCTTTGGTGTGTCTTGTATTGAGTGCTAGCTCTTGTAAGGTGTAGGAGTGGGAAAACTTGGATGCCAATGAATGTGGGCTAGTTGGGGTATTTATAGCCCCAACCACCACAAAGTGGTCGTTGGAAGGCTGCAGTCGCATGGCGCACCGGACAGTCAAGTGCGCCACCGGACACTGTCCGGTGCGCCAGCCACGTCAGCAGACCGTTGGGGTTCGACCGTTGGACATCTGTCTTGTGGGCCCTGTAGGCTGTCCGGTGTGCCACCCGTGCGTGCTCTGCTCCTCTGCGCGCGCAGGCGCGCATTTAATGCGTTGCAGTCGACTGTTGTGCGCGAAGTAGCCGTTGCTCCGCTGTCACACCGGACAGTGCGGTGAATTATAGCGGAGCGGATTCCCGAAGCTGGCGAGTTCAGAGTCGCTCTTCCTTGGGGCACCGGACACTGTCCGGTGGTACACCGGACAGTCCGGTGAATTATAGCGGAGCGCCTCTGAGAATTCCCGAAGGTGTTGAGTTCAGCTTGGAGTTCCCTGGTGCACCGGACACTGTCCGGTGGCACACCGGACAGTCCGGTGCGCCAGACCAGGGCACACTTCGGTTGTCCCTTGCTCTCTTTGTTTGAACCCTTTTCTTGGTCTTTTTATTGGCTTATTGTGAACCTTTGGCACCTGTAGAACTTATAGACTAGAGCAAACTAGTTAGTCCAATTATTTGTGTTGGGCAATTCAACCACCAAAATCAATTAGGAAATAGGTGTAAGCCTAATTCCCTTTCAATCTCCCCCTTTTTGGTGATTGATTCCAACACAAACCAAAGCAAATATATAAGTGCATAATTAAACTAGTTTGCATAATTGTAAGTGCAAAGGTTTCTTAAAATTGAGCCAATATAAATTCATAAGATATGCATGGATTGTTTCTTTATATTTTCATCATTTTGGACCACGCTTGCACCACTTGTTTTGTTTTTGCAAATTCTTTTGTAAATTCTTTTCAAAGTTCTTTTGCAAATAGTCAAAGGTAAATGAATATTATTTTGCGAAGCATTTTCAAGATTTGAAATTTTCTCCCCCTGTTTCAAATGCTTTTCCTTTGGCTAAACAAAACTCCCCCTTGATGAAATCTTCCTCTTAGTGTTCAAGAGGGTTTTAAGATACTGATTTTGAAATACTGATTTTGAAAATACTACTTTCTCCCTCTTTTGAACACAATAAGATATCAATTTGAAAAACTCATTTTTAAAATAAGGGTGGTGGTGCGGTCCTTTTGCTTTGGGCTAATATTTTCTCCCCCTTTGGCATGAATCACCAAAAACGGATACTTTGAGTGAAATATAAGCCCTTTGAAACTACTTTCTCCCCTTTGGCAAATAAAACATGAGTGAAGATTATACCAAAGATGGAGAGTTGCTTGGAGCGACGGCGAAGGATGAGTTATGGAGTGGAGTGGAAGCCTTTGTCTTCACCGAAGACTCCAATTCCCTTTCTATACACCTATGACTTGGTTTGAAATATACTAGAGAACACATTAGTCATAGCATATAAAAGAGATATGATCAAAGGTATATTTATGAGCTATATGTGCAAAACTTCAAAAGAAATTCCTAGAATCAAGAATATTTAGCTCATGCCTAAGTTTGTTAAAAGTTTGTTCATCTAGTGGCTTGGTAAAGATATCGGCTAATTGATCTTTAGTGTTAATATATGCAATCTCGATATCTCCCTTTTGTTGGTGATCCCTTAAGAAATGATACCGAATGGCTATGTGTTTAGTGCGTTTATGCTCAACAGGATTATCCGCCATGCGGATTGCACTCTCATTATCACATAGAAGAGGAACTTTGGCTAATTTGTAACCATAGTCCCTAAGGGTTTGCCTCATCCAAAGTAGTTGCGCGCAACAATGACCTGCGGCAATATACTCAGCTTCAGCGGTAGAAAGAGCTACAGAATTTTGCTTCTTTGAAGCCCAAGACACCAAGGATCTTCCCAAGAACTGGCAAGTCCCCGATGTGCTCTTTCTATTAATTTTACACCCCGCCCAATCGGCATCCGAATAACCAATTAAATCAAATGTGGATCCCCAAGGGTACCAAAGCCCAAACTTAGGAGTACAAACTAAATATCTCAAGATTCGTTTTACGACCGTAAGGTGTGCTTCCTTAGGGTCGGCTTGGAATCTTGCACACATGCATACGAAAAGCATAATGTCCGGTCGAGATGCACATAAGTAGAGTAAAGAACCTATCATCGACCGGTATACCTTTTGATCTACGGATTTACCTCCCGTGTCGAGGTCGAGATGCCCATTGGTTCCCATGGGAGTCTTGATGGGCTTGTCATCCTTCATCCCAAACTTGTTTAGAATGTCTTGAATATACTTTGTTTGGCTAATGAATGTGCCTTCTTGGAGTTGCTTCACTTGAAATCCCAAGAAGTACTTCAACTCCCCCATCATAGACATCTCGAATTTTTGTGTCATGATCCTACTAAATTCTTCACATGTGGATTCGTTAGTAGACCCAAATATAATATCATCAACATAAATTTGGCATACGAACAAATCATTGTCAAGAGTTTTAGTAAATAAAGTAGGATCGGCCTTTCCGACTTTGAAGCCATTAGTGATGAGGAAATCTCTTAGGCATTCATATCATGCTCTTGGGGCTTGCTTGAGCCCATAAAGCGCCTTAGAGAGTTTATACACATGGTTAGGGTACTCACTATCTTCAAAGCCGGGAGGTTGCTCAACATAGACCTCTTCCCTGATTGGTCCATTGAGGAAGACACTTTTCACGTCCATTTGATAAAGCTTAAAGCCATGGTAAGTAGCATAGGCAAGTAATATACGAATTGACTCTAGCCTAGCTACGGGTGCATAGGTTTCACCGAAATCCAAACCTTCGACTTGTGAATATCCCTTGGCCATAAGTCGGGCTTTGTTCCTTGTCACCACACCATGCTCATCTTGCTTGTTGCGGAAAACCCACTTGGTTCCTACAACATTTTGATTAGGACGTGGAACTAAATGCCATACCTCATTCCTAGTGAAGTTGTTGAGCTCATCTTGCATCGCCACTACCCAATCCGAATCTTGTAGTGCTTCCTCTACCCTGTGTGGCTCAATAGAGGAAACAAAAGAGTAATGTTCACAAAAATGTGCAACACGAGATCTAGTGGTTACCCCCCTTATGAATGTCACCGAGGATGGTGTCGACGGGGTGATCTCGTTGGATTGCTTGGTGGACTCTTGGGTGTGGCGGCCTTAGTTATTCATCCTCCTTGTCTTGATCATTTGCATCTCCCCCTTGACCATTGCCGTCATCTTGAGGTGGCTCATCTCTTTGATCTTTTCCTTCATCAACTTGAGCCTCATCCTCATTTTGAGTTGGTGGAGATGCTTGCGTGGAGGAGGATGGTTGATCTTGTGTATTTTGAGGCTCTTCGGATTCCTTAGGACACACATCCCCAATGGACATGTTCCTTAGCGCGATGCACGGAGCCTCTTCATCACCTATCTCATCAAGATCAACTTGCTCTACTTGAGAGCCGTTAGTCTCATCAAACACAACGTCACAAGAAACTTCAACTTGTCCAGAGGACTTGTTAAAGACTCTATATGCCCTTGTGTTTGAATCATATCCTAGTAAAAAGCCTTCTACAATCTTAGGAGCAAATTTAGATTTTCTACCTCTTTTAACAAGAATAAAGCATTTGCTACCAAAGACTCTAAAATATGAAATATTGGGCTTTTTACCGGTTAGGAGTTCGTATGATGTCTTCTTGAGGATTCAGTGTAGATACAACCGGTTGATGGCGTAGCAGGCGGTGTTGACCGCCTCGGCCCAAAACCGATCCGAAGTCTTGTACTCATCAAGCATGGTTCTTGCCATGTCCAATAGAGTTCTATTCTTCCTCTCCACTACACCATTTTGTTGTGGGGTGTAGGGAGAAGAGAACTCATGCTTGATGCCCTCCTCCTCAAGGAAGCCTTCGATTTGTGAGTTCTTGAACTCCGTCCCGTTGTCGCTTCTAATTTTCTTGATCCTTAAGCTGAACTCATTTTGAGCCCGTCTCAAGAATCCCTTTAAGATATCTTGGGTATGAGATTTTTCCTGCAAAAAGAACACCCAAGTGAAGCGAGAATAGTCATCCACAATAACTAGACAGTACTTACTCCCGCCGATGCTTATGTAAGCTATTGGGCCGAATAGGTCCATGTGTAGGAGCTCTAGTGGCCTGTCAGTCGTCATGATGTTCTTATGTGGATGATGAGTCCCAACTTGTTTCCCTGCCTGACATGCGCTACAAATCCTGTCTTTCTCAAAATGAACATTTGTTAGTCCCAAAATGTGTTCTCCCTTTAGAAGTTTGTGAAGATTCTTCATTCCAACATGTGCTAGTCGGCGATGCCAGAGCCAGCCCATGTTAGTCTTAGCAATTAAGCAAGTGTCGAGTTCAGCTTTATCAAAATCTACTAAGTATAGCTGACCCTCTAACACTCCCTTAAATGCTATTGAATCATCACTCCTTCTAAAGACAGTAACACCTACATCTGTGAAAAGACAGTTGTAGCCCATTTTGCATAATTGAGAAACGGAAAGCAAATTGTAATCTAAAGAATCTACAAGAAAAACATTGGAAATGGAATGGTCAGGTGATATAGCAATTTTACCCAATCCTTTGACCAAACCTTGATTTCCATCTCCGAATGTGATAGCTCGTTGGGGATCTTGGTTTTTTCGTAGGAGGAGAACATCTTCTTCTCCCCTGTCATGTGGTTTGTGCACCCGCTATCGATGATCCAAGTTGAGCCCCCGGATGCATAAACCTACAAAACAAGTTCAGTTCTTGACTTTAGGTACCCAAATGGTTTTGGGTCCTTTGGCATTAGATACAAGAACTTTGGGTACCCAAACACAAGTCTTTGATCCCTTGTGTTTGCCCCCAACATATTTGGCAACTACCTTGCCGGATTTGTTAGTTAAAACATAAGATGCATCAAAAGTTTTAAATGAAAGGTTATGATCATTTGATGCACTAGGAGTTTTCTTCTTAGGCAATTTAGCATGGGTTGATTGCCTAGAACTAGATGTCTCACCCTTATACATAAAAGCATGATTAGGGCCAGAGTGAGACTTACTAGAGTGAATTCTCCTAATTTTGCTCTCGGGATAACCGGCAGGGTACAAAATGTAACCCTCGTTATCCTGAGGCATGGGAGCCTTGCCCTTAACAAAATTAGACAATCTTTTAGGAGGGGCATTAAGTTTGACATTGTCTTCACTTTGGAAGCCAATGCCATCCTTGATGCCAGGGCATCTCCCTCTATAGAGCATGCTTCTAGCAAATTTAAATTTTTCGTTTTCTAAGTCATGCTCGGCAATTTTAGCATCTAATTTTGCTATATGATCATTTTGTTGTTTAATTAAAGCCATGTGATCATGAATAGCATCAATGTTAATGTCTCTACATCTACTACAAATGGAAGTATGCTCAACGGTAGATGTAGAGGGTTTGCAAGATTTTAATTCTACAACCTTAGCATGTAATATATCATTTTTACTTCTAAGGTCGGATATGGAAGCATTGCAAACATCTAATTCTTTAGCCTTAGCAAGCAATTTTTCATTTTCATTTCTAAGGCTAGCAAGAGAAATGTTCAATTCTTCAATCTTAACAAGCAAATCAACATTATCATTTCTAAGATTTGGAATTGAAACATCACAAACATTTGAATCAACCTTAGCTAACAAATTAGCATTCTCATTTCTAAGGTTGTCAATAGTCTCATGGCAAGTGCTTAGCTCACTAGATAGTTTTTCACATTTTTCTACTTCTAGAGCGTAAGCATTTTTAACCTTAACATGCTTTTTGTTCTCTTTAATAAGGAAGTCCTCTTGGGTGTCCAAGAGATCATCCTTCTCATGAATAGCACTAATTAATTCATTTAATTTTTCCTTTTGTTGCATGTTTAGGTTGGCAAAAAGAATGCGTAAGTTATCCTCCTCATTGCTAGCATTATCCTCATCACTAGAGGTTTCATATTTAGTGGAGGATCTTGATTTTACCTTCTTCCTTTTGCCGTCCTTTGCCATGAGGCACTTGTGGCCGACGTTGGGGAAGAGAAGACCCTTAGTGACGACGATGTTTGCGGCGTCCTTGTCGGAGGAGGAGTCAGTGGAGCTCTCGTCGGAGTCCCACTCCCGGCAAACATGGGCATCGCCGCCCTTCTTCTTGTAATATCTCTTCTTCTCCTTTCTTCTCCCCTTCTTGTCGTCGCCCCTGTCACTATCACTAGATAATGGACATTTTGCAATAAAATGACCGGGCTTACCACATTTGTAGCAAACTTTCTTGGAGCGGGGTTTGTAATCCTTCCCCCTCCTTTGCTTGAGGATTTGACGGAAGCTCTTGATGATGAGCGTCATCTCCTCATTGTCGAGCTTTGAGGCGTCGATTGGTTGTCTACTTGATGTAGACTCCTCCTTCTCCTCCTCCTCCGTCGCTTTGAATGCGACCGGTTGTGCTTCGGACGTGGAGGGGCCATCAAGCTCGTTGATTTTCTTTGAGCCTTTGATCATCAATTCAAAGCTCACAAAATTCCCGATTACTTCCTCAGGAGTCATTAGTGTATATCTAGGATTGCCACGAATTAATTGAACTTGAGTAGGGTTAAGGAAAACAAGTGATCTTATAATAACCTTAACCATTTCGTGGTCATCCCATTTTTTGCTCCCGAGGTTGCGCACTTGGTTCACCAAGGTTTTGAGCCAGTTGTACATGTCTTGTGGCTCCTCCCCTTGTCGAAGTCGAAAGCGACCGAGCTCCCCCTCGATCGTTTCCCGCTTGGTGATTTTGGTCACCTCGTCTCCTTCGTGCGCGGTCTTTAGCATGTCCCAAATCTCCTTAGCACTTTTCAACCCTTGCACCTTATTATACTCCTCTCGACTTAGAGAGGCAAGGAGTATAGTTGTGGCTTGGGAGTTGAAGTGTTGGATTTGGGCCACTTCGTCCTCATCATAATCTTCATCCCCTACGGATGGTACCTGTACACCAAACTCAATAACGTCCCATATACTTTTGTGGAGTGAGGTTAGGTGATATCGCATCAAATCACTCCACCTAGCATAATCTTCACCATCAAACGTTGGTGGTTTGTGAAAGGGAATTAGGCTTACACCTATTTCCTAATTGATTTTGGTGGTTGAATTGCCCAACACAAATAATTGGACTAATTAGTTTGCTCTAGTCTATAAGTTCTACAGGTGCCAAAGGTTCACAATAAGCCAACAAAAAGACCAAGAAAAGGGTTCAAACAAAGAGAGCAAGGGTCAACCGAAGGCACCCTGGTCTGGCGCACCGGACTGTTCGGTGCACCACCGGATAGTGTCCGGTGCACCAGGGAACTCCAAGATGAACTCAACACCTTCGGGAATTCTCAGAGGCGCTCCGCTATAATTCACCGGACTGTCCGGTGTACCACCAGACAGTGTCCGGTGCCCCAAGGGAGAGCAACTCTGAACTCGCCAGCTTCGGGAATCTGCTCCGCTATAATTCACCGGACTGTCCGGTGTGACAGCGGAGCAACGACTACTTCGCGCGCAACGGTCGACTGCAACGCATTAAATGCGCGCCTGCGCGCAGAGGAGCAGAGCACACGCGGGTGGCACACCGGACAGCCAGGCGGGCCCACAAGACAGAGCTCCAACGGTCGGAACCCAACGACCAGGTGACGTGGCTAGCGCATCGGACAGTGTCCGGTGGCGCACCGGACTGTCCGGTGCGCCCGTCGACAGCAGCCTCCACCAACGGTCAAGTTTGGTGGTTGGGGCTATAAATACCCCCAACCACCCCCACATTCAAGTCATCCAAGTTTCTACACTTCTACACCTTACAAGAGCTATAGCATTCAATACTAGACACACCAAATAGATCAAATCCTCTCCCAATTCCACACAAGGCTTTAGTGATTAGTGAGAGAGATTTGTTGTGTTCTTTTGAGCTCTTGCGCTTGGATTGCTTCCTTCTTTCATTCTTTCTTGCGAACAACTCAATTGTAACCAAGGCAAGAGACACCAATTGTGTGGTGGTCCTTGCGGGGAAGTTTGTTCCCGTTTGATTGAGAAGAGAAGCTCACTCGGTCCGAGGGACCGTTTGAGAGAGGGAAAGGGTTGAAAGAGACCCGGTCTTTGTGACCACCTCAACGGGGAGTAGGTTTGCAAGAACCGAACCTCGGTAAAACAAATCATCGTGTCTCGCTCTTTATTCGCTCACGATTTGTTTTGCACCCTCTCTCTCGGACTCGTTTATATTTCTAACGCTAACCCGGCTTGTAGTTGTGATTAAGTTTGTAAATTTCAGATTCACCCTATTCACCCCCCTCTAGGCGACTTTCAATTGTTATCAGAGCCCAGTGCTTCATTAGAGCCTAACCGCTCGAAGTGATGTCGGGAGATCATGCCAAGAAGGAGATGGTGACCAGCGAGAAGCCTGCTACAAGCCACGGGAAGGCTCCATCGGGAGAGTCCTACAACAAAGGGAAGGGGAAGGAAAAGGAATCCCCTTCACATAAGTCGCGTCGGAGCGGTGACAAGAAGAAGAAGATGAGGAAGGTGGTCTACTACGAAACCGACACCTCATCGCCATCCACCTCCGGCTCCGACACGCCGTCCGTAACTTCTAAGCGCCATGAGCGCAATAAGTTTAGTAAGATCCCCCTACGCTATCCTCGCATTCCTAAACATATGCCTTTACTTTTCGTCCCATTAGGCAAACCACCAACGTTTGATGGTGAAGATTATGCAAGGTGGAGTGATTTGATGCGATTTCATCTAACCTCACTCCACAAAAGTATATGGGATGTTGTTGAGTTTGGTGTACAGGTACCATTCGTAGGGGATGAAGATTATGATGAGGACGAAGTGGCCCAAATCCAACACTTCAACTCCCAAGCCTCAACTATACTCCTTGCCTCTCTAAGTCGAGAGGAGTATAATAAGGTGCAAGGGTTGAAAGGTGCCAAGGAGATTTGGGACACGCTAAAGACCGCGCACGAAGGAGACGAAGTGACCAAAATCACCAAGTGGGAAATGATCGAGGGGGAGCTCGGTCGCTTCGGACTTTGCCAAGGGGAGGAGCCACAAGACATGTACAACCGGCTCAAGACCTTGGTGAACCAAGTGCGCAACCTCGGGAGCAAGAAATGGGATGACCATGAAATGGTCAAGGTTATTCTAAGATCCCTCGTTTTTCTTAACCCTACGCAAGTTCAATTAATTCGAGGAAATCCTAGATATACACTAATGACTCCCGAGGAAGTAACCGGGAATTTTGTGAGCTTTGAATTGATGATCAAAGGCTCAAAGAAGATCAACGAGCTTGATGGCCCCTCCACGTCCGAAGCACATCCGGTCGCATTCAAAGCGAAGGAGGAAAAGAAGAAGGAGTCTACATTAAGTAGACAACCAATCGACGCCTCAAAGCTCGACAATGAGGAGATGGCGCTCATCATCAAGAGCTTCCGACAAATCCTCAAACAAAGGAGGGGGAAAGATTACAAGCCCCGCTCCAAGAAAGTGTGCTACAAATGTGGTAAGCCCGGTCATTTCATTGCAAAATGTCTTTTATCTAGTGATAGTGACAGGGGCGACGACAAGAAGTGGAGAAGAAAGGAGAAGAAAAGGTACTACAAGAAGAAGGGCGGCGATGCCCATGTTTGATGGGAGTGGGACTCCGATGAGAGCTCCACCGACTCCTCCTCCGACGAGGACGCCGCAAACATCGCCGTCACCAAGGGTCTTCTCTTCCCCAACGTCGGCCACAAATGCCTCATGGCAAAGGACGGCAAAAGGAAGAAGGTAAAATCAAGATCCTCCACTAAATATGAAACCTCTAGTGATGAGGATAATGCTAGCAATGAGGAGGATAACTTGCGCATTCTGTTTGCCAACCTAAACATGCAACAAAAAGAAAAATTAAACGAATTGATTAGTGCTATCCATGAGAAGGATGATCTCTTGGACACCCAAGAGGACTTCCTTATTAAAGAAAATAAGAAGCATGTTAAGGTTAAAAATGCTTACGCTCTAGAAGTAGAAAAATGTGAAAAACTATCTAGTGAGCTAAGCACTTGCCATGAGACTATTAATAACCTTAGAAATGAGAATGCTAGTTTAATTACTAAGGTTGATTCAAATGCTTGTGATGTTTCAATTCCCAATCCTAGAAATGATAATGTTGATTTGCTTGCTAAGATTGAAGAATTGAACATTTCTCTTACTAGCCTTAGGAATGAAAATGAAAAATTGCTTGCTAAGGCTAAAGAATTAGATGTTTGCAATGCTTCTATTTCCGACCTTAGAAGTAAAAATGATATATTGCATGCTAAGGTTGTAGAATTAAAATCTTGCAAACCCTCTACATCTATCGTTGAGCACACTTCCATATGTACTAGATATAGAGACATTAATGTTGATGCTATCCATGATCACCTAGCTTTAATTAAGAAACAAAATGATCACATAGCTCAACTTAATGCTAAGATTAGTGAGCATGACTTAGAAAATGAGAAATTTTAATTTGCTAGAAGCATGCTCTATAGTGGGAGACGCCCTGGCATCAAGGATGGCATTGGCTTCCAAAAGGTAGACAATGTCAAACTTAATGCCCCTCCTAAAAGATTGTCAAACTTTGTTAAGGGCAAGGCTCCCATGCCTCAGGACAATAAGGGTTACATTTTGTACCCTGCCGGTTATCCCGAGAGCAAAATTAGGAGAATTCACTCTAGGAAGTCTCACTCTGGCCCTAACCATGCTTTTATTTATAAGGGTGAGACATCTAGTTCTAGGCAATCAACACATGTAAAATTGCCTAAAAAGAAAACTCCTAAGGCATCAAATGATTCTAACATTTCATTTAAGACCTTTGATGCCTCTTATGTTTTAACTAACAAATCCGGCAAGGTAGTTGCCAAATATGTTGGGGGCAAACACAAGGGGTCAAAGACTTGTGTTTGGGTACCCAAAGTTATTGTGTCTAATGCCAAAGGACCCAAAACCATTTGGGTACCTAAAGTCAAGAACTAAAATTGTTTTGTAGGTTTATGCATCCGGGGGCTTAAGTTGGATCATCGATAGCGGGTGCACAAACCACATGACAGGGGAGAAGAAGATGTTCTCCTCCTACGATAAAAACCAAGATCCCCAACGAGCTATTACATTCGGGGATGGAAATCAAGGTTTGGTCAAAGGATTGGGTAAAATTGCTATATCTCCTGACCATTCAATTTCCAATGTTTTTCTTGTAGATTCTTTAGATTACAATTTGCTTTCTGTATCTCAATTATGCAAAATAGGCTACAACTGTCTTTTCACAGATGTAGTTGTTACTGTCTTTAGAAGGAGTGATGATTCAATAGCATTTAAGGGAGTGTTAGAGGGTCAGCTATACTTAGTAGATTTTGATAAAGCTGAACTCGACACTTGCTTAATTGCTAAGACTAACATGGGCTGGCTCTGGCATCGCCGACTAGCACATGTTGGAATGAAGAATCTTCACAAACTTCTAAAGGGAGAACACATTTTGGGACTAACAAATGTTCATTTTGAGAAAGACAGGGTTTGTAGCGCATGTCAAGCAGGGAAGCAAGTTGGTGTTCATCATCCACACAAGAACATCATGACGACTGACAGGCCACTCGAGCTCCTACACATGGACCAATTCGGCCCGATAGCTTATATAAGCATCGGCGGGAGTAAGTACTGTCTAGTTATTGTGGATGATTATTCTCGCTTCACTTGGGTATTCTTTTTGCAGGAAAAATCTCATACCCAAGAGACCTTAAAGGTATTCTTGAGACAGGCTCAAAACGAGTTCGGCTTAAGGATCAAGAAAATTAGAAGCGACAACGGGACGGAGTTCAAGAACTCTCAAATTGAAGGCTTCCTTGAGGAGGAGGGCATCAAGCATGAGTTCTCTTCTCCCTACACCCCACAACAAAATGGTGTAGTGGAGAGGAAGAATAGAACTCTATTGGACATGGCAAGAACCATGCTTGATGAGTACAAGACTTTGAATCGGCTTTGGGCCGAGACGGTCAACACCGCCTGCTACGCCATCAACCGGTTGTATCTACACCGAATCCTCAAGAAGACATCATACGAACTCCTAACTGGTAAAAAGCCCAATATTTTATATTTTAGAGTCTTTGGTAGCAAATGCTTTATTCTTGTTAAAAGAGGTAGAAAATCTAAATTTGCTCCTAAGACGGTAGAAGGCTTTTTACTAGGATATGACTCAAACACAAGGGCATATAGAGTCTTTAACAAGTCCTCTGGACAAGTTGAAGTTTCTTGTGACGTTGTGTTTGATGAGACTAATGGCTCTCAAGTAGAGCAAGTTGATCTTGATGAGATAGGTGATGAAGAGGCTCCATGCATCACGCTAAGGAACATGTCCATTGGGGATGTGTGTCCTAAGGAATCCGAAGAGCCTCCAAATGCACAAGATCAACCATCCGCCTCCACGCAAGCATCTCCACCAACTCAAAATGAGGATGAGGCTCAAGTTGATGAAGAAGAAGATCAAAAAGATGAGCCAACTCAAGATGACGGCAATGGTCAAGGGGGAGATGCAAATGATCAAGACAAGGAGGATGAAGAAACAAGACCGCCACACCCAAGAGTGCACCAAGCAATCCAACGAGATCACCCCGTCGACACCATCCTCAGCGACATTCATAAGGGGGTAACTACTAGATCTCGTGTTGCACATTTTTGTGAGCATTACTCTTTTGTTTCCTCTATTGAGCCACACAGGGTAGAGGAAGCACTACAAGATTCGGATTGGGTGGTGGCGATGCAAGAGGAGCTCAACAACTTCACAAGGAATGAGGTATGGCATTTGGTTCCACGTCCTAATCAAAATGTTGTAGGAACCAAGTGGGTGTTCCGCAACAAGCAAGACGAGCATGGTGTGGTGACAAGGAACAAAGCCCGACTTGTGGCCAAGGGGTATTCACAAGTCGAAGGTTTGGATTTTGGTGAAACCTATGCACTCGTAGCTAGGCTTGAGTCAATTCGTATATTACTTGCCTATGCTACTTACCATGGCTTTAAGCTTTACCAAATGGACGTGAAAAGTGCCTTCCTCAATGGACCAATCAAAGAAGAGGTCTATTTTGAACAACCTCCTGGCTTTGAAAATAGTGAGTACCCTAACCATGTTTATAAACTCTCTAAGGTGCTTTATGGGCTCAAGCAAGCCCCAAGAGCATGGTATGAATGCCTAAGAGATTTTCTTATCACTAATGGGTTCAAAGTCGGAAAGGCGGATCCTACTTTATTTACTAAAACTCTTGACAATGATTTGTTTGTATGCCAAATCTATGTTGATGATATCATATTTGGGTCTACTAACGAATCTACATGTGAGGAATTTAGTAGGATCATGACACAGAAATTCGAGATGTCTATGATGGGGGAGTTGAAGTACTTCTTAGGATTCCAAATGAAGCAACTCCAAGAGGGCACCTTCATTAGCCAAACGAAGTATATTCAAGACATTCTATACAAGTTTGGGATGAATGATGCCAAGCCCATCAAGACACCCATGGGAACCAATGGGCATCTCGACCTCGACACGGGAGGTAAATCCGTCGATCAAAAGGTATACCGGTCGATGATAGGCTCTTTACTCTATCTATGTGCATCTCGACCGGATATTATGCTTTTCCGTATGCATGTGTGCAAGATTCCAAGCCGACCCTAAGGAAGCTCACCTCATGGCCGTAAAACGAATCTTGAGATATTTGGTTCATACTCCTAAGTTTGGGCTTTGGTATCCTAGGGGATCCACTTTTGATTTAATTGGTTATTCGGATGCCGATTGGGCGGGGTGTAAAATTAATAGAAAGAGCACATCGGGGACTTGCCAGTTCTTGGGAAGATCCTTGGTGTCTTGGGCTTCAAAGAAGCAAAATTCCATAGCTCTTTCTACCGCCGAAGCCGAGTATATTGCCGCAGGCCATTTTTGCACACAATTACTTTGGATGAGGCAAACCCTTAGGGACTATGGTTACAAATTAACCAAAGTTCCTCTTCTATGTGATAATGAGAGTGCAATCTGCATGGCGGATAATCCCATTGAGCATAGCTGCACTAAACACATAGCCATTCGGTATCATTTTCTAAGGGATCACCAACAAAAGGGAGATATCGAGATTGCATATATCAACACTAAAGATCAATTAGCCGCTATCTTTACCAAGCCACTTGATGAACAAACCTTTAACAAACTTAGGCATGAGCTAAATATTCTTGATTCTAGGAATTTCTTTTGATGTTTTGCACACATAGCTCATAAATATACCTTTGATCATGTCTCTTTTATATATGTTATGACTAATGTGTTTTCAAGTGAATTTCAAAACAAGTCATAGGTGTATTGAAAGGGATTTGGAGTCTTCGGCGAAGACAAAGGCTTCCACTCCACTCCATAACTCATCCTTCACCGTCGCTCCGAGCAACTCTCCGGCTTTGGTATAATCTTCACTCACGTTTTATTTGCCAAAGGGGATAAAGTAGTTAGGAAAGGGCTTATATTTCACTCAAAGTATCCGTTTTTGGCGATTCATGCCAAAGGGGGAGAAAGTATTGGCCCAAAGCAAAAGGACCGCACCACCACCTAATTTTAAACTATGATTTTCAAATTGATTGATTTTCAAATTGGTATCTTATTGTGTTCAAAAGGGGGAGAAAGTACCATTTTCAAAATTGATATCTTAAAACCCTCTTGAACACTAAGAGGAGAATTCATTGAGGGGGAATTTTGTTTAGTCAAAGGAAAAGCATTTGAAACAAGGGGAGAAAATTTCAAATCTTGAAAATGCTTCTCAAAATCTTATACATTTACCTTTGACTGTTTGCAAAAGGACTTTGAAAAGGATTTACAAAAGAATTTGCAAAAACAAAACATGTGGTGCAAGCATGGTCCAAAATGTTAAAGAAACAATCCATGCATAACCTATGAGAATTTATATTGACTCAATTCTAAGTAACCTTTGCACTTACATTATGCAAACTAGTTCAATTATGCACTTCTATATTTGCTTTGGTTTGTGTTGGCATCAATCACCAAAAAGGGGGAGATTGAAAGGGAATTAGGCTTACACCTATTTCCTAATTGATTTTGGTGGTTGAATTGCCCAACACAAATAATTGGACTAACTAGTTTTCTCTAGTCTATAAGTTCTATAGGTGCCAAAGGTTCACAATAAGCCAATAAAAAGACAAAGAAAAGGGTTCAAACAAAGAGAGCAAGGGTCAATCGAAGGCACCCCAGGGAACTCCAAGCTGAACTCAACACCTTCTGGAATTCTTAGAGGCGCTCCGCTATAATTCATCGGACTGTCCGGTGCCCCAAGGGAGTGCAACTCTGAACTCGCCAGCTTCGGGAATCCGCTCCGCTATATTTCACCGGACTGTCCGGTGAGTCTCCGGACAGTGCCCGGTGCACACCGGACTGTCCGGTGTGACAGCGGAGCAACGGCTACTTCACGCGCAACGGTCGACTGCAACGCATTAAATGCGCGCCTGCGCGCGCAGAGGATCAGAGCACGCGCGGGTGGCACACCGGACAGTCTACAGGACTTGTCCGGTGCACCACCGGACAGCCAGGCGGGCCCACAAGACAGAGCTCCAACGGTCGGAACCCAACAGCCAGGTGACGTGGCTGGCGCACCGGACTGTCCGGTGCGCCCGTCGACTGCAGCCTCCACCAACGGTCAAGTTTGGTGGTTGGGGCTATAAATACCCCAACCACCCCCACATTCAAGTCATCCAAGTTTCTACACTTCTACACCTTACAAGAGCTATAGCATTCAATACTAGACACACCAAATAGATCAAATCCTCTCCCAATTCCACACAAGGCTTTAGTGATTAGTGAGAGAGATTTGTTGTGTTCTTTTGAGCTCTTGCGCTTGGATTGCTTCCTTGTTTCATTCTTTCTTGCGAACAACTCAATTGTAACCAAGGCAAGAGACACCAACTGTGTGGTGGTCCTTGCGGGGAAGTTTGTTCCCGTTTGATTGAGAAGAGAAGCTCACTCGGTCCGAGGGACCGTTTGAGAGAGGGAAAGGGTTGAAAGAGACCCGGTCTTTGTGACCACCTCAACGGGGAGTAGGTTTGCAAGAATCGAACCTCGGTAAAACAAATCATCGTGTCTCGCTCTTTATTTGCTCACGATTTGTTTTGCGCCCTCTCTCTCGGACTCATTCTTATTTCTAACGCTAACTCGGCTTATAGTTGTGATTAATATTGTAAATTTCAGATTCGCCCTATTCACCCCGATCTAGGCGAATTTCAATTGGTATCAGAGCCCGGTGCTTCATTAGAGCCTAACCGCTCGAAGTGATGTCGGGAGATCACGCCAAGAAGGAGATGGTGACCGACGATTTGGATCGTGAGCAAATAGGTGTAAGCCTAATTCCCTTTCAGAGTGTTTTGAGGAAAGGGAGGCTTTGCTCTGCGGATTTGGAGATGAATCTGTTGAGGGTGGCCAATCTGCCTGTCAGTCGTTGGACGTCTCTGGCTGACTGTGGGGGCGTCATGTTGATGATGGCCCGGATTTTGGTCGGATTGGCCTCAATCCCGCGGTGCGACACCAGGTAGCCCAGTATTTTTCCCTGGCGAACGCCGAAGACACACTTTTCGGGGTTTAGGCGAAGTCGTGCGTCCCTCATGTTCGCAAATGTTTCTGCGAGGTCAGCCAGATGGTCTTCCTTGCTTCTGCTGGTGACGACGATGTCGTCCACATACGTAAATATGTTTCTGCTGACTTGGCTCGCGAGCACCGTTTTGGTGAGCCGAGAGAATGTGGACCCAGCGTTCTTAAGTCTCTCCGGCATTCTGATGAAGCAATATGTGCCGAAGGGTGTTATGAAACTGGTGCTTGCCTTGTCTTCCTCCTTCATATATATTTGATGGTAGCCGGAGAAGCAATCAAGGAGTGACATGACTTCGCACCCGGCCGCACTATCGACGATTTTGTTGATCCGAGGCAGCGAGAAGTTTTCCTTGGGGCAGGCCTTGTTGAGACTGGTAAAATCAATGCACATCCGCCATTTGCCGCTCTTCTTCTGCACCATCACTACGTTGGCTAGCCATGTAAGGTAGGCGACTGGCTTGATAAATTTGGCCTCAAGCAGGCGATGTACCTCGGCCTTGGCGGCTTCTGTCTTCTCATCAGACATCTTGCGCAGCCGCTGTTTCTTCGGCCTCACCGAAGGGTCGATTCCCAAGCTGTGCTCGATGATGGAGCGACTGACTCCGACCACGTCAAGGGCGGACCAGGCGAAGACGTCTTTATTTTTGGACAGACAGCAGAGGAGTCTCTCCTCGTCATGCGAAGTGAGGTCTTCGCTGATGGTGACCGTTTTCTTTGGCGTTGCCTGGTCGAGGGGAACAGTCTTGGTCCCATCGTTGCTCTGCAGCTGTGCCTTGTCATGTTCTTTGGCGGTTGGGCTGGCAGACTTGGGGACCTCGCGCTGGGCTGTGAGGCAGTGTACGTTCCTTTGCCTAGGAACGAAATCTCTTTCTATGTTGCGCGTGGCCTGCTGGTTGCCGTAGACTGTGATCGTGCCTTGCGGACCTGGGATCTTCATGCACAGGTAAAGTCCGTGAATGGCTGCCTCAAAATTTGTTGATGGAGCCCCGACCCATTATGGTGTTGTACGGGTACACCATGTCTACGATGTCGAATGTGACTTGCTCACTTCGTGCATTGGGTGCTACACCGAAGGAGAGGGGTAGCTCTATTTTGCCGACAGGAAAGGTGCCCTTGCCGCCGAAGCCATATAGTGGGTTGTCCGAAGGCTTAAGCAAGCTGTGGTTGATTCCCATGCGATCGAAGGCATGGAGGAAAATGATATCCTCCTGGCTGCCATTGTCGACTAAGACTTTGTGTAGGTCCCAGCCTGCCACGCTGTAGTTGATAACCATGGCGTCGATGTGGGGTGCGCTGCGCAGGTCGACGTCTCGGGCGTCAAAGGTCAATGGCACATGGGACCACTTTGTCTGCACGACTGGACTGGTGACGGCGACATGGTTGATGCTGCGGTAGTGGTCCCTCTTCTGTCGCTTCGTGTCGAAGTCGACGCTGGACCCCCCAGTGATCATGTGAATGACTCCGCGATACGGCTGATCGGCGAAGTCTTCTTGCTTTGGGGCTTGGGGGTGGTTGGGGTGGTGGATGTTTTGCTGTTGCGGGTGTGGAGGTGGGGGTGGGGGAGGTATGATTTGTACCTCCTGGTGGTGTTGGTATGCGTGGTGAGGTGGATGCGGAGCGGGGCCGTGGTTGTATGGCTGAGGGGGTTGTTGATATGTGTGCGCGACAACTCTTGGGTTGTCGGCTGGTTGCGCCCGAGACATCCTATCTCTGGTGGCCTTCGTTTCCGGGCAGTCTATTGTCGGGTGCGCGCAGTCTTCGCCGTGGAACAAGCAGTAAAATCTGCGCGGCTGCTGCGCCCGTCCCCGACCCCGACCACGAGTTCCGTTGCCGCGGCCCTTGGGGGGATACTCTTGGCGGCGAGGGGCCTCACCAGCAGGGTGCTGATTGGCGATGTTGTGTACCTGATGCTGATTGCGGCCGTCCCGACCGGAGTCTGACGGCGAGGGTCTTGTCCACGTTCGGCTGGACTGCGGAGGGTCTTTGGGTTTCCTCTGGGACTCGACCTTGCGCTGGTGGAGCTCTTCCGATCTGGCATATTTTTCGAACAGTTGATACAGCTCCTGGAGATTCTTGGGCGGATCTCTGATGCAGTGGCGGTATAGAACGCCGGCCTGAAGGCCACTGATGGCGTAGTGAATGGCTATTTGGTCATCAACCGAAGGCAGTTGCGACTTGAGAGTCAGAAACTTGCGGTAGTACTCCCGCAGAGTCTCTCTTTCCAGCTGCTTGCAGAGTGACAGTTCAGCCACGGCGTTGGTGTCTGGGCGGTACCCTTGGAAGTTGAGCAAAAATTTGTCCCGCAGACTTCTCCAGGAATCGATGGACAACGGGGGCAACCTGGTGTACCAAGTGAGAGCGGGGCCTTCGAGGGCGATGATAAATGATTTGGCCATCGTGGCGTCGTCCCCTCCGGATGATGCAACGACGACTTGGTAACTCATGATATACTGTGTTGGGTCAGTGTTGCCGTTGTACTTGGGGTAGGTTCCTGCCCTGAAGTTGGCGGGCCATGGTGACACTTGCAGGTGCGGCGCCAGGGGACTTCGCTCGTCAAGGTAGTTGACACCTTGGAATGCTGCGGCGTGCGGGATGACGGGTCCGCGCTGAGGAATGAACAGGTCTTTGAATAGCGCGCGCTACTGGAGGGGGTGGGCCTTGTTGCAGACCAAGTTGGCCTTCGCTCTGCATGAGCGCAATCTCTTGCTCAAGCTCCTGAGCCTTCTGCTCCTCATCGCGTATCATCTGGCGCACCTTGGCCTGCGGGAGACACGTTGGCGCTTGGCCTCGAGGATCTCCTTCTGCTTTTGGAGGTTGCAGTTCTTGATGCGCAAGGCCCGTAGCTGTAGCTGTTCTTCTGCTGAGACACCGATGACCTCACCGTCCTCAGTGGCGTCTGCGCCCTTCGGTGGAGCGAAGCCTGGGGGAAGTTGCGGTTGTCCTCCGAAGCTGTAGGTGCGGAGACTACCTTCGGGAGTGGGTTGTTCATTGCGCTGCCTCTTGCTGAGTGCGTCGTCTTCGCATGTTTCTTGGTGGATGGTGTCGACAAGGGCCTTGCCCTTTTTCTCAGCCAACAGCGCTGCCTTCGCTGATTCGTCAACGGATGGGGCTGCCTTCGAGCTAGCTCTCTTGGGTGCCATCGCGGGTGGTTTTCTCGTAGCACGAACGGTGGGCGCCAAATGTTGGAACTTGCTCTCCCGAGCAAGATGATCCAACAGGGGAGTGAAAGTAATGCAAACAAGGTTTTAGCTCAGGAAGGCAATTGCTCTGTTAATCTAGCCTCTCAAGGGCACTGTGCGGGGGTATTTATAGGTGCCTGAGTGCCCAGCGTCTTGGATTAAGGACGCATGTGCCCTCAAGCGCCCAAGTTATCCCCGGAATATTCTTACAAAGCAGGGTTACAGACTGTAATTACAGAGAAGCCTTTACAACTTAGGCCCGTAACCCGCAGCAGGCAGGCGGGGCCTGTTACAATGGGCCGAATTCCACGTGGGCCTTCGCGTTGGACGAGGGCGCGGGATGGTGCGACCTCGTCGTAGGCCTTCGTCCTGCAACGTGTTGGACGAAGGGTGGAGACCGCCAGTCATTTTGCATCCGTTGGTGCAGCGAGATTGGTGAAGGCATCGAGCAAAGGGTAGCGTCTTCGCCTTCGCCCCAACAGTGGGGATGTCTGCGCGTTTTCCGGTGCACGGGGTATTTCATCCATCTTGGAGAAGGCCGGATGCGATCATATTAAAACCATAGCCCAGGCCGAAGCTGCCCTTTCCGTGGATGATATGAAGGATCCTTAAGCTGAAGCAACCTTGATGGGCAGAAAATTCTACAATGATGTCTGGGTAAATGGTGGTCGAGAGATGGCCCATGAAATTATAAAGAAAAGTGAAAAAGACACCCATGACCCCTGAGCAGAAGCAAGACGAGCTGAAGAAGCTGCGGAGTGCGAAAAGCGTATAGGTATTATTTTTTGTTTTTAGCTTCGGCATTTGTTTTTGTGGCTTCGGACTAATTAATTTTTCCTACTTCAGCTGAATTATCTCCATCGCCAGAACCGTACGATCCCCTAGCTGATCCAAAAATGAAGGAAGCGCTGGACATCATAAACATGGCTGAATCCATTGTCGACGAAGTTGTTAACAAATTACTGAACAAAGTTGCAGAGAAAGTCCTTAAAGAGGAATAGCACTTATTGTAGAAACATTTTGAAATGGATAATGTATGAGACACTAGAATGGACATTGTGCTTTTATTGTAACAAGACTGTAATATTTGATGTATGTAACTTTGAATCGAATATGTAAATTATTGTAATTTATTTCTTTGCGATGCATGAAACTTACATACATACCGTTTTGAGCCTTCGGCGAAAAAACACCTTCCCTTCTTTTCATGCTTCATAAAGAAAAAGATCCATGCTTCATAAAGAAAGATATCCATGCTTCACAAAGAGAGATCCCAAAGCTTACTTCGTGCCTTAGCACTTTTTCATTTTTGACGAAGCATTTGCCGAAAATCGGCTCCGTATTCAATTCACGTGTCATTGATGCGATATGATGTATGATGTGATGCTATGCGAAGTGATGTGATGATATGATGCAAAATGATGATGATGCCGAAGACACACACCCACACGCCCACACTGGAACACACAAGCTCTGCATCCCCTTAGGAACGACTTTTGAGCTTCTTCACCTTCTATTTTGGTGATATAAGTTCTGCATCCCCTTAGGAACGTCTTTTGAACTTCTTCGCCTTCTATTTCGACGATATAAGTTCTGCATCCCTTTAGTAACAACTTTTGAACTTCTTCGCCTTATATTTCGGTGGTATTTGGCTCTGCATTCCCTTTGGAACGACTTTTGAGCAGAAAACTTACGCTGCACTCCCTTAGGAACGACTTTTTGTAGTTTCGTCAATTTCGGCTCTGCATTCCCTTAGGAACGACTTTTGAGCACAAAACTTACGATGCGCTCCCTTAGGAACGACTTTTGTAGCTTCAGCAATTTTGGCTCTGCATTCCCTTAGGAACGACTTTTGAGCTTCGTAAAGCTGTGAAGAAGATACATTTCATTCTGATAGAAGCAAAATCATTGCAAAAAATTAAAACTAAATTTACATTGTTTGTTCCTTATTAAAAAAAGCAAACTGGCATATAACATAAAAGTATTTCAGAAGCAGGATATTGTTCAGTATATGTGCTTCGATTCTAGTACAATACTATTGACTGTACGAGCTTCGGATTTCTCCCTGAATTCACGTTGTTGTTGGGAGTGCTGGCGGCCTTCTGGCTGCTGGCTTTGGGAGTAAGTAGGTTGCAATAGTGGTGGCGGTGGGAGCTGAGGCCAAGAAGCCTGTGAATGGCTTGCTGAAGCAACAGAAGCTGCAGGTTGGTTGCCCAAATATTCTGGTATGTAAGGAGAATGGCACGAAGTAGTATGTAGGACTTGCTTCGGCTGATTCTGCCGAGCTTCTGCTTCGGCAATCTCCTTTTGCTTTAGGATGGTGATCTGGCAGGTTCTTGTAGTGTGACCTTTGTCCTCTCCACAGAATAAGCAATAGATTTTCCTGGGTTGATCCCCATATATTCCTCTGAAGCCCCTGGCGCCTCTGCCCCTTGGAGCTGGCGGCCTGAAGGAGCTTTGCTGCTGTCCCGAAGACTGTGAAGTGTGCTATGGCCTCTGAAGATGGCTTCCTTTGTCATCATTCTGACTGGAGCTATGGATTGATCTGAAATGCCTAGGGTGGACTCTCCCTCCAAAGCCCCTAGTCATCTCAGAAAATCTGTAAGCTTCCTCCCTTCTTTGTCGAAAGTCATTGTCAGCCCGGATGTACTCATCCATTTTCTGAAGTAACTTCTCCAGAGTTTGGGGAGGTTTCCTGGTGATGTATTGGGCTGTAGGTCCTGGCCGAAGACCCTTGATCGTGGCCTCAATGACAATTTCATTGGGCACTGTGGGCGCTTGTGCTCTCAGTCGCAAGAACCTTCGGACATACGCCTGCAGGTATTCCTCATGGTCTTGTGTGCACTGGAACAAGGCTTGAGCTATGACTGGCTTCGTCTGAAAGCCCTGAAAACTGGTAACCAACATGTCATTGAGCTTCTGCCATGACGTGATTGTCCCTAGCCGAAGAGAAGAGTACCATGTCTGGGCCACGTTTCAGACCGCCATGACGAAGGACTTTGCCATAACAGCTGTGTTGCCTCCATATGAGTATATTGTTGCCTCATAGCTCATCCAAAATTGCTTTGGGTCCGAGTGCCCATCGTACATGGGTAGCTGAGGTGGTTTGTATGATTGTGGCCATGGGATAGCCTGCAATTCTGCTGCCAGGGGAGAAGCATCATCAAAATCAAAGGTACCATGATTAAAATCATCGTACCATTTATTTTCGTTGAATGAGCCCTCTTGACGAAGCTCCCAGTGTTGGGGCCTTTGGTCGTGATCATCTTGAGTAAGATGACGCACTTCTTCAGTAGCTTCGTCGATCTTCTTCTAAAGGTCGGCCAGCCGAGCCATCTTCTCCTTTTTCCTTTGCACCTGCTGGTGAATGATTTCTAGGTCCCTGATCTCCTGGTCCAACTCCTCCTCCTGAAGTGTTGGACTAGTGGCCTCCCTCTTTTGGCTTCTGGCCTCTCGGAGAGAGAGAGAGAGAGTGTCTTGGTTTGTGTCCAGTGGCTGTAGTGCAGCCCCTGGCGCTGTTATCTTCTTTGGCAGCATATACTGTCTGTGCTTTCATTAGCACGAGGGACATAATTCAAGAGCATATAGCTTACAAAGTGTGGCCACTTGTGGACAGCTGGGAGATGCCGAAGGAGACTACTGCTAAATCCAACGAAGGTGGACTAGTTCGATTGAAATATACCTTCAGGATCAAAGAGAAGTTTGACGAGCCAAATGATGACTGGTTGAAATGCATTGAAGCTACCAGCGTCGAGTTGCTTGGGACATATACAAGGGCCGAAGATGATGCCCTGTCCTCAGCCTTCGGGGGTCGGGGCAAGAAAAGATTGAACAGGGTTTTTGATGCAATTGGCTTCATATATATTGACTACTGCTACCCCTTGAAAAGGCAAGGAAAGAAAAGAAAAATTGCCGCTTTGGCCACCCCAGCTGTGCCGAAGGGCAAGAAAATAAAGGTTTTGACCCACTGGCCTTGATATATTGAAACAACTGTAGTGCCTGAATTTGGTGAAGGGACCTTCTCTACTGCCGAAGCAAAACAAGCTGGTCCCGCCGTCCAGAACGCTGAAGGATCGATTGTGGTACCGAAGGTGCCTACGGTCGGGCCCACCGAAGCCAAAGATGATGCGGCCAGAGAGCCAGAATTGGAAAAAACAGTGATGATTCTAGAAATTTTGAGTCCACCGTCAGAGGCAGAATTGCCGAAGGTGCCAAAGGCTCCAGCCGCAACTCCCAAGAGGAGGAGGATGGCCAGCGTACTAGACGCTGTCATGGAGACCACAAAAGCCTTGACCCTTGTTCCTACCAAGAAAGTTGCCGAGGCTGTCACAGTCCAGGCCAAAGCCGAAGCTGGGCCTTCAGTGCCTGCTGAGTCGAAGCCTGCCACATCTGAGCAGAAGGCTGAGGAATTCCCAGACATCGGCATAGCTGTGAAGAATACGACTGAAAAAACGAGCTTCCCTGCTCCCGAAGCATCGTTTGAAGATCCTAACTATATCATTCGACATGCTTCGGGGAAAAAATTGTCCAAAGAAGAAAATTTTGAAGCCAAACACTATGCCCGGGAGCTAAAGTACCCGAAGGGGGCCTTAGTGTTCAATGGGACAGATGAAGATGATTTCTTATACTGGCTCCCAGATAATAAAGAGTTATCCGTCTGTCGGGAGATGGCCAGAAGCATGGGATTTCCGAAGCTTGAAGCTGACCTCTACGCTATGACGAAGGCTGACCTCGCGGACAACCTCGCATACAACAGCCTGAAGGTATAGAAGTGAAATTTGAAGTATATGAACCTGGGAACAAAGTCTTTTATTCTCATGCTAATCCTTTTGTCGGTGTTTCGAGACCGGGGGGGTCCCTCGGGCCGACGAGTGAGTGTCGCCGCGTGCCCCAGCCCAGATGGGTCGAGCGCGTGGGCGAGCGCGAAGGGGGGAAGGAGCGAGGCGGCCGGAGACCGGCGTGAGAGAGGTGGGAATCCCGCGGCCTTCGTGTTCGTCCTGCGCCCAGGTCGGGTGCGCTTGCAGTAGGGGGTTACAAGCGTCCACGCGGGAGAGGGAAGCGAGCGGCCCCAAGAGAGCGCCTGTCCCATCCTCGTCCCCGCGCGGCCAACCCTCTCTAAGAGGGCCCTGGTCCTTCCTTTTATAGGCGTAAGGAGAGGATCCAGGTGTACAATGGGGGTGTAGCAGAGTGCTACATGTCTAGCGGGGGAGAGCTAGTGCCCTAAGTACATGCCAATGTGGCAGCCGGAGAGATTTTGGCACCCAGCTGGTGTGATGTCGTGGCCGTCGGAGGAGCGACGGAGCCTGGCGGAGGGACAGCTGTCGGAGCGGTTGAGTCCTTGCTGACGTCCTCCTGCTTCCGTAAGAGAGCTGAGAGCCGCCGTCGTCACAGAGCATGCAGGGCGCCATCATTGCCTATCTGGCGGAGCTAGCCAGATGGGACACCGGTCTTGTTCTCTGCGGCCCGAGTCAGCTCGAGGTAGGGTGATGATGGCGCTTCCTGTTGACGTGGCTGGCCTGCGCCCTAGGTTGGGCGACATGGAGGCTCCTCCAAAGCCGAGGTCGAGTCTGTCTTCCATGGCCGAGGCCGAGTCCGAGCCCCTGGGTCGGGCGAGGCGGAGGTCGTTCGGCAGAGGCCAGGGCGGAGTCCGAGCCCTGGGGTCGGGCGAAGCGGAGTTCGTCGTCTTCTGGGGCTGAGCCCGAGTCCGAGCCCCGGGGTCGGGCGGAGCGAAGTTCGTCGTCTTCTGGGGCTGAGCCCGAGTCCGAGCCCTAGGGTCGGGCGGAGCGGAGTTCGTCGTCTTCCGGGACTTAGCCCGAGTCCGAGCCCTAGGTCAGGCGGAGCGGAGTTCGCCGTCTTCCGGGACCTAGCCCGAGTCCGAGCCCTGGGTCGGGCGGAGCGGAGTTCGCCGTCTTCCGGGACCTAGCCCGAGTTCGAGCCCTGGGTCGGGCGGAGCGGAGTTCGCTGTCTTCCGGGACTTAGCCCGAGTCCGAGCCCTGGGTCGGGCAGAGCGGAGTTCGTCGTCTTCCGGGACGTAGCCCGAGTCTGAGCCCTGGGTCGGGCGGAGCGGAGTTCGCCGTCTTCCAGGACCTAGCCCGAGTCCGAGCCCTGGGTCGGGCTGAGCGGAGTTCGCCGTCTTCCGGGACTTAGCCCGAGTCCGAGCCCTGGGTCGGGCGGAGCGGAGCTTCCTATGGTGCCTTTGGCAGGGCCTGACTGCCTGTCAGTCTCACTCTGTCAAATGGTACTGCAGTCGGAGTGGCGCAGGCGGCGCTGTCCTTCTGTCAGGCCGGTCAGTGGAGCGGTGAAGTGATGGCGGTCACTTCGGCTCTGCCGGGGGGGCGTGCGTCAGGATAAAGGTGTCAGGCCACCTTTGCGTTAAATGCTCCTGCGATTCGGTCGGTTGGTGCGGCGATTTAGTCAGGGTTGCTTCTTAGCGAAGGCAGGGCCTCGGGCGAGCCGGAGATGTGTCCGCCGTCGGAGGGGGGCCTCGGGCGAGACGGAAATCCTCCGAGGTCGGCTGCCCTTGTCCGAGGCTAGGCTCGGGCGAGGCGTGATCGAGTCGCTCGAATGGACTGATCCCTGACTTAATCGCACCCATCAGGCCTTTGCAGCTTTATGCTGATGGGGGTTACCAGCTGAGAATTAGGAGTCTTGAGGGTACCCCTAATTATGGTCCCCGAAAGTAGCCCCCGAGCCTCGAAGGGAGTGTTAGCACTCGCTTGGAGGCTTTCGTCGCACTTTTTTGCAAGGGGACCAGCCTTTCTCGGTTGCATTTTGTTCCGGTGGGTGCGAGCGAGCGCACCCGCCGGGTGTAGCCCTCGAGGCCTCGGAGGAGTGGTTTCACTCCTTCGAGGTCTTAATGCCTTGCGTAATGCTTCGGCTGGTCTGGTTGTTCCCTCATGCGAACTGGCCGTAGCCCGGGTGTACGGTCGGGGCCCAAGTTCTCGGGCTGGTATGTTGACGCTGTCAACGGTTCGGCCGGAGCCGGGTTTGCGAGAGCAGCCCCCGAGCCTCTGCACAGGGCGAGAGGGCGATCAGGGACAGACTCGGCTTTTTACATACGCCCCTGCGTCGCCTTTCCGCAAGGAGGAGGGGGGGAAAGCGCCATGTTACCCTCGATGGGCGCCGAACATGGTGTCTCCGGTGAGCTGCAAGCGGGTAATCCGAGTGGACGTCCGTGCCCCGTTCGTTAGGGGTCGGCTAGGAGCCCAGAGGCACGCCCAAAAGTACCTGCGGGTGATCTGCCGGACCCGGTCCCCTGGCGACGGGGTCCGAGGGCTCGATGCCTCCCTCTGATGGGATTCCGTTACTAGATCGCTCCCGCTGGTCTCGGAAATGTCCTAGGGTACCTCAGGAGCGCAGCCCGAGCCTTGGTTATGTATCGAACGTACCCCTGGTCATCCCTCGCTCGGCGTCTGAGGCGGCTGTGAACCCTTCGGGGGCCAGCCTTCGAACCCCTGATCAGTAATGGGCACGGAGCCCGGGTAGCCTGAGGCGGCCGTGGAACCCTTCGGGGGGCCGGCCTTCGAACCTCTGACCAGTAGTGCGTGTAGGGCCCACGCGATCTGAGGCGGCTGTTGAACCCTTCGGGGGGCCAGCCTTCGAACCTCTGATCAGTAGGGAGGCTCGGAGCCTGGTTCCTTCACGGGGAAGGATCCTTTTCGGGGTATCCCCCTTTCCTGGTCCCTGTTGCAAGAGATGGAGAAAGAGGAAAAAAGGAAAAGAATACGAAATTGAACGACGAGGCGTACCTTTTTTGGCGCGGTTATTACGGCGAAGGCGAAGCGTCGCCCGCTTTTCCTGCCGGAAGCGCCGCCTGTCCCGCCGCAGAGTTAATGCGACAGGGCGAGTGGTTGGCGGGGCGACCGCTGTGCGTGCGCGAGCCGTTCGAGGAACGGATCACGGGCGCGTTGTCTTCACGCCGTGAGAGGGGGTTCTCTTGCTGCCCCCGGATGGGACGTGAGCTTGGCTGACGACGTGACCGCTGCTCCCGCCCGCCTGCCACCGTCATTACTGCCGGCTCACTTTTGGCCGCATTGACCGCCGCGTCAGGCTGGCGCTGTTGGGTCGTGCGCTGGGTCGCCTCGAGTCGCGGTATTGGTTCCGCAATCGAGGAGGCACGGTGGTGGCGCAAGTGGCGGTGCAGTTGCTTGTATGCAGCATCCGGCGCGCCGGTTGCGTGACGCGTGGGCCTGGGCCTCCACGTTGGCGTGTCGGGAGTCGGAGAAGCGCGTCCACTTGGCGCGGTTGCATGCCGCCTGCATGGCTGCCCGCCTCTTTCGCCCGTTGGTCTGGGCAAAAGTGGAGGGTCACTTGTAACCGCTGGGCGGTTATGTGCACCACGCGCGGCGGTTTGGCTTCTTCTGCTCTGAGCTGGTTTGCATGACATGCGGGACCCAGCCCCCGCGCCGTAGGGGAGGGCCTTGGAGCGTGTTGGAGAAGACTCAGCCCGTGACGGTTGGGGGCGCAAGTAGGGAGAGTGGCCTTTAAAAGGAGGGCGACCCCTTTCGGAAGGCGACCATGTCTTCTTGCTCCCTTATGCATCGCGTCTTTCCACCTTCCAAGCCCCCGGATGGGGGATACCCGCCGTCTTTTCGCCTCATCGTTGGAGGAACGCAACTCCGTGGGAGTTGGTACCTTTCAGCCATCGTTCGGCTTCAAGGATTTTCATCAGCCAGCCCGGCTGTACCCCCCCGCCGGCGGTCACCCGAGACGGTGACCACCAGCTCCTGGGTGGGGAGAAGCAAGACGGGCTGCGATCTTGGTCCCACCCTCAGCTTCAAGGATGTTCATCATCCTCGCTGGGGTGGGGGCCGGGCTGAGCCGGCGCTCTACCTCCCGCGCGGGTTCGTGGGTCACCCTCTCCCGCGGCGTTCGAGGGAGAGGGCGCTCACTGGCCCTGCGGGCGGCCCGGACTTCGACAACGCGGGGCTGGTCGACGGCGGACGTCGTCACCTCCAGCGTGTCGGGCTCGTCGGCTTGGCTCCCGGCGGCCCCTTCTGCCGGAGGGCGGCTGCCGCGCCACGTGCACGGGAGGACCGCTCCAGATGCCGCGCGCTGCTAGGGCGGCGTTCGTGTTCTGGGGTGGTCCTGCCTTTGCACCGGCGTGGCATCTTCACGCGGAGGCCGGCGCCCCACTCGTCCGGGAGGATTTGAGTGGGGATCTGCTGGAGGGCTGATGGCCCCTGCCGTCGGTGCCGAGGCGGAGGCGGCTCGAGAAGTCCCCGTCGCCGACGGGATCACCGCCACCATCCGCGCTTCGGGCCTCCGGCTCTTTGTACTTGTCCTCGCCCCTCGAGCGTCGGCGTGGGCGAGGGCAAGATTGCAGCAGCGCCCACCCTGAGGCCTGCACTGCTGCAGTTCGGCCATCCGGAGCGGGGGTCGTTGTCGTCATAGTTAGAGCGGGCGGCGGCGAGCCGCTCGTCAGTCTTTTGTTGCTTCGCAGGCCCACCCCTATCGAGTGGGGTTGTTCGCACCCGTGGGGACGGAACCGGAGTTCCGTTTGTAATGGCACTTCGAATGCCAGTGTTTTTGTTCATTATGGCTGTCGAGGCCTGAACATGTATGCAATTTTGGCACGGAGCCGTGTTTTTTCCTCATTTTCGAGCACTAAGACTCGCTTGTTGATTATTTGAACCACTTCACCAAGCATGAGTCGCCCCGTGTCAAGGTGACGAGTGAGGTATCCGTATCCCGGAGGCGTAGGAGTCCCTCGGCTCGGTCGGCCTTGTTGTCTGGTGCTCCTCTAGCTTAGTTAAAGGGACCCCTTGGCCGCTCTTCGACGAGCCGAGGCCAGGGGTAGCGATGTCAGCATGAACAGAGGCGGAGTTGGCTCGAAAATGAAACCTGGTTGGCCGGAGCCTAGCCGGGTTGTCCGTTAGCGGGACCGATGCCGGAGTTGACCAGCCGAGGCCTCGGGTCGGGCTGGTGCCCTTGGAAGATGGTTGGCCGAGGCCCCAGGGGTAACCGGCCGAGCCGCCTGCTCGGGCCGAATTCCCGGAGAAGTCCCTGACAGCGATTGTCCGGGCGTGATGATGATGTCGTCCTCCACAGTGGGGATCCTTGGACCGCATCGCCGTCCGAGGCTAGGTCGGACCTTGCTGAAGGTGTCGTCGATGCCGAGGGCGCTACTGCCCCCTTCCAGCATCAAGACCCGAGCCTGCAGGATCAGAGTGTCTTGTAGCGTGTGCCTTCTGCGTCTCCTTGCTGTGTTGTAAAGCTGCGTCTCCTTTCCTCTTGTTTCGAGTATCTGGACTTTTTTGTCGGTAACAGGGATGTTTGTGCGAGCGAGAGTTGCTTCTCGCGGAAGGTGATGAGTGAGGTATCCGTATCCCGGAGGCGTGGGAGTCCCTCGGCTCGGTCGGCCTTGCCGCTTACGCGCACTTTCACCCGTCCATGAGGCCCTGTCACCGACTCAGTCGAGAAGGCTCGAAGGATCGCTTCGGCAGAAGAGCTTCCGAACGTGAAGACTTGTTCGGTCCGCGGAATCACTTTATCCGAACGCGAGTTACTTATCGCAGAAGGTGATGAGTGAGGTATCCGTATCCCGGAGGCGTAGGAGTCCCTCGGCTCGGTTAGCCTTGGCTGCTTACATGTACTCCGTCGTTTTCAGGATCCACTTTTCGAAGTAGTCAGAAAGCACGAAAGATATTTTGGCAGAAGAGATCTTTTTTCGAGGAAAATTTCAAACACAGAGGGGGTTCCCCCCTTTTAGCCCCCGAGGGAGGGTCGGGCTTTGCCGAGGCGAGGCCGACCCTTCCTTGATGACTAAACTTTGCGTGGGTGCGAGGTATATGAACGACTTGAAAAACATCTTAAGGGTAGAAGCGACGTAGCTGTTGGATGTTCCAAGCGTTGCCGTAGACCTCGCCTTGACTGTTGGCCAGCTTGTACGTTCCGGGCTTCAGAACTTTGGCGATGACGAATGGCCCCTCCCAGGGGGGCGTGAGCTTGTGCCTCCCTCGGGCGTCTTGCCGCAGCCGAAGCACCAGGTCGCCCACCTAGAGGTCTCGGGGCCGGACCCCTCGGGCATGGTAGCGTCGTAGGGACTGCTGGTACCGCGCCGAGTGTAGTAAGGCCTTGTCCCGAGCCTCTTCCAGCTGGTCCAGCGAGTCTTCTCGGCTAGCTTGGTTGCTTTGATCACTGTAGGCCCTCGTCCTCGGGGAGCCGTATTCCAGGTCAGTGGGCAAGACGGCCTCGGCCCCGTAGACCAGGAAGAACGGCGTGAAACCCGTGGCTCGGCTCGGCGTTGTCCTCAGGCTCCAGACCACCGAGGGGAGTTCCTTCATCCATCGCTTGCCGAACTTGTTGAGGTCGTTGTAAATCCGAGGCTTGAGCCCTTGTAGAATCATGCCGTTGGCACGCTCTACTTGCCCATTCGACATGGGATGAGCCACGGCAGCCCAGTCCACCCGGATGTGGTGATCCTCGCAGAAGTCCAAGAATCTTCTGTCGGTGAACTGGGTACCGTTGTCGGTGATGATGGAGTTCGGGACCCCGAAGCGATGGATGATGTTGGTGAAGAACGTCACCGCCTGCTCGGACCTGATGCTGTTCAGAGGTCGGACCTCGACCCACTTGGAGAATTTGTCGATGGCGACCAGCAGGTGCGTGTAGCCCCCGGGCGCCTTCTGCAAGGGGCCGACGAGGTCCAGACCCCACACAGCAAAGGGCCAGGTGATGGGTATCGTCTGCAGAGCCTGAGTGGGCAGGTGGGTCTGCTTCGCATAGAATTAACACCCTTCGCAGGTGCGGACAATTCTAATGGCGTCAGCCACCGCCGTTGGCCAGTAGAAGCCTTGCTGGAATGCATTCCCGACAAGGGCTCGAGGCGCTGCGTGATGGCCGCAAGCCCCCGAGTGTATCTCTTGCAGGAGTTCCTGACCTTCGGCGACGGAGATGCATCGCTGGAGGATGCCCGAGGGGCTGCGGTGGTAGAGCTCCTTCTCATCGCCCAGCAAGACGAACGACTTGGCGCGTCGCGCTACCCGCCGAGCCTCGGCTCGATCGAGGGGTAGCTCTCCTTGGCGGAGATATTGCAGGTACGGGGTCTGCCAATTTCGATCAGGCGTGGCCCTGCTCCGTTCCTCCTCGATGCGCAGTGCCTCGCCCTCGGAGGCCGAGGGTACCTCGGGCTGAACCAAGGGCGCCTCGGGCCGAGCTGAGGGTGCCTCGGGCTGTGCCGAGGGTACCTCGGGCTCGACCGAGGGTGCCTCAGGCTCGGGCGAGTCGTCGATCTTGACGGAGGGTTGATGCAGATCCTGGGAGAAGACGTCCGGGGGAACCGTTGTTCGCCCCGAGGCGATTTCTGCCAGATTGTCTGCAGTCTCATTGTAGCGCCGAGCGATGTGGTTAAGCTCGAGCCCGTAGAACTTGTCTTCCAGGCGCCGAACCTCATCGCAGTAGGCCTCCATCTTCGGGTCGCGGCAGTGGGAGTTCTTCATGACTTGGTCGATGACGAGTTGCGAGTCACCACGAGCGTCGAGGCATCGGACCCCTAGCTCGATGGCGATCCGCAATCCGTTGACCAGAGCCTCATACTCAGCCACATTGTTGGACGCCGGGAAATGGAGGCGTAGCACATAGCGTAGGTGTTTCCCGAGGGGCGAGATGAAGAGTAGGCCCACGCCGGCTCCCGTCTTCATCAGCGACCCGTCGAAAAACATGGTCCAGAGCTCCGGTTGGATCGGAGCCGTCGGTAGCTGGGTGTCGACCCATTCGGCTACGAAGTCCGCCAAGACCTGGGACTTGATGGCCTTCCGAGGGGCGAACGAGATTGTCTCGCCCATGATTTCCACCGCCCACTTTGCAATCCTGCCCGAGGCCTCTCGGCACTGGATGATCTCCCCCAGGGGGAAGGATGACACCATAGTTACCGGATGAGACTCGAAGTAGTGTCGCAGCTTCCGCCTCATCAGGATCACTGCATACAGCAGCTTCTGAACTTGTGGGTAGCGGATCTTGGTTTCGGACAGTACCTCGCTGATGAAGTAAACTGGCCTCTGAACGGGCAATGCATGCCCCTCTTCTTGCCTCTCGACCACAATCGCGGCGCTAACCACCTGAGTGGTCGCGGCGACGTAGACCAAGAGGGCTTCTCCGTCAGTTGGAGGCACCAAGATAGGCGCCTTTGTGAGGAGCGCCTTCAGGTTCCCGAGAGCTTCCTCGGCCTCAGGGGTCCAAGTGAAACACTCGGCCTTCCTTAAGAGGCGGTACAGAGGCAGACCTCTTTCACCGAGGTGTGAGATGAAGCGGCTCAGGGTCGCGAGACATCCCATGATCCTCTGTACGCCTTTTAAGTCCTTGATGGGCCCCATGCTGGTGATGGCTGCGATCTTCTCCGGGTTGGCTTCGATGCCCCGCTCGGAGACGATGAACCCCAAGAGCATGCCCCGGGGCACCCCGAAGACACACTTCTCAGGATTGAGCTTGACGCCTTTCGCTTTGAGACATCGGAATGTTACTTCAAGGTCGGTGAGGAGGTCAGAAGCTTTCCTCGTCTTGACTACGATGTCATCGACGTAGGCCTCGACCGTGCGACCGATGTGTTCGCCGAACACATGGTTCATGCACCGCTGATACGTCGCGCCCGCATTCCTCAAACCGAACGGCATGGTGACATAGCAGTACATGCCGAAGGGCGTGATGAAAGAAGTCGCGAGCTGGTCGGACTCTTTCATCCTGATTTGGTGATACCCTCTTTGATGAACCCGGCTGCCGTCAGCTTGTGGATCTCCTCGCCTATCGCTCTGCACTTCTCCTCGTCGAATCGGCACAGAGGCTGCTTGACGGGTCGGGCTCCGGCCCGAATATCCAGCGAGTGCTCGGCGACATCCCTCGGTATGCCGGGCATGTCCGAGGGACTCCACGCGAAGACGTCGGCGTTCGCGCGGAGAAAGTCGACGAGCACTGCTTCCTATTTGGGGTCAAGCCTGGAACCGATCCGGATCTGCTTGGAGGCGTCGCCACTGGGGTCGAGAGGGACGGCCTTAACCGTCTCCACTGGCTCGAAGTTGCCGGCATGACGCTTCACGTCTGGCACCTCTTTGGAGAGGCTTTCCAGGTCGGCGATGAGGGCCTCGGACTCGGCGAGGGCCTCGGCGTACTCCACGCACTCCACGTCGCATTCGAACGCGTGTTTGTACGTGGGGCCAATGGTGATGACCCCGTTGGGGCCCGACATCTTGAGCTTCAGGTAGGTGTAGTTGGGGACGGCCATAAACTTCGCGTAGCATGGCCTCCCCAGTACCGCGTGGTAGGTTCCTTGGAACCCGACCACCTCGAACGTCAGAGGCTCCCTTCAGAAGTTGGAGGGCATTCCGAAGCAGACGGGAAAGTCGAGTCGTCCGAGGGGCTGGACGCGTTTCCCGGGAATGATCCCGTGGAAGGGCGCAGCGCCTGCTCGGATGGAGGGCAGATCGACGCGCAGGAGCCTGAGGGTCTCGGCGTAGATGATGTTGAGGCTGCTGCCCCCGTCCATAAGGACCTTGGTGAGCCTGACGTCGCCGACGACGGGGTCGACAACGAGCGGGTATTTCCCCGGGCTCGGCACGTGGTCGGGGTGGTCAGCCTGGTCGAAGGTGATGGGCTTGTCGGACCAGTCTAGGTAGACTGGCACCGCCACCTTCACCGAGCAGACCTCCCGGCGCTCTTGCTTGCGATGCCGAGCCGAGGCATTCGCCGCATGCCCACCGTAGATCATGAAGCAGTCGCGGACCTCGGGGAAGTCTCCTGCTTGGTGATCTTCCTTCTTGTCGTCGTCACGGGCCCTGCCACCCTCCGCGGGTGGCCTGGCCCTGTGGAAGTGGCGCCGAAGCATGACGCACTCCTCAAGGGTGTGCTTGATGGGCCCCTGATGATAGGGGCACGGCTCCTTGAGCATCTTGTCGAAGAGGTTGGCACCTCCGGGGGGCTTCCGAGGGTTCTTGTACTCGGCGGCGGCGACAAGGTCCGCGTCGGCGGCGTCGCGTTTTGCTTGCGACTTCTTCTTGCCTTTCTTCTTGGCGCCGCGCGGAGTAGACGCCTCGGGAGCATCTTCCGATGGGCGGCCCTGGGGCTGCTTGTCCTTTCGGAAGATAGCCTCGACCGCCTCCTGGCCAGAGGCGAACTTGGTGGCGATGTCCGTCAGCTCGCTCGCCCTGGTGGGGGTCTTGCGACCCAACTTACTCACCAGGTCGCGGCAGGTGGTGCCGGCATGGAACGCGCCGATGACATCCGAGTCGGTGACGTTGGGCAGCTCGGTGTGCTGCTTCGAGAATCGCCGGATGTAGTCCCGGAGAGACTCTCCCGGCTGCTGCCGGCAGCTTCGGAGGTCCCTGGAATTCCTGGGGCGCACGTACGTGCCCTGGAAATTGCCGGCGAAGGCTTGGACCAGGTCATCCCAGTTGGAGATCTGCCCCGGAGGAAGGTGCTCCAACCAGGCGCGAGCGGTGTCGGAGAGGAACAGGGGGAGGTTGCGGATGATGAGGTTGTCATCGTCCGTTCCACCCAGTTGGCAGGCCAGGCGGTAGTCCGCGAGCCACAGTTCCGGTCTCGTTTCCCCCGAGTACTTTGTGATAGTAGTCGGGGGTCGGAACCGGGTCGGGAACGGTGCCCGTCGGATGGCCCGGCTGAAGGCCTGCGGACCGGGTGGTTCGGGCGAGGGACTCCGATCCTCCCCGCTGTCGTAGCGTCCCCCACGCCTAGGGTGATAGCCTCGGCGCACCCTCTCGTCGAGGTGGGCCCGACGGTCGCGATGATGGTGATCGTTGCCGAGGTGGCCCGGGGCCGTAGGCGCGGTGTTGCGCGTGCGCCCGGTGTAGACCGAGGCTTCCCGCATGAATCAGGAAGTCGCGACATGAGGTTCCAAGGGGTATCCCTGCCTTCGGGAGGCAGAGCTCTCGGCCCGTCGGACCGCAGCGCCTTCCAGGAGATTTTTGAGCTCCCCCTGGATTCGCCGACCCTCGGTGGTTGATGGCTCCGACATCGCGCGGAGAAGCATCGCTGCTGCAGCCAGGTTCTGACCGACCCCACTAGATGCGGGCGGCAGCCTGACCCTGACGTCGTCGGCGACGCGGTGCTGGAGACCCTGGGGCAGGTGACGTATTTCTCTGGCCGGGGGTTGGCCCGCCCATGCCTGCCCGACGTCCCGGCGGATCGGCTCAAGCGCTCCTGCTCCCTCGTCGAGCCTGGCCAGCGCCCCGCGGACTTGCTCGAGCTGTGGGTCGTGACCCCCCGCCGAAACGGGGACCACAGCTAGCTCCCGTGGGATGTCAGCGCGAGGCACCGGCCTAGGGAGATCACCGTCCTCCGGCATGCCAAGATGATTGCCTTCGGAGGGACCCCCTAGATCGACGTGGAAACATTCGCGGCTTGGGCCGCAGTCCTCGTCGTCGAGGCTGCGGCTACCGTCGGAACAGTCGGAGAGGCAGTAGTCACATGCGGTCATGAAGTCCCGCATGGCACTGGGGTTGCCAAGTCCAGAGAGATCCCAACAGATGTTGGGGTCGTCATCTTCCTCGGACCCAGAGGGCCCGTAGGTCGAGACGTCCGTCAGCCGGTCCCAAGGCGACCGCATGCGAAACCCCAAAGGGTTTGAACTCGCCTCTACGAGGGCGCCCGCCAAAGCAAGATTGCTAGGCGGGTTGAGGCTGAATCCAAAAGACGTAGGATGGGAATCGGTCGGTACCTTTTGGTCGTCGAGCGGCGATGAAGTCACGTCGAGGACTGACTGCACCGTCGCCTCAGGTACGAGGGCGACGTCCTGCAAGCTCTCCGCGAGCGCACTGGCGTCGTCCGCTTGCTCGGGATTGGCGTGTCGCGGGGTGACGGCGCTCGCCTTCGTCTCAAACGCGAGGTCGACGCCCGACGCGCCCCCCGTTGGGGCGCTGGGGACGTTGACTCGCTCTACAACCGATGAGGCGTGGCCTCCCGCTTGGCCTTGGTTGCCCCGCCTCCTCCTCCGTTGGTGGGGGAGAGGACGGGGCGAGCTCGAATGTTGTTCTTCCACCACGCGGGGAAGACGTCGTCGATTCCGCCGCCGGTGAGCGGGATGTCGGCCGCCATTGTCGTTGTTGCGCGGCGGTGGAAGGAGTATCATGTCGTAGCTGCTGTCGAAGGACATAAACTCAAGACTCCCGAAACGGAGCACCGTCCCGGGTTGGAGAGGTTGCTGGAGACTGCCCATCTGGAGCTTGACGGGAAGCTGTTCGTCAACACGCAGCAGGCCCCTACCTGGCGCGCCAACTGTCGGTGTTTCGAGACCGAGGGGTCCCTCGGGCCGACGAGTGAGTGTCGCCGCGTGCCCCAGCCCAGATGGGTCGAGCGCGTGGGCGAGCGCTGTAACACCCCAGGTGTTACCTTGGGTAGAGCCCACCTTGGCACTAGAAGTTGTGATCACAAGGGGTAAAGGCTTAGGGCAGCACATAAGAACTTGGAGATCAAGTGCTAATAAAGTTGCCAATGACATAAGAAGCATTACTCTAATCCTTGCACACTTACTACCTTGGATAAGAGGGGAGAAGAACCCTAGACCTCTCCTAAACCCTATCTCCCAAAACCCTAGGTAAGAAGGGAAAGAGAGTGAGCAAGTGTGCAAAGCATGAGTAAATTTTACCCAAACCTTAACTAACCTAGTAACCATCAATTAGGGGAGGGAAATAGTGCAAAAAGACCCCTGGAGAAACCCCATTTCAAATCTCCAAGTGGAGAGAGAGCTAGAGCTCTCTATTTCCCTCTAAGTCAAATTCTAACCCTAAGTTAAAGTTCAACCGCGTTCACTTTGAAGATGGCGCCAAAACCACTTGGGTTCTATACCAAAAATGTGGTATACCACTTGAGGCACCCCCTGGAAAAAGTGGAAGCCGAGACTCGGACGTTTGACAGCTCTTGACATCAGTTTTGTCGCAATGTGGGCAGTGAGACAAGCCAGATTTGGCGCCCGTCTATCTCCTGATCTAGGGCGTATCCTCCATTGGAACTCACACAAGTGAGATAGCCCTAGGTGCCAGGAAGAGGTATGCGCTGGATTCATGGCAAGATTCGCACGTTTGCGATCTCTGGAGACGTTTGAACAATGGAAGAAACACACCTCCACGTGTTCGACGCCTTCTGCCCGCGCCAGAGCATGCTCACGCGCGCCCCCGCATGCCCAGCGCCGCGCCCGAGCCAAGCCAGCGCCATGGCCCGCGCCCGCGCTTATAAAACCCTCCCAGACTTAGATTGTACCCTTCCACGCACCCTCAAACCTCACCGGAGTCTAGCTCGTCGCCGTTTGCCCGTGCGCAGCGAGTCCGCGGCCGCCCAATCCCTCTGCCACCGTAGACCGGCCAGTGGAGCCATTCCCAACTCCGTCCAGCCCTCGGAGAAGACTGTGCACACCTCCGTGAGGCTCCCCGAGCGAGGAATCGGAGTTTGCTTCGCTGGAGAGGCCAGTCCACGCTCGCCGGAGCTCTCAACCCCGCCGGAGTACGTGGACCGGGTAAACCACTCCACCATCCTTCGATTCCTTGTGCACACGGTCGCTCCGTTACCTCGTGAAGCTCACCATGCCCTCGGATTGAACCAGTTCGCCGTGGTTTGGCCGGTATACTCGCCGCCGACGAGGACACCCGCCTGCACGCGTGGACCGGGCAATTCCGGCCATCTCCGACGTCAAGCCGTACCTCGACGTGACCGCCAGAGTCTCCCCGAGCCAACCCCACCCTTCGCCGGACCTCCCTCGCCGCCGGTAAGCCGCGCCACCCTTTTTTTCCCGCGGTTACTGTTTGCATAAGGGGAAGGACTGCGGGTGAGAGGGAGAAAAGGTCAGGGGGTTTTGTGAAATGTCAGAGACACAGGGGAATAGTGGCGTGGGGGTAGACTTGCGAAGGTGGAATTAGTTTAAACTCAGGGACCTCGGTGTAAACTGTTTTTCCAGAAAACCTTTATTAAATCGGTTTTTAAATTGGACAGAAACTTTGAAAATGCATAACTTCTGTTTAAATCATCCAAATTTGGTCAAACCAATTTTGTCAGACTCTAAATAATGTAACCTACTTAAGAAAAATATAAAACCCCCTATGTACTATAAAAAACTTTAAAGCTCTAATTTAATTATAGTTTTGACCAAAAGCTTAATAATAGGGCCAAAATTAGTTGCACTATTTGACTGGGGTTAGAAAAATTTTGAGAAGTTTGTATCTACCTACTAAACCAAATAAAAATGCTAAACCTCTCTGTCCACTCCATTAAGTTAGTTTTTACCCCTTATTCTATAATATGCTTAAGGATAAGGAAAATAGAAAATGTAATTTAATTAATGAACCAGAGAGTACCTCTATTTTTGTTAGGATACTTATTCAATATAGTTCACTGGAAAAATATATCATACCCTGTTTTAGTATAAAATAAGTAGGATCCCTTTTGTTTTAATAAAACAATTGAAACTTAGAAAAACTCTACAAAAATAACCCCAAGGTAAAAACACCCCCACCCTTGGGATAACTAATGTTTGATTAAGGAGAATTTGGGAAAAATATGAAATCTGCTGTTTGACATTTTTTCAAATAATAATGTAGTAGAAAGAGCCTTTTTGGCATTAAACTTAAGAAAATCATAACTAAATAACCACCCCTTAGTTTTCTGTGATTTTTAGCACAGAGGCCTATTATTACTATGGGATGCCAGCAAAAATAACCTTTAGGACAGAACCTACCCCTAACTAAGAGGTGTAGTGTAAAGTGGTCCATTTTGCCTAACTATTGTTATTTTTTTTAAAGCCTAGCCTTTGTACTTTAAGCCTCAAATTCTTAAAACAAGTTAGAATAGCAAATGACAACCCACTGTAATTTTTTCAGAATTTTTGGAAATTATTAAAACACTGTCGTAGTTCAACCTACACTAGAAACCCTAATTGGAAATTAAAGAAAGGAAGATGAATAATGTAAATTAATGTCATCCTAAAACCTTTGTAAATTTGTCCACTAAAATGTATCCAGACAATACCAATCCACTATGTTATATTCACTGAAAACCCAAGCCTAAAGAGTAATAAGCCTAACCCACTCGAAGCCCCGCATGACTAAGAAACCCTAAGTTACTTCTTAACCTAGTTCTCTTTAGCATAATATTATTGAATCCTGCATAATCATGACATACATGTTCATTGCATTTCGATAGACTGTAATCTTGCTGACGGAAAGTACATCCTCGTGCCGGAGCAAGGAGCTGCTCAGGAGGTAGCCCCAGATCCAGCACCCGAGCCTGCACCCGAGGACCTGTCTGCCACTGCTTTGGAAGGCAAGCCCCGGTCTTATGCATAACCTGTTATTTATGCTATTTTACTTCACTTAATGATTGTAGGATTGATTGTGCACTTAGGTGTAGGAATTGTTTGAAACCCTAGTTGCATGATCTCAGGAATCCTTTTGAAATGAATACTAGTATGACAGGTCGAGTAGTTGCTTTATTTAATTAGGATCTCGGTAGAAGACGAGTGATTTTTCTAGCACTCGCGCGAGATCAGGAAATTGATTGTACCCACTTTCACACTGTCATGATACTAGTTGGTGGACAACAATCCATGGGGATTGGTTGTTTACGGGATGGAAATTGGAATAAGGATTAACGTGCGGATACCTGTGTCAAGCGTTTGAACGTACTAAGCACATGCCGAGAAATATGGTAAATCGGTAAGCCTAGTACCTGATTGAACCTAGCAGTGGACTTTACCCCTCATGCGACCTGAGACGAGGTCTCCCATTCCGGTTATGGTGGGTACAAGTGCGGTCACTGCACGACGGCCAGTCGGGGTCAGTGAGGCATTGTACGCCAAGGCGGTGAACCCTGATCTGCTGACGGGGAATCGATGGGGACGGTTGATGTGTGTGGGGACGGAGTGCCCCTGCATGTCGTGTGTTTAGGTTTACCTTGCAAGGATAAAAACTCGATTCGAATCGTCTGCTTCTCGCAGCTAATGAGACTGCTTGATCCATTGTACTGCATTGAGTAACAAGTGGAAATATGATGAGTTGATATAAGATGTTGATTGCTAATAATGTTTGCTACCATGTATGAATAGATAGTTCACTTTTAGCCTTAAGAGAGTCACACTTAATTTTGACCAAGTTAAAATATTGATTTAGAAACTCAGCTAGTGCTTTTGGCAACCAAACCCCACAGCCAAAAAGCTGCATGTCTAGAGGTAGAGGAGTAGACTCCTCACACCGGGTAAGTCTAGCTGAGTATTAGTATACTCAGCCTTGCTTGTGGCATAATTTTTTACAGGTTCTCTGGAGGAAATGGTTGCTGGAATAACTTGGCCATCCACCTTGCCACCGGGTTGGACTGTCGAGTGGGACCCTGCCTCGGCTGAGGAGGAGCATGAGGAGTGATGGGACAGGCTTCCCCATCCCTCCATTTATTTACCGTTAGTTTATTTCCGCTGCACTTCGAACAATGATGGTTACTTTTGCAAAAACTCCGATGATGATGATGGTGATGTAATAATTTAATACTCTGACATGTATGGTTTTATGCTTTATTGTATTTGCTATGTGACTCACCTTCGAGTGAGCTTGTGGTACTTGATCCTGTCAGTGGCCGTGTCGGACTAGATCCGAGGGATTGACGGGTTATTCCCATTTAAGTGTGGTCTAGCCTGTAAGGCGGGGCTTAGGCACTTAAGTTGGAATAATTCGGGCAATTCCGCCACAGCTGGTATCGGAGCTTGTACCACCACAGAGGAATCAATAAAATGTAAATACCATCAATTTTCCAAGTAAAATTTGATAGAAACAATGTTGGATAGATAGTAGGGCGAGCAGGATAGACCTAGGACGTGAAGCCTTAGGGTAATAGAAGGGTAGCTAGGTGGCTAAGTAACTAGGCCCTACAGGCCACTTTTACAGGATGGGAGTTCCTCCCTATTCCTTTTATCTTGTTGTGAGGTCGTTCAGGACGAGCATGCATGCATTCATAATTAAGCAAATAGATAACTGAGTAAGGGACTTAAAAACAAGATAACAACCAACTAGGCCCCTAGTGCCTTTTTACTTAACTAGAGAAGGGCTGAGTTTTATTTTTTTCCTTGTTCTTTTTATAATTCTTTTTCTTTTACTTACGCTTAACCGTACACAGATGACTTCCCACGGATCCTCCGATGACGAAAATGCACTGACCCACACTGACGGACTTGCACGAGAGGGCTTTCCCCGCATTTTGTGGGAGGTACTTCAGGGGGCCGGGTACGCGACACCCCCTCAGTACGCGGTGCAGCAGTTCGAGAAGCACCGAGTGCCTCGCTGTAGGGTGAGGATGACTTTGGAGCCTCATCCCCTGCAGCCAGGCTGGCGCTCTTTGGATTCCGAGTCTTTCGGATACCGAGCAGAGGACACGATCGAGGCGATCGCTCTGCATGGATTGACTACTTTCTGCGGGTTCCATCCTTTGGAGCTGGCTACCCACCCTATTGGTTTGTTCCCCGCTGAGAGGGAGGACGACCCAATGTGGAAGGATCGGGTGGAGCATGCCAAGGACATCTGGGCCATCTACCCAGGACAGACTGCGCACTTGACAGTACGGTGCATGAATGCTCTGTACCGTCTGCAGGTGATGCGCGGTGAGGCGATGTCCCATCTGATGGCGCTGCTGGAGGCAACAAAGATTACATTGGACAACAGAGAGGAACTCGTGGTTGACTTGTCTCAAGAAATGGTGGATAAGGACTTGTAGGTGGAGCAGCTATCCACTGATATTCAGGAGTTGGAGGAGCTGGTAGGCACCAGGGAGAACACCATCGAGGTTCTAGAGGATCAGCTCATTAACACTCAGCAGCAGCTTGCTGAGGCTAACGAGCACCTGGACATGCATCACCAGGAGATCCAGGACCAAGAGGCAAACGAGGACGTCGACATTGAGGGAGGAGATGAGCCTGCCTCCAGTGTGGACACTGCTGGCTCGGGAAGACCACCTTCCCCCGAGTCGAGTGTTGCTTCGTTCGCTCACTAGGTGTTCAGGATAGGCCTAGAAGTTGGATAGTCGGACTCCTCGCAGCTAGCTTAGCTTTTGCACCCTTGGGGTACTAGGCTAGATAGAGTTGAGTCATTTTGGAACAATTTGATGTAATCGTGCTAAACTCTCTTGGAAGCTTGTTGCTGGATGTTGTCATCGGTCTAAATTTGGAAGAAAGAATTAGTGTCTTTTAAAAATCCTTTTGTTGAAGTCGGAGTCTATCATGTTGTTTTAACTTTTCTCCGTGATAAAATCTTGAACTTGGAACCGTGGTGTTAAGTATGTATGTGGTTTTTTAGATGGCCGGGAGGCAGCGTCGTGGCCAGAACGAGCGCGTTCCTCCACCGCCGCCACCACCTCCCACTCTGCAGGAGCTCATGGCTCAGCAGAATGAGATCCTAAGGCAGCTGGCTCAGCGTCAGCCACCACCTCAGCATTATGGTGGTGGAGACCATCAGCGTCACCCCGCGGCGGCTACATACCAGGAATTCCTTAGCACCCAGCCTCCATTGTTCACAAGGGCGGAGGACCCGCTTGATGCAGATGTATGGTTGCGAGTGGTGGAATCCAAATTCCCACTGCTCCATGGAGCTTGCTCAAAGGTCACCAAAGTCAGGTTCGCCACCCAGCAGCTTCGCGGACCCGCAAGGACTTGGTGGGATCATTTTCTTGCTATGCAGCCAGAGGACCAAGAGGTGGAGTGGAGGGAGTTCAAGGCAGCTTTCAGAGGACACCATATACCAGCCGGGATTATGGACAGGAAGCTCAATGAGTTTTTGGCACTCACTCAGGGCAACAGGACAGTGTTGCAGTATGCCCAGGCCTTTAATGACTTGTGCCAGTATGCTGGGTATCATGCAGATACAGATGAGAAGAAGAGAGACAGGTTCAGGAGGGGGCTCAGCACTAAGCTCTGTGACCGTCTCAACACCGTCAGGGCCAACAGTTACAATGAGTTGGTCAACATGGCTATCTCCCAAGAGGACTACATTACAGCTAGACAAGCAGAGAAGAAGAGGAAGACCCCTGTGGCAGGACCCTCAGCTCAGCCACAGCGCTTCAGGATTGTTTCCGACACCCAGGGCAGGGGACCCCAGCAGCAGCAAGGGCGATGGGTGATCCGACCGCAGCAGCAGCAGCAGGCACCCAACCGCACCCAATTTCCAGCTCAGAGGAGCAATCAGAAGCAGCAGCAGTACCGCCAGGCAAATGACAACAGGTGCTTCACATGTGGCAACACTGGGCATTATGCCAAGAATTGCCCCAGGAACCAGCAGAGGCAGGGGCAGAATGTCAATCAGAACCAAGGCAAAAGACAGAAGGTGCAAGTGAGGCAGGGCAGGCTGAACTTCACCACCATGGCTGATATTCCAGAGGGAGCACCCGTCATGACTGGTATCTTTACAGTTTTAAATTTTCCCGCTATTGTTCTTTTTGATTCCGGTGCTTCACATAGTTTTATCAGTGCCAAGTTTAGTGCCAAATGCCAGTTGCCCTTTCACCATACCGATGGGGGCATTACAATTTCAACACCAGGAGGCAGAGTTGCCACTTATCAAATCAACAGACACGTGCCCATAAAGTTTGGTAGTCTAATAATTAAAACCATCCTACTCATTTTGGGGTTGGATAGTGTGGATATTATATTGGGAACTGACTGGTTGACCAGGCACCAAGCAGTTATTGATATTGCAGCCAGGGCCATTGAGGTGCACTCACCAACTTGTGGTGAAACCACACTCTATTTGCCTGACCAGGGTTGTACCCGTTCTTGTGCCTTCGTTATGATAAATTCCCCAGTGGAAAAGATCCCAGTGGTCCGTGACTATCCGGATGTTTTTCCGGAGGAATTGCCAGGGATGCCACCTGACCGAGATATTGAGTTCGCCATCGAGTTGCAACCCGGGACTGCTCCTATCTCCAAGAGACCCTATAGGATGCCTCCCGCGGAATTGGCAGAATTGAAGAAGCAATTGCAAGAATTGTTGGACAAGGGGTTTATTCGTCCAAGCACTTCACCATGGGGATGTCCAGCATTATTTGTGAAGAAAAAGGATGAGAGTTTGAGGATGTGTGTTGACTACCGCCCTCTCAATGCGGTGACTATCAAGAACAAATACCCACTGCCCCGCATTGATGTTCTGTTCGATCAGTTGGTAGGAGCCAAGGTATTCTCCAAGATAGACCTTCGCTCAGGTTACCATCAGATCAAGATCCGTGCCAGTGATATTCCCAAGACGGCTTTCTCTACCAGATATGGACTGTATGAGTTTCTGGTGATGTCTTTTGGGCTGACCAATGCCCCGGCTTATTTTATGTACCTGATGAACTCAGTGTTTATGCCAGAATTGGATAAGTTCGTGGTCGTTTTCATTGATGATATTTTGGTCTATTCCAAGAATGAAGATGAACATACTGAGCACCTGCACATCGTGCTTCAGCGGCTGCGCAATCATCATCTTTATGCTAAGTTGTCTAAATGTGAGTTCTGGCTGAAGGAGATCAAATTCTTGGGTCACACAATTTCCCAGGATGGGATATCCGTTGATCCTGAGAAGGTGCAGGAGGTGATGGATTGGAAGCCCCCGACTACAGTGAAGCAGATTCGGAGTTTTCTAGGATTGGCAGGGTATTATCGACGATTTATTCCGGATTTCTCCAGAATTGCCAAGCCAATGACTGAACTGTTGAAGAAGGGAGTCAAATTTGAGTGGAGCCAAAAGTGTGAAGATGCCTTTCATACCTTGAGGCAGCATTCGACAACAGCCCCAGTGCTGGCTCAACCTGACAGCACCAAGCCATTTGAAGTTTATTGTGATGCTTCTGGTACCGGATTGGGATGTCTTGATGCAAGAGAACAGAGTGATTGCTTATGCTTCCCGAGCACTCAGGCCCCATGAGCAGAACTACCCTACACATGATCTAGAATTGGCAGCTGTGGTGCATGCTCTTAAGATATGGAGACACTACTTGATGGGAGCTCACTGTAACATCTATACTGATCACAAGAGTCTCAAATACATCTTCACTCAGGCAGATCTGAACATGAGGCAAAGGAGATGGTTGGAGTTAATCAAGGACTATGATTTGGAGGTGCATTACCACCCAGGTAAGGCCAATGTTGTGGCAGATGCCTTGAGCAGGAAGGCCCAGTGCAATTGTATGAGCATGGATGTGGGAGTTACCACCCTGTGTGATGAGCTGTGCAGATTGAACCTGGAAGTTGTTTCTTCGGGTGACCTAAGCTATATCTCGGTGGAGCCCACGTTGCAAGAACAGATAGTCAGGGCACAGGTTGAGGATAAGGGTGTTCAGATTATCAAAGATATGATCAAGCAAAAGGCAGAAAAATACAAGTGCTTCCGACAGGACAGCAAGGGAATTATATGGTTTGGAGATCGATTGGTTATTCCCAAGGACCCTGAGCTCAGAAAGCAAATACTGGATGAAGCTCACCTTTCCAAATTCTCTATGCACCCTGGTAGCAACAAGATGTACCATGATCTCAGATCTCTATATTGGTGGACTAGAATGAAAAGGGAAATTGCCAAGTACATATCCGAGTGTGACACCTGCCAGAGAATTAAAGCTAGTCACTTGAAGGTAGCAGGCCCTTTGCAACCCCTTCCCATACCATCTTGGAAATGGGAGGACATTTGCATGGACTTCATAGTGGGATTACCCAATACCTCCAGGCACCATGATTCTATTTGGGTTATTGTGGACAGGTTGACCAAGACTGCTCATTTCTTGCCAGTGCACACCACCCACAAGACAGAGAAGTATGCTGAAATTTATGTTGATCAGATAGTAAGATTGCATGGTGTTCCAAAGACCATTATATCTGACAGAGGAGCACTGTTTGTGGCACGCTTTTGGGAGAAGCTGCAAGAATCACTTGGGACCCATATCATCCGAAGCTCAGCATACCACCCTCAAACAGATGGCCAGACAGAAAGGGTGAATCAGATTTTGGAAGACATGTTGCGAGCATGTGCACTACATTATGGAAAGGATTGGGACAAGTGTCTGTCTTTGGCAGAGTTTTCTTACAATAACAGCTATCAGTCCAGTCTGAAGATGGCACCATTTGAAGCCTTATATGGGAGAAGGTGTAGGACCCCACTAAATTGGTCTCAAGCAGGAGAAAGGGAAATTTTTGGGCCAGACTTGGTACTCGAGGCAGAGGCAAAGGTCAGGGTTATTACCAAGAACTTGGAAGCTGCTCAGGCCAGGCAAAGGAGCTATCATGATAAGAGGCGGAAGCCTCTACAGTTTGAGGTGGGAGATCATGTCTATCTTAAGGTATCACCCACCAAGGGTGTCCAGAGATTCGGGATCAAGGGCAAGTTAGCTCCTCGCTACATTGGACCCTATGAGATCAAGGCAAGTTGTGGACCCGTAGCCTACCAATTGGAATTGCCACCTCACATGTCCGCAGTTCATAATGTGTTCCATGTATCTCAGCTGCGGAAATGTGTTCGTCTACCCACGGAAGTGCTACCGGAACCAGACATTGAGATAGAACCGGACTTATCCTACCAAGAGTACCCCGTAAAGGTATTAGATCAAAAGGAGAGATCAACTCGGGCAAGGTCGGTCAGAATGTACAAGGTTCAGTGGAGACACCATTCAGCAGAAGAAGCTACATGGGAGACTGAGGATTTTCTACGCTCTCGCTTCCCCGACTTTCTGCCCAAAGGAGTCGGTATGTAACCCCAAAACCCCACCCCCACCTGCCCTTTGAATCCAATTATAAGAAAAACTTGGATAACAAGGATAGTCTAAGTTTTGGTTTTAACTTAAAAAGGGCTTCCTTCTGAAGTTGCAAAGAGGATGACATTCGAAGAGCAGTTAATAAGAAAAACTTAAGTGTAAAGGAAAAACAACACCAGCACACCTTCAAGCACCCTCCAAGGGACCCTACCTAAAATCTCGGGACGAGATTCCTTTAAGGGGGGAGGGCTGTAACACCCCAGGTGTTACCTTGGCTAGAGCCCACCTTGGCACTAGAAGTTGTGATCACAAGGGGTAAAGGCTTAGGGCAGCACATAAGAACATGGAGATCAAGTGCTAATAAAGTTGCCAATGACATAAGAAGCATTACTCTAATCCTTGCACACTTACTACCTTGGATAAGAGGGGAGAAGAACCCTAGACCTCTCCTAAACCCTATCTCCCAAAACCCTAGGTAAGAAGGGAAAGAGAGTGAGCAAGTGTGCAAAGCATGAGTAAATTTTACCCAAACCTTAACTAACCTAGTAACCATCAATTAGGGGAGGGAAATAGTGCAAAAAGACCCCTGGAGAAACCCCATTTCAAATCTCCAAGTGGAGAGAGAGCTAGAGCTCTCTATTTCCCTCTAAGTCAAATTCTAACCCTAAGTTAAAGTTCAACCGTGTTCACTTTGAAGATGGCGCCAAAACCACTTGGGTTCTATACCAAAAATGTGGTATACCACTTGAGGCACCCCCTGGAAAAAGTGGAAGCCGAGACTCGGACGTTTGACAGCTCTTGACATCAGTTTTGTCGCAATGTGGGCAGTGAGACAAGCCAGATTTGGCGCCCGTCTATCTCCTAATCTAGGGCGTATCCTCCATTGGAACTCACACATGTGAGATAGCCCTAGGTGCTAGGAAGAGGTCTGCGCCGGATTCATGGCAAGATTCGCACGTTTGCGATCTCTGGAGACGTTTGAACAATGGAAGAAACACACCTCCACGTGTTCGACGCCTTCTGCCCACGCCAGAGCACGCTCACGCGTGCCCCCGCATGCCCAGCGCCGCGCCCGAGCCAAGCCAGCGCCATGGCCCGCGCACGCGCTTATAAAACCCTCCCAGACTTAGATTGTACCCTTCCGCGCACCCTCAAACCTCACCGGAGTCTAGCTCGTCGCCGTTTGCCCATGCGCAGCGAGTCCACGGCCGCCCAATCCCTCTGCCACCGTAGACCGGTCAGTGGAGCCATTCCCAACTCCGTCCAGCCCTCGGAGAAGACTGTGCACACCTCCGTGAGGCTCCCCGAGCGAGGAATCGGAGTTTGCTTCGCCGGAGAGGCTAGTCCACGCTCGCCGGAGCTCTCAACCCCGCCGGAGTACGTGGACCGGGTAAACCACTCCACCATCCTTCGATTCCTTGTGCATACGGTCGCTCCGTTACCTCATGAAGCTCACCATGCCCTCGGATTGAACCAGTTCGCCGTGGTTTGGCCGGTATACTCGCCGCCGACGAGGACACCCGCCTGCACGCGTGGACCGGGCGATTCCGGCCATCTCCGACGTCAAGTCGTACCTCGACGTGACCGCCAGAGTCTCCCCGAGCCAACCCCACCCTTCACCGGACCTCCCTCGCCGCCGGTAAGCCGCGCCACCCTTTTCTTTCCCGCGGTTACTGTTTGCATAAGGGGAAGGACTGCGGGTGAGAGGGAGAGAAGGTCAGGGGGTTTTGTGAAATGTCAGAGACACAGGGGAATAGTGGCGTGGGGGTAGACTTGCGAAGGTGGAATTAGTTTAAACTCAGGGACCTCGGTGTAAACTGTTTTTCCAGAAAACCTTTATTAAATCTGTTTTTAAATTGGACAGAAACTTTGAAAATGCATAACTTCTGTTTAAATCATCGGAATTTGGTCAAACCAATTTTGTCAGACTCTAAATAATGTAACCTACTTAAGAAAAATATAAAACCTCCTATGTACTATAGAAAACTTTAAAGCTCTGATTTAATTATAGTTTTGACCAAAAGCTTAATAATAGGGCCAAAATTAGTTGCACTATTTGATTGGGGTTAGAAAAATTTTGAGAAGTTTGTATCTACCTACTAAACCAAATAAAAATGCTAAACCTCTCTGTCCACTCCATTAAGTTAGTTTTTACCCCTTATTCTATAATATGCTTAAGGATATGGAAAATAGAAAATGTAATTTAATTAATGAACCAGAGAGTACCTCTATTTTTGTTACGATACTTATTCAATATAGTTCACTGGAAAAATATATCATACCCTGTTTTAGTATAAAATAAGTAGGATCCCTTTTGTTTTAATAAAACAAGTGAAACTTAGAAAAACTCTACAAAAATAACCCCAAGGTAAAAACACCCCCACCCTTGGGATAACTAATGTTTGATTAAGGAGAATTTGGGAAAAAATATGAAATCTGCTGTTTGACATTTTTTCAAATAATAATGTAGTAGAAAGAGCCTTTTTGGCATTAAACTTAAGAAAATCATAACTAAATAACCACCCCTTAGTTTTCTGTGATTTTTAGCACAGAGGCCTATTATTACTATGGGATGCCAGCAAAAATAACCTTTAGGACAGAACCTACCCCTAACTAAGAGGTGTAGTGTAAAGTGGTCCATTTTGCCTAACTATTGTTATTTTTGTTTAAAGCCTAGCCTTTGTACTTTAAGCCTCAAATTCTTAAAACAAGTTAGAATAGCAAATGACAACCCACTGTAATTTTTTCAGAATTTTTGGAAATTATTAAAACACTGTCGTAGTTCAACCTACACTAGAAACCCTAATTGGAAATTAAAGAAAGGAAGATGAATAATGTAAATTAATGTCATCCTAAAACCTTTGTAAATTTGTCCACTAAAATGTATCCAGACAATACCAATCCACTATGTTATATTCACTGAAAACCCAAGCCTAAAGAGTAATAAGCCTAACCCACTCGAAGCCCCGCATGACTAAGAAACCCTAAGTTACTTCTTAACCTAGTTCTCTTTAGCATAATATTATTGAATCCTGCATAATCATGACATACATGTTCATTGCATTTCGATAGACTGTAATCTTGATGACGGAAAGTACATCCTCGTGCCGGAGCAAGGAGCTGCTTAGGAGGTAGCCCCAGATCCAGCACCCGAGCCTGCACCCGAGGACCTGTCTGCCACTGCTTTGGAAGGCAAGCCCCGGTCTTATGCATAACCTGTTATTTATGTTATTTTACTTCACTTAATGATTGTAGGATTGATTGTGCACTTAGGTGTAGGAATTGTTTGAAACCCTAGTTGCATGATCTCAGGAATCCTTTTGAAATGAATACTAGTATGACAGGTCGAGTAGTTGCTTTATTTAATTAGGATCTCGGTAGAAGACGAGTGATTTTTCTAGCACTCGCGCGAGATTAGGAAATTGATTGTACCCACTTTCACACTGTCATGATACTAGTTGGTGGACAACAATCCATGGGGATTGGTTGTTTACGGGATGCAAATTGGAATAAGGATTAACGTGCGGATACCTGTGTCAAGCGTTTGAACGTACTAAGCACATGCCGAGAAATATGGTAAATCGGTAAGCCTAGTACCTGATTGAACCTAGCAGTGGACTTTACCCCTCACGCGACCTGAGACGAGGTCTCCCATTCCGGTTATGGTGGGTACAAGTGCGGTCACTGCACGACGGCCAGTCGGGGTCAGTGAGGCATTGTACGCCAAGGCGGTGAGCCCTGATCTGCTGACGGGGAATCGATGGGGACGGTTGATGTGTGTGGGGACGGAGTGCCCCTGCATGTCGTGTGTTTAGGTTTACCTTGCAAGGATAAAAACTCGATTCGAATCGTCTGCTTCTCGCAGCTAATGGGACTGTTTGATCCATTGTACTGCATTGAGTAACAAGTGGAAATATGATGAGTTGATATAAGATGTTGATTGCTAATAATGTTTGCTACCATGTATGAATAGATAGTTCACTTTTAGCCTTAAGAGAGTCACACTTAATTTTGAACAAGTTAAAATCTTGATTTAGAAACTCAGCTAGTGCTTTTGGCAACCAAACCCCACAGCCAAACAGCTGCATGTCTAGAGGTAGAGGAGTAGACTCCTCACACCGGGTAAGTCTAGCTGAGTATTAGTATACTCAGCCTTGCTTGTGGCATAATTTTTTACAGGTTCTCTGGAGGAAATGGTTGCTGGAATAACTTGGCCGTCCACCTTGCCACCGGGTTGGACTGTCGAGTGGGACCCTGCCTCGGCTGAGGAGGAGCATGAGGAGTGATGGGACAGGCTTCCCCATCCCTCCATTTATTTACCGTTAGTTTATTTCCGCTGCACTTCGAACAATGATGGTTACTTTTGCAAAAACTCCGATGATGATGATGGTGATGTAATAATTTAATACTCTGACATGTATGGTTTTATGCTTTATTGTATTTGCTCTGTGACTCACCTTCGAGTGAGCTTGTGGTACTTGATCCTGTCAGTGGCCGTGTCGGACTAGATCCGAGGGATTGACGGGTTATTCCCATTTAAGTGTGGTCTAGCCTCTAAGGCGAGGCTTAGGCACTTAAGTTGGAATAATTCGGGCAGTTCCGCCACAAGCGCGAATGGGGAAGGAGCGAGGCGGCCGGAGACCGGCGTGAGAGAGGTGGGAATCCCGCGGCCTTCGTGTTCGTCCCGCGCCCAGGTCGGGTGCGCTTGCAGTAGGGGGTTACAAGCGTCCACGCGGGAGAGGGAAGCGAGCGGCCCCAAGAGAGCGCATGTCCCGTCCTCGTCCCCGCGCAGCCAACCCTCTCTAAGAGGGCCCTGGTCCTTCCTTTTATAGGCGTAAGGAGAGGATCCAGGTGTACAATGGGGGTGTAGCAGAGTGCTACGTGTCTAGCGGGGGAGAGCTAGTGCCCTAAGTACATGCCAATGTGGCAGCCGGAGAGATTTTGGCACCCAGCTGGTGTGATGTCGTGGCCGTCGGAGGAGCGACGGAGCCTGGCGGAGGGACAGCTATCGGAGCGGTTGAGTCCTTGCTGACGTCCTCCTGCTTCCGTAAGATTGCTGAGAGCCGCCGTCGTCACAGAGCATGCGGGGCGCCATCATTGCCTATCTGGCGGAGCTAGCTAGATGGGACACCGGTCTTGTTCTCTGCGGCCCGAGTCAGCTTGGGGTAGGGTGATGATGGCGCTTCCTGTTGACGTGGCTGGCCTGCGCCCTAGGTTGGGCGACGTGGAGGCTCCTCCGAAGCCGAGGTCGAGTCTGTCTTCCATGGCCGAGGCCGAGGCCGAGCCCCTGGGTCGGGCGAGGCGGAGGTCGTTCGGCAGAGGCTAGGGCGGAGTTCGAGCCCTAGGGTCGGGCGAAGCGGAGTTCGTCGTCTTCTGGGGCTGAGCCCGAGTCCGAGCCCCGGGGTCGGGCGGAGCGGAGTTCGTCGTCTTCTGGGGCTGAGCCCGAGTCCGAGCCCTGGGGTCGGGCGGAGCGGAGTTCGTCGTCTTCCGGGACGTAGCCCGAGTCCGAGCCCTGGGTCGGGCGGAGCGGACTTCGCCTACAGGAAACGCCTAAATTTTGGTGGGCCCAGATATTTTCGTCGGCCGGCCCACGAAAATACTGACGTTATTTTCGTCGGTCCCTAGGCCGACGAAAATAATGCGTATTTTCGTGGGCCCATCGACCTGCCGACGAAAATACAAAAACGTATTTTCGTCGGTCACTAGGCCGACGAAAATAACGCTTATTTTCGTGGGCCATGGCCAAACCGACGAAAATACATCATTAACCGTACTCTATTTTCGTCGGCCTAGTGAGGCCGACGAAAATAGAGGCCCAACATCGTCGTCCTCGGCCCCGCTCGTTTCAATCGCGCGTCACTCGTTTCACCCAACGCCGCCGCCCCACGCTCGCCCTCCCCTCGCCGCGCCACCGCCCGCCGCCCGCCGGTGCCCGCGCCGACGCGCCACGCCGCCGCCCCGCGCGCTAAGGGAGCCCGCCGGTGCCCGCGCCGCCGGTGCCACCCCGCCCGCCGGTGCCCGCGCCCGCCCGCCGGTGCCCGCGCCGCCGGTCCCCGCGCCGCCGGTGCCACGCCGCCGCCCCGCGCGCTAAGGGAGCCCGCGCCACCGAGCCCACGCTCACCGCGCCCCTGCACGCCGCCGAGGCCCACGCCCGCCCCTGCACGCCGTGCCCCTACCCCTACACGCTGCGCCCCTCGCCCGTGCACGCCTGCCGAGCCCCACGCCCGCCCCGCCGAGCCCCACGCCGCTGCCCGCACGCCCGTCGTCCGAGGCACCCCGCCCGTCCCTCGCCGCGCCGTCGTCCCGCCCGAGGCGCGCTGCACCGCATCGCGACGGCCTCCCTGCGCCGTGCCGCCGCCCACACGCCCGCCCGCTCCGTCGCGAAGGTCTCCCAGCTGCGTCGTCGCCCGCCTCGACTCGCCCGCATTTGCGCCATCAGGCAAGTATAATTGCCGAGGCTCCGAGGTCATTAATTTATATTAGTCATCTTGTCGTGTTGTGATTAGTTTAACTGTTTATTGCTTTAATTCAAATTCATATTTTGTCTCCGAGTTATGTTTTAATGTTTAGAGTTTAGTTTTAATCGTTAACCGTAGCGAACCGTATGCGTCACCCGTTCGGGAACGGCGAACGTCACATTGGCTTGTGAGGTTTGCCGCTCCGGAATTGTCCACGTATTTTGGACAGCCTGAGAGTGTAGGCCGATGCTTGTGATTTGTGATATGTGTCTTACGATTTACGCGGAATTTCGGTTGTGTAACTCAGTTGTTCTCCAACACACCATGTTCAGGCGTGTGCTTGGAGAGCAGCGGGGTTATGCTGCCGAAATTTAGCGACAATCGTAGGCTACACGTCATAAATCACAAGCATCAGCCTACACTCTTGGGTGGGTTTAGGGCCTTTACCTAATAGGGAGTTCACCTAATTAAGCCACGGACGATCGTTGATGTTCTTTGACTTTTGTTTAGCCTTTAAAATGGACGGTGATCGAAGGGTGATGTATGACGGGTGGAGAAAGGATGGGGCACATTCAAATGAATGGATGGGTGTAACAAAGGCTTTTCTTGAGCACGCTTTCAAAGATGCAACTGGTCGTCTAGTGAAGTGTCCTTGCAATCGCTGCGAGAACAAGTGGCCTCAGAAGAAGGAAGAAATGGAGAAACACCTTTGCAAAAGTGGGTTTATGCCGAACTACCTTGTATGGTACCGGCATGGAGAGTCTATTAGACACGTTGACGCGGAGGTGGAGCTTGATGACGATCATGATAGGATGGACGATATGTTGCATGATCTTGGTAGGGAGGTTGAAATGAACGCTGAGGAGCCGGGGCAGCTTCCACGCGATGCTCAAGAATTCTTCCGGCTACTCGCCGCGGGAGAAGAGAGACTGCACGAGCACACTCAGATGTCAGTTCTTGGGACTCTCACAAGACTAATGGCGATAAAGTCGAAGCACAACATTTCAAACAGTGCTTACAACGACATCGTCCAACTTATGGGCGAGGTTCTCCCGGAGAATCATAAGTTGCCAAAGAATATGTACTTCGCAAAGAAGATGTTGGCTGGTCTTGGGATGACATATGAGAAGATCGACGTGTGTCCCAATAGTTGCATGCTATTCTTTGAGGATGATGACAAGCTTGACCGTTGTAAGCATTGTGAAGCTTCTAGATATGTCGAGGTGACAAATGATGAGGGTGAATTGGTAGTTACGAAGGTCGCAGCTAAGCAACTTCGTCGGTTGCCTATCATTCCTCGGCTTTCAAGGCTGTTCCTCAACAAGGAAATAGCTCTGCATATGACGTGGCCAAAGAATGGTGTACGTCTCGTCACTGATCCAGACATAATGGTCCATCCGTCGGACGGTGATGCGTGGAAGGCATTTGACGAGTTTGATCCCGAATTTGCAAACGACCCTAGGAGTGTACGGCTTGGTCTATCGACGGACGGATTCACACCTTTCAATACCAGTGCAAGCCCTTACTCGTGTTGGCCTGTCTTCATTGTGCCATATAATCTTCCTCCTGAGTTGGTCAATAAAGAAGAGTTCATGTTCCTTGCACTAGTCATCCCAGGCCCCGAGCATCCAGGGCCAAAGCTGAATATGTTTGTTCGCCCTTTAATCGAAGAGCTGAAACAGTTGTGGAGAGGTGTGAAGGCTTATGACAGCCATACTGAAAAGGAGTTTACCATGCGCGCTGCTTATTTGTGGTCAGTGCATGATCTGCTGGCGTATGGAGATTGGTCTGGATGGTGCGTCCATGGTCGGTTGTGCTGTCCCATATGTATGAATGATACGGATGCATTCAGATTGAAGCATGGTGGGAAAGTGTCATTCTTTGATGCTCATCGACGTTGGACTCCATTCAAGCATGATTTTAGGAATTCGCTTACTGCATTCAGAGGTGGAGCCAAAATCAGAAATGGGCCACCAAAGAGGCAAACTGCACCGCAGATAATGGCATGGCATGCTTGTCTGAAGCAAGGAGAAAATGATAGGTTCCAAGGCTACGGGGAGGACCATAACTGGACCCATATTTCATCAATATGGGAGCTTCCGTATGCAAAAGCCTTGATCATGCCGCACAACATAGACTTGATGCACCAAGAGCGTAACGTTGCTGAAAGCATCATAAGCACATGTTTCGATGTGACTGATAAAACGAAAGATAATATGAAGGCAAGAAAAGACATGGCTGAAATTTGTAAGAGGCCGATGCTCGAGTTGAAAGTAAGCGATAAAGGGCATGAAAGTAGGCCGCGAGCTGATTACTGCCTCAAGCCGGATGAAAGGAAAGAAATATTTAAGTGGTTGAAGAATCTGAAATTTCCAGATCGGTATGCGGCAAATCTGAAACGGGCAGTCAATCTGAAGACCGGTAAATTGATCGGTTTGAAAAGCCATGACTACCATATTATTATGGAGAGGCTGATGCCCGTGATGTTTCGAGGCTATTTTAAGGATGAGCTTTGGAGCATATTTGCAGAGTTGAGTTACTTCTATAGGGAAGTATGCGCAAAGACGGTATCGAAGAGGTTGATGCAGAAATTTGAGAAAGAAATTCCAATTCTTATTTGTAAATTTGAAAAGGTTTTCCCGCCAGGATTCTTCAATGTGATGCAACATCTAATTGTGCATTTGCCTTGGGAAGCTTTGGTAGGCGGACCAGTGCAATTCAGGTGGATGTATCCTATAGAAAGGGCGTTGAAAAAGCTCAGGGCGTCTGTTCGGAACAAGGCTAGAGTCGAAGGGTGTATTGCGGAGGCTTTTGCCCTTAAGGAGATATCTCAATTCTCAACCAGGTATTTCGCTCGAGCCAACAATGTGTTTGCGCCTTCAGTGCGACTTCATGTCGATAATGAATCACCCCAAAGCACCCTTCAAATTTTTGCGAATCCGGGTAAAGCAGTTGGAAAAGGGAGTGTACGTCACATTGAAGCATCAGATTTGAACACGCTAATGCTATATATGTATAGCAATATTGACAGCACACAGGAGGCGTTCGAGTAAGTTTTCCTCATAATTACGTCCATTTTCTCATCTCATAATTTCTATAGTGTGTAATCTCCATGTTTGTAATATGTCCAGCATGTTTGATGAAGAATGTTGGAAATCTACTAGTAAACCTACGGCCATCCAATTAGAAAATCTTCGACGTGATGGGTTGAAAGGTGGACCAAACTTCGTGCAGTGGTTTCGTAATTATGTTAGTAATTGTCATTCTCTCATTGTCCATACTTAATCTTTGAATTTTGGACTTGGAAGATATAATGCATATACTAATTACTTGTATAGGTTTCCAAAAACTCTGTGCACCCGGACTTGCAGCAAATGGCACATACCTCTGTGTCCGTCCGAAACTATACTCGCTATGATGTAAATGGATATCGCTTCCGAACCGCGAAATTGGAGAAGAGTCGACCATTGGCAGCCACCACCAATAGTGGTGTGTTGGCAAGTTCATATGTTGACGATGACAAAGTAGTGGACTATTACGGTGTTCTTCAAAACATTGTAGAGTTGATTTTCGATGGCCCCAAAGAACTTAAAGTCGTGTTTTTCGAGTGCGACTGGTTTGATGCTCATAGTGGGACTCGTGTCGACAAGTATGGTAATGTCGAGGTGAAGCATAGCTCTAGGATTCCGAGCAGTATGAGCGATGTTGTCCTTGCAAATCAGGCAAAACAGGTGTACTACCTGCCATATCCTCACCCAAGCCTTAGGGCTTGGTGGGTTGCAATCAAAGTCAACCCACAAGTCGTCGCTCCAGAGAGTGCTGACTACGTGAGTATAATCAGGGACAACGATGATGCTGTTTTTCAACCAGAAGCGGCGTCGAATCAAGACATAGCTCACCGATTCCATGTGACCAATGGAGAAGGACTTGAAAATCTCTGTTGCAATTCAAGCGACTTAATTGAAGAACCTAGGTCAAAGCGCAAACGACCTGTCATCGTTAGAAGATCAGTAAGGATCCAACGAAATCAAGAGCGTATGAATAAACAACGAGCTGAAGAAGCATCATCGGATGCAGATGACTTTTGATTAGTATGTTTCTTTTAGCTATGTATTCCAATTTCCACATTATTAATTTTCATATTATTTGTTTCATATACTGTGGTTTGACATTAATTTATCTACAGTTGAACATGTTCAAGCATAGGAGATCGAGGAGGAGTGGGGGCAGCGCGGCCAGCGAGGACAGCTCGGGCAGTGGGCTTTTTCAGGGCACCTCACAGAGCCGACAGAGGCAGCAACAACTTCTCGACTGTCTAGACGAAGTGCAGGGTGAGGAGGGTGAGCAGGAGACTCCTCAGCAGGATGCTCATGTGCAGGGTGAGGAGGGTGAGCAGGATGACGAGGGTGAGCAGGATGAGGAGGTTGACCCAATGGGGGCAGGCAGCGCGGGCGACGCGTCAGATGGTTCTACTTCCTTCAGGTATTATTATGCATATTACTTTAATTGATATTAGTTTCTAATCATTTCATCATATTGAATTTACTTGTATACTTAGGTATAAGAAGAGCAATGCGCTTGGTCCGAGACCTGCCGAGAGGAGGCTCATCCGGCCGCATGGAGAATGGTGGGGCTTATTTCTGTTTTGTTAATTTTTTAATGTGAACGTGATTGCACTAGTTTACTTGTTTTATTAATTTTTGTAGGTCATGGGAAGACTTGACTTGGGACGGTACAGGCAGACGTCCTAAGGTGAACGCGGTGTTGGGTAGCCTCTGTCGCTTCTACTACCCTGGCATGGTGGAGCTCAATGGCGAGAGGTTCGCGGCTATGCAGTGGGCTGACTGGGGTCTAAAGGACTATGTCGAGCCAGGGGAGTCAGGGGAAAGCAGTAGCGGAGGGGGAAGTTCGGAAAAAAAACGAAGGACTTGTCAGGTGGCTGTGTGGGACGAGTTCTGGGTGAGTTTACTTTCGTATATAAGCAATTCATTGAATTATTGCTTCACCTAATCTTACTTTAACTTAACTTCTCCATTGATATGTAGGGGAGGTTCCAATTGCCGGATGACATCGAGGAGGATCAGGCTCAGTGGACACGTGTGAAGAGGCACTTTCGGAAGTGCGCTGATAAGATAATCAAGGATGCCATGTACAATGCTCGCATCGCGGCCGTCAACTACTACTACAAGAAGATAAAGGGTCAGAAAATGAGCAAAGCATTAGGGGCCAATGAGATCTACCTCACAGAGGAGCAGTACCTGGAGAGCGTTGTGGATTGGCTGTCCAAGGACATGGAAGCATGGAGGTGGTTGGCTAAGAGATGGGCGTCGCCTGAGTGGATTGCAGAGTCCAACAAGCACCGTGTCAACCGTGGCACTGAAGGACCGGGGCATAGGTACGGCGCCGATGGACACCTTGGTACCGCACGCCGCATGGTCAGTATATAAATCAAACTTGTATGTTACATCTATGAAAATTATATGGTTTAACTCTTCTTTTTCATGCAGGAAGCTGAAAGTGGAGTTGCTCCAAGTTTTATGGAGGTTTACGTCCGTGGTCACCGTGGCCCTGATCCGACGAACCCTGATGAGCTATGCAGCGAGGCGGCAAGGGAGAAAATGGTAAACAAGTTTGTATTTACGAATTAAATTGCATGTTTTGTGTCTAACTCCAACTTTAACTTTCTTTGCAGAATGCATATGGGGAGGAAATGACTCAACGCCATGGGCCTGATTTCGACTGGATGCATTCAGACTTAGATGCCTCGGCGTTGTACCATAGTGGTGGGGGTAGAAAGCATGGCAGGTGAGGTGTTTGTGTTTGATTCGACGATTTCATTAACAAGAATGTGTCCACTTAATGGCTCAACTATGTGTATCATGCAGGTTTGCCTTTGGCACCGGCGTTGTGGAATATAACAGGACAATAGGTCAAGGGAAGGCATCCTCTTCGGGAGGGAGTTCTCGCTCCTCCAGGTCTGCTCGAGAGGCTCAGCTGGAGGAGGAGACTCGGGCAGCACAGGAGCAGGCTCGAGCAGCACAGGAGCAGGCTCGAGCAGCGCAGGAGCAGGTTGGACAGCTGACGCAATATATGGCTTCTTATTTTCAGGTAATTTGTCTATCTCATCACGTGTCGTCATTGAATTCAAAGTATAATGTTGTGATTCTAACGTTGCATCCATTTGCAGGAAATGACTACTCGACTCGGCCCTGATATGAACTTGCCCGCTTTTCGCCCTCCCCAGGTAACACTTTCTGAACACTTCAATTCCATAGCAACTTTTTCTTTATTATCAAAAATGGCTCGCAGGCACAAGGATGGGGACAGTGGCCAGGACAAGCTCCAGCGTCGCAGCCACAGTGGACCGGTGTTGGGTGGACGCAGGCACCTCCAGGCACTTGGACGCCTCCACCACCCCAAGGATCGCAGCCAGTCCCGGGATGGGTGCCACCGGTCTCCCAGCCACCGGCGGGCTCTCAGCCATATCAAGCGTGGATGGCACCGCCACCGACGGGGTGGGTGCCACCACCTCTGGGGTGGCCACCACAACGGTACCCGTGGATGCATGCACAACCTCCTCCTCACCATGGATCACAGGTGATGTTCCATGTTTAGTTTTACGCAAATATTGACCAAACACAACAATGTATATGTATACAGCCTTATTTGAATGATTGATGAATTGCAGGGTTCAGCGTCACATGCTCATGGATCGGAGGGTGGTGTCAACGTCCAAGACTTCCTCGTCCATGGTGCTGGAGGGAGTGGCCACCTTCCTGGTGGCGGAGGAGGGAGTGGCCAAAACTCCCACAGCCCGCCGGAGTGAGGAGTGAGTAGTGAGTGTGTACTATGGACTGTTTATGGACTTATGGACTATTTATGGACTCTGGACTGGACTTATTTGAATGGACTATGGAATGTGTTTTGTGAATTATGTGAATGTGTTTTGTTAATTATGTATTTTGCTTGTGAATGTGTATATGTTAATTGTGATAATGTTTATTTTGCTGTGAATTATTAATAGGTGCAGAAAAATCTGTTTTTGGGGGGGAAACATCAATTTTCGTCGGCCTCGGTGTGGCCGACGAAAATAAGTTCCCAGGCTATTTTCGTCGGTCTCAGTGTTGGCCGACGAAAATAACCTGGGAACTTATTTTCGTCGGCCACCATCGGGCCGACGAAAATAGTTGGTCCACTCACTATTTTCGTCGGCCTTGGGAAAGCCGACGAAAATAGCTATTTTTCGTCGGGACCGACGAAAATAGTTGCCTAATTTCGTCGAATTTATTTTCGGCGGCTATTTTCGTCGGCCTGCCGACGAAAATATTCTATTTTCGTCGGTTTAGGCTTATTTTTGTGGGTTTTTGGCCCACGAAAATTTAGGCGTTTCCTGTAGTGACCTAGCCTGAGTCCGAGCCCTGGGTCGGGCGGAGCGGAGTTCGCCGTCTTCCGGGACCTAGCCCGAGTCCGAGCCCTGGGTCGGGCGGAGCGGAGTTCGCCGTCTTCCGGGACTTAGGCCGAGTCCGAGCCCTGGGTCGGGCGGAGCGGAGTTCGTCGTCTTCCGGGACTTAGCCCGAGTCCGAGCCCTAGGTCGGGCGGAGCGGAGTTCGCCGTCTTCTGGGACCTAGCCCGAGTCCTGGGTCGGGCGGAGCGGAGTTCGCCGTCTTCCGGGACCTAGCCCGAGTCCGAGCCCTGGGTCAGGCGGAGCGGAGTTCGCCGTCTTCCGGGACTTAGCCCGAGTCCGAGCCCTGGGTCGGGCGGAGCGGAGCTTCCTATGGTGCCTTTGGCAGGGCCTGACTGCCTGTCAGTCTCACTCTGTCAAATGGCACTGCAGTCGGAGTGGCGCAGGCGGCGCTGTCCTTCTGTCAGGCCGGTCAGTGGAGCGGTGAAGTGACGTCGGTCACTTCGGCTCTGCCGGGGGGGCGTGCGTCAGGATAAAGGTGTCAGGCCACCTTTGCGTTAAATGCTCCTGCGATTCGGTCGGTTGGTGCGGCGATTTAGTCAAGGTTGCTTCTTAGTGAAGGCAGGGCCTCGGGCGAGCCGGAGATGTGTCCGCCGTCGGAGGGGGGCCTCGGGTGAGACGGAAATCCTCTGAGGTCGGCTGCCCTTGTCCGAGGCTAGGCTCGGGCGAGGCGTGATCGAGTCGCTCGAATGGACTGATCCCTGACTTAATCGCACCCATCAGGCCTTTGTAGCTTTATGCTGATGGGGGTTACCAGCTGAGAATTAGGAGTCTTGAGGGTACCCCTAATTATGGTCCCCGACACCTTTATTATTTCTTGCAGGGCTTGATCCTTAGCAACGCCTTGAGGGCGCAAAAGAACGCCGAAGACAAGAGCTGCTCTGCAGCTCTCAGCAACCTTCGATCAGAAGTCATCAAGCTGAGAAATGAAGCCATAGAGAAAGACAAAATTCTACTTTCATTGGTGGATAAAGCAAATGAAGACGAAGCAAAATTTAAAATTCAAACATAAACATATAAAACCGAAGCTGAAGATCTTCGAAGAATGCTCGCCGAAGCCAATGAAAACTGCACGCTCGCATAGGCTAGCCAAGAGATTAGTGAATATTGGAAGAAGAAGTTAGAGAAAAATGTTGAAGAACTTCGCGAATCCAAGGAAAGATGCTTTGAAAAATCCTTGGATTGTGTGAAGAAATTAAAAACTAGCTTTTCCAAAGTGGGTGCTTATTCTTTCGAGGAAAATTTTATTAGAGGTGACCCTGAAGGCGTTATCGAGCGGATAGACGGGGAAGCCGAAGCTTTTGAGGAAATTCTGAGCGATCACGGGGACATTTGTGCTTTCTCCGGCGCCCGAGGGATCACGGCTATCCTGGAGAAGGCTGGCTGCGATCATGTTAAAGCTGCTGCCGAAGCTGAAGCTGCCTTCTCCATAGAAAACATAAAGGATCCCTCGGTCAAAGCTACTTCACTGAGCGGAAAATTTTATTCTAATATCTGGGTGAACGGTGACCGAGAATTGGCCAATGAAATAATAAAGAAAAATGAAAAAGAAACCCATGAAGCCTGAGAAGAAGCTAAGCGAGCTGAAGAAGCTATTGAACGTGAAAGACGTATAGGTATTGTTTTTGAATTTTAGCTTCGACACTTAATTTTTGGCTTAAAACTTAATAGTTTACCTACTACAGCTGAGCTATCACCGTTGCTGGAGCCGTACAATCCCCTGGCTGATCCGGAGATGAAGGAAGCACTGGATATAATGAGTGTTGCCAACTCCATTATTGACGAAGTTGTCGACAAACTGCTACACGAAGCTACTAATAAAGTTCTCAAGGAAGATTAGGTTTTTATTGTAATAAAACTATGTATCATTTGATGTATGGAACAATGAATCGAACATGTAAACTGTTTCAATATATTTCTTTGCGGTGCATGAAATTTACGCACATACCGTTTTTTGAGCCTTCGGCGAAAAAACACCTTCCCTTCTTTTCATGCTTTGTAAAGAAAGACGCCCCTTCTAGGGCAGATTTGATAGAATTATCACCCAAAGTTTGCTTTGTGCCTTAGCATATTTTTATTCAACAAAGTGTTGCCGAAGATTTGCTTCGTATTCGATCTTTCTGTTGATGCGATATGATGTATGATGTGATGCTATGCTAAATGATGCGATGATGTAATGCAATGTGATGATGATGTTTGAACACCCACACGTATGCCCACACTGGAACACTGAAGACTCTGCATCCCCTTAGGGACGACTTTTGAGTCTTTAAGCTCTACATCCCCTTAGGAACGACTTTTGAGCTTCTTCACCTTCTATTTCGGTGGTATAAGTTCTGCATCCCCTTAGGAACGACTTTCGAACTTCTTCGCCTTATATTTCGGCGGTATTTGGCTCTGCATTCCCTTTGGAATGACTTTTGAGCAGAAAACTTACTCTGCGTTCCCTTAAGAACGACTTTTTGCAGCTTCGTCAATTTTTGGCTCTGCATTCCCTTAGGAATGACTTTTGAGCAGAAAGCTTACTCTGTGCTCTCTTAGGAACGACTTTTGTAGTTTCGGAATTTTCCTTTCTTAAGAACAATTTTTGTAGCTTCGGAACTTTTCTCCGCTTCCTTAAAAGCAATCTTTCGAGCTTCGGAGATCTATGAGGAAGGCATATTTTTCTCATTTATGCCGGTACAATTATTACAAGCAACCGAAATTAAGTCCATTACTTGTTTCTTAGACAAAAAAATGCATAAAAGGTAAAGGTACATCAAAAGTAGGATATTCCTCAGTATATATGCTTCGATTCTGGTACAATGCTGTTGACTGTACGAGTTTCAGACTGCTTCCGGATGTCACGCTGCTGCTGAGCATGCTGGTGCCGTTCTGGCTGCTGGCTTCGGGTGTGAGTAGGTGGCAATGGTGGTGGTAATGGGAGCTGAGGCCAGGAGGCTTGTGAATGACTTGCCGAAGCAACAGAAGCTGCAGGTTGATTACCCACGTATTCTGGTATATAAGGAGAGTAACACAAAGCAGTGTGTAAGACCTGCTTCGGCTGATTCTGCTGCGCCTCTGCTTCAGCAATCTCCTTTTGCTTCTGAATGGTGACCTGACATGTTCTTTACAAGTCAACAGGGGGTGAGGGTTGATTGGGTGTTTGTATCTCATATAGCTGAGCCTGACTTGATTCTTCTGTTTGGATATCCATATGTTTCGTGGCTTTTGCTTGTGGTTGAGGTGGACTAATCATGTATCCAAACATTTTTCTATTCCTTTTGTTGTTCTTCATTCCATTCATCAAATGTCTCTGTGACTCATTTTCTCGTTCATAGTTGTTATGGTAGGAATATTATCGTTGGCACTATTTACTTCATTTCCATTGGGGTTCATCATCTAGTCAGAGGGTGAAAGAGTTAGTGAGACAGACTGCATAAAAGGCTTGCATGACATTAAGATAAAGAGCTAACACAACATTTTGATTTCCAATATAAGATTAGTTAAGGATGATTTCCGATTCTGCTTAGCTTCATCATACTACAAGAGTGTACAAGTGTTATAATCCTTAACAAAGATCTTTTGAACTTTATAGATTTCAGAGCATGATATCCAAATCATCTTTCTGATCCAACAATATTTCTTTGAGCACAAATTGAGATAAAGACTTGAGCGGGACTTTAGGGCAGGTAGAATAGAGCATCACATTGTTTGCATATAGCAGATGACACCATATTTTATTCTCTTTATAAAGAGGCAAAACACAATAGGTGCGAAAGATTCTCCAAATTTATTCATATATCACTTAGCACAATTACAATTCTTGAAAGGGGCAACACCTTGACATTTTTTTGTGAAACATACTCCTTCTTCTCGCTAAATGATATATTATTCTTCCTTGTTAGATGCACCAATCAGAGCTAGAGGTCGATTGTCTTCAACTACTATTCTTTCTCCAAATGGGGTTTCCAAACACATGGTTCTCTCAGTATGTTGGATTACTGCCTTAGTTCTTTGTAACCAATTCTTTCCAAGAATCACATCCTTTCCCATTGATTCTATCACTATAAGATCAGCTAGAAAATCTATCCCATTGATTTTAACACTTACATTTGGACATATGTAGTTTACTAACATTTTTCTTTCGGGTGCACTGATGGTCATCCTTGATCTCAAGGGACACGTAAAGATACCATACTTTGTTGCAAACTGGGCACTGATAAAAGAATGTGTTGTACGAGGATCATACAACACGGTGGCGATGGTTGTGTGAATGACCAGTGTTCCAAAAATTACTGCATTTTCATATGGAATGGTTCCTGTCACTGCATAACTTATCCTTCCTATGGACTTTTTCCATTGTTTATTCTTTGTTGATGCATGAGTTTGAGGGTGTTGTCTGTTCTTTTGGACCTTATTGATCTCCACATCTTTCTTAGGACAACTATTTAAAAGATGGCCGGTATCACCACAACCAAAAGCAAGCACGACTTGATAAGTTACATGGTGGAGTTGTCTTTACGTTGTTGGTAGAAGTTTCTGTGCATTTTTGTTCATATTCCATGTCTGAAGACTGAGATAGCTTCATCTCGGAGATGATCTGTAGTGAGCTCTTCTCAGGACAGTTACGAAAGTAATGACCTTCACGTCCACATTGATAGCAAGCTTTTCTTGAAGTTATTTCTTGACTTTTTCCATGTTTCCCTTTTTGTTTCTTGGACCTGATGCGACCATGTGGCTGAAACTGTGTGCAAGTAATAGTCCATCCATCAATGTAACACTCCTGTGTTTCCCAATGGGGTTGGGCATCCTTGTGATGTTTCCTTTTTGGAATACTTTGCAAATCATCAACTGACAGTGCATTAGGTATGAGAGAATCTGCTATTAGTTGTTCTTGAGGAGACATCTGGCTTTTTATGCCAGAAAATAAAATCTGGTTCTTCTGTTTTGCAGTTTCACTTTCATTTGCATTGATTTGGCGACAAGGAATTCCATAGTACTCACAACAACATGTTCTAAGGTCACTTGTCTGTTGGTTTGGTTGTGCATCCTTTTGTGTCTTGAATGTCTGTTCATCAGCTGTTTTATTTATAGTGTTGTTTTGACTTGCCAACACACCACATTCTTTGTAGTTAGTGACTGTTGGGGCGAAGGCAAAGACGCCACCCTTCGCTCGTCGTCTCTCGCTGCAGTCGCTGGTTTGACGAAGACAAAACGGGCAGGGACACCCTTCGCTTCATTCAGCACAAGACGAAGGCCTGCGGTGACGTCTCCCCGTAGCACGGCCTCGTCCTGCTCTGAGGCCCACGTGTGATCTGGCCCATTGTAATGGGCCCCGCGTGGCCGCCTTTGTGTTACGGGCCTAGTTTGTAAAGGCATTCTTGTAATTACGGCTTGTAACCCCGCTTTATGGGAATATTCTGGGGATAAACTAGGTGTCTGAGGGCACATGCGTCCTTAACACAAGGCGCTGGGCACTCAGATACCTATAAATACCCCCGCACAGTGCCCGTGAGTGGCGAGATCAACAGAGCTATCGCCCCCGTGCACGTAACCCTGTTGTCACCACCGTTCACCCTTGTTGGCCTCCTTGCTGCTGAGAGCAAGTTCCAACATTTGGCGCCCACCGTTCGTGCTACGACAAGACCACCCGCGATGGCACCCAAGAGAGCTAACCCGAAGGCTGACGAGGCTGCGAAGGCAGCACTGCTGGCCGCAAGAAAGGGCAAGGCCCTCGCCCTCACCCAATCCACCCACCAAGAGCCCACTGAAGACAACATTCCCCGCACCTGCGAAGACGACACCTTCCGCACCTGCGGGCCCGAAGGACAATCGCAGCCGCCCCCAGGCTTCGCCCCAGTGGAGGGCGCGGATCTCACTGAGGACGGCGAGGTCCTCGGCGTCTCAACAGAAGAACAGTTACAGCTGAACGCCCTGCGCCTCAAGAACAGCAATCTCCAGAGGCAGAAAGAGATACTGGAAGCCAAGCGCCAACGTGTGTCCGCACTAGCCAAGGTGCGGCAGATGATACGCGACGAGGAGCAGAAGGCCCAAGACCTCGAGCGCGAGATCGCGCTGATGCAGCGCGAAGGCCACCTCGGTCTACAGCAAGAGCCACCCCTCCAGCAGCGCGCGCAACCGGAGGACACGCGCGAAGGCCACCTCGGCCTGCAGCATGGCCCACCCCTGCAACACCGGCCGCAGCCGGAGAACCCGCGTTTCCCCCAACATGATTACGCCTTCCAGCACGGCGCACCATTCCAAGGGGTTAACTACCTCGATGAGCGAAGTCCCCTGGCGCCACACCTGCAAGTGACGTCGTGGCCAGCTAACTTCCGAGCAGGGGCATATCCCAAGTACAACGGCAGCACCGATCCGGCGCAATACATAATGAGTTATCAAGTCGCCGTTGCATCCGCCGGAGGGGACGACGCCACAATGGCGAAGTCTTTCATCATCGCCCTAGAGGGCCCAGCACTCACCTGGTTCACCAGATTGCCTCCGATGTCCATTGATTCGTGGAGAAGTCTCAGGGACAAGTTCCTTCTCAACTTCCAAGGGTACCGCCCAGACACCGACGCTTTGGCCGAGCTCTCGCTTTGCAAACAGCTGGAAAAGGAGACTCTGCGAGAGTATTACCGCAAATTCTTAACGCTCAAGTCACAGCTGCCCTCCGTCGATGATCAGATCGCTATCCACTACGCCATCAGCGGCCTTCGGGCCGGCGTCCTCTACAGCCACTGTATAAGAGATCCACCCAAGAACCTTCAGGAGCTATATCAGCTCTTTGAAAAATATGCCAAATCTGAAGAGCTCCACCAGCGCAAAGTTGAGTCACAGCGGAAGCCCAAGGATGCCCCGCAGTCCAGCCGCACATGGACGAGGACTCCGCAACCAGACTCCGGTCGAGATGGCCGCAGTCAGCAGCAAGTGCACAACATCGCAAACCAGCAGCCTGCTGCTGACCCCCCTCGTCGCCAGGAATATCCCCCCTAAGGCCGCGGGAACGGAACTCGTGGCAGGGGCCGAGGGCGCGCGCAGCCGCCGCGCCAGTTCTACTGCCTTTTTCACGGCGAAGACTGCGCCCACCAAACGAAAGACTGCCCCGAAACAAAGGCCACCAGAGACAGAATGGCGCGGGCGCAGCCAGCCGACAATCCCAGAATTGTCGCGCATAATTACCAGCCACCCCCTCCACCATATATCCACGCTCCCGCTCCGCATCCACCGCACCACGCTTACCAACACCATCAGGAAGTACAAATCATACCTCCTCCACCCCCACCACCACACCAGCAACACCAAAACATCCCCCACGCCCCAAAACAGGAAGACTTCGCCGATCAACCATATCGCGGAGTCATTCACATGATAACAGGGGGGTCCAGCACTGACTTCGACAACAAGCGGCAGAAGCGGGACCACTACCGCAGCATCAACCATGTCGCGGTCACCGGCCCAGTCGTGCAGACGAAGTGGTCCCATATACCGCTAACCTTCGATGCACGAGACGTCGACCTGCGCAGCGCCCCCCACATCGACGCTATGGTCATCAATTGCAGCGTGGCAGGCTGGGACTTGCACAAAGTCCTAGTCGACAACGGCAGTCAGGCGGACATCATCTTCCTCCACGCCTTCGACCGCATGGGTATAAGCCACAGCCTGCTCAAGCCTTCGGACAATCCGTTGTATGGCTTCGGCGGCAAAGGCACCTTCCCCGTTGGCAAAATAGAGCTTCCCCTCTCCTTCGGTGTAGCACCCAATGCCCGAAGTGAGCAAGTAACCTTCGACATTGTCGACATGGTATATCCGTACAACGCCATCATGGGCCGGGGCTCAATCAACAAGTTCGAAGCCGCCATCCACGGACTGTACCTATGTATGAAGATACCAGGTCCGCTAGGCGCTATCACGATCTACGGCAACCAGCAGACGGCGCGCAACATAGAGCGGGACTTCATGCCTGGTCAGAGGAACGTACACTGTCTCACGGCCCAGCGCGAGGTCCCCGCGCCCGCCAGCCCAGCCGACAAGCAGCACGAGAAGGCACAGTTGCAGAGCCAAGATGGAACCAGGACTGTTCCCCTTGATCAGGCCACGCCCAAGCAGACAGTCACTATCAGCGAAGACCTTACGTCACATGAAGAAGAAAGGCTTCTCTGCTGCCTGGCCAAAAATAAAGATGTCTTCGCCTGGTCCGCCCTAGACCTGGTCGGAGTCAGCCGATCCATAATTGAGCACAGCTTGGGAATTGACCCTTCGGTGCGGCCAAAAAAGCAAAGGCTCCGCAAAATGTCCAACGAAAAGACAGAGGCCGCCAAGGCGGAAGTGCACCGCCTCCTAGAAGCTAAATTCATCGAGCCAGTGGCTTACCCCATGTGGCTCTCCAATGTCGTAATGGTGCAGAAAAAAAGCGGGAAATGGCGAATGTGCATAGACTTCACCAGTCTCAATAAGGCCTGCCCGAAGGACAACTTCCCGTTGCCGCGGATCGACAAGATAGTCGATAGCGCGGCCGGGTGCGAGGTCATGTCACTCCTCGACTGCTTCTCCGGCTATCACCAGATATACATGAAGGAGGAAGACAAGGCTAGCACCAGCTTTATAACACCCTTCGGCACTTATTGCTTCATCAGGATGCCGGAGGGACTCAAGAATGCGGGGTCCACCTTCTCCAGACTCACCAAAACAGTACTCGAGGGCCAGGTCGGCAGAAATATATTTACATATGTGGACGACATCGTCGTCGCCAGCAAGAATAAGGAGGACCACCTCGCCGACCTCGCCGAGACATTCGCGAACATGCGAGATGCACGACTCCGCCTGAACCCGGAAAAGTGCGTCTTCGGTGTTCGCCAGGGCAAGATATTGGGTTACCTGGTGTCACACCGCGGCATCGAGGCCAACCCAACCAAGATCCAGGCCATCGTCGACATGTCGCCTCCGCAGTCTGTTAGGGACGTCCAGCGTCTGACAGGCAGACTGGCCGCTCTCAACAGATTCATCTCCAGGTCCGCCGAGCGAAGTCTCCCCTTCCTCAAAACACTCCGCGGCACGAAAGACTTCGCCTGGGGACCGGAGCAAGCAGCGGCCTTCGCCTCACTCAAACAGTACATGTCGGAGCTGGCCATCCTCACCAGCCCCGACTCCTCGCTCCCCCTATTGCTCTATGTCGCGGCTTCGCCGCACGCGGTCAGCGCGGCACTAGTGCAGGAGCAGTCAGTCGAAGGCGCAGTCAGACAGTGCCCTGTTTACTATGTCTCCGAAGTCCTGACACCGTCCAAATGCAACATGACAGAGCTGGAGAAGATCGCCTACGCAGTTGTCATGTCCTCGCGCAAACTGCGCCATTACTTTGAAGCATTCAAGGTCCGAGTCACCTCTGACAGAGGGCTCGGCGAACTATTCAGAAACCCGGAGGCATCGGTGAGGATTGCCAAGTGGGCAGCCGAACTCTCCGGCTACCACATCAGCTTCGAGCCCAGGACAACCATCAAGTCGCAAGTCCTGGCAGACTTCGTCGTCGACTGGACTGGGCCAGCAACACAGCCGGACCCGTCCACAGAGAAGATCTGGACCATCCATTGCGACGGTGCATGGTGCCATGCGGGGGCAGGCGTCGCTGCAGTCGTCACCTCACCTGCCGGAGTCAAACACAGATATGCAGCACGCCTCAACTTCGCTCTGGAATCCGACAAATGTACAAACAATATAGCAGAGTATGAAGCGGTTATCCTCGGCCTCCGCAAGCTAAGGGCCCTCGGAGTCACCACATGTATCATCAAGACAGACTCCAAGATAGTTGCCGGACAGGTCGAGAAAGACTATGCAGCAAAAGACCCCGCCCTCATGCAATACCTCGCGGCTATCCGAAGTCTCGAGAGACAATTCAAGGGATTCACCCTGCAGCATGTGGATAGGGCCAAGAACGAGGAGGCCGATGCCTTAGCCAAGGCCGCCGCCAGGGGCGAGCCCCTGCCCTCCGACGTGTTTTTCCACACCATCGGCACTCCAGCCGTCCGGAGCCCCGAAGGGCTCCAGATAACTAATGATAGCGAAGGCCACCGTATAGTCAACCTAATCATGACCGAAGACTGGAGGGCACCAATAACCCTGTTCCTACAGGGGTACTATCATCCAGCCGACGTCAGTGAGGCAAAGCGCCTCAGACATCGAAGCCGGGACTTCGCTCTGATCGAGGGCCAACTATACAAGAAAGGGGTCAGTCAGCCAATGCTCAAATGCGTCACCGAAACCGAAGGCATGCAGATCCTACGCGAAGTCCACAGTGGCACGTGCGGCTCGCACGCAGGGCCAAGGGCCCTGGCTGCCAAGGTGATCCGACAAGGGTTTTATTGGCCCGCAATGATCTGCGCCGCAAATCGGGTCACGAGGTCCTGCGAAGCCTGCCAGAAGTTCTCCCCTCGGTCAGGCAACCCCTCGCAATATACAAAGCTGATTGCCCACACATGGCCTCTCCAGCGCTGGGGCCTGGACATCGTCGGGCCCCTGCCCACCGCTCAGGGGAACCTTAAGTTCGCCTTCGTAGCCGTCGAATACTTCACCAAATGGATTGAAGCGAGGGCTGTTTCCACAATCACATCAAAGACTGCCCAAAAATTCTTCTGGCAGAACATCGTTTGCCGCTTCAGAGTACCGTCCGAGCTAACAGTTGACAACGGCAAGCAGTTCGACAGCCAAGATTTCAAGGATTTTTGTTTCTCCATCGGCACCAAGCTTGCCTTCGCTTCAGTCTATCATCCGCAGTCCAACGGGGTCGTGGAGCGCGCCAATGGGAAAATATTCACAGCTGTCAAAAAGATGCTCCTCGATGAAAGAAAAGGCAGATGGACCGATTTATTACCGGAGGCAGTCTGGGCGCTAAACACAACCGAGTGCAGGGCGACCGGGTTCACTCCTTTCCGCCTTCTATACGGATCGGAGGCAATGACCCCGCAAGAAATAAAGCATGGGTCCCCGCGTACAGTTCCATCAGCCGTCCCCGACGTGGATGAGCCAACTTCAAAAGATCTCATTGACGGAGACCGGGTCTTCGCCCTACAGGCCCTAAACAAATATCAAGCCCAGACCAAAGCATGGCGCGACCGCGCAGTCATCCCGAGGGAGTTCAGCGAGGGGGACCTCGTACTCATCCGAACAGCTCGGACGGAGTCCAAGGGCAAGCTGGAGCCCAAGTGGGAGGGCCCCTTCATAGTCAAAACAAAAGCTTCCCCCAGCGCCTACAGGCTCACAACGCCAAATGGCGAGGACCTGGAGCACTCCTGGAACATCGACAACCTTCGCAAATTTTTTGTTTGATCCACTTAGGGCTGATTTCGCCCTTGTAATTCACCACAAACAATCTTGTACCGGCCCGCACTCTTTTCCTCCCGGGGGTGAGGTTTTTAACGAGGCGGAGCCATGTAATATATGTGAGAAAAATCCCCCGCAAAAACAAGTGTCGAAAAAAGACCGCGACAACGGTCTTCGGCATTCGACCAATTCGAAGTCACCGCGAGGCTAAGCGCTAGCCACCCTCGCGTGCGACAAGTCCGCGCAGAAGTCGCCTAAGGGTGCAGCCGGACTTAGCACAACAAGTGCGAAAAAATTCCGACGTCTATCGCGAAGACTATCCGTGCAGAAGTCGCCTAAGGGTGCAGCTGGACTTAGCACAACAAGTGCGACAAAATTCCGACGTCTATCGCGAAGACTATCCGCGCAGAAGTCGCCTAAGGGTGCAGCCGGACTTAGCACAACAAGTGCGAAAAAATTCCGACGTCCATCGCGAAGACTATCCGCGCAGAAGTCGCCTAAGGGTGCAGCCGGACTTAGCACAACAAGTGCGAAAAAATTCCGACGTCCATCGCGAAGACTATCCGCGCAGAAGTCGCCTAAGGGTGCAGCCGGACTTAGCACAACAAGTGCGAAAAAATTCCGACGTCTATCGCGAAGACCATCCGCGCAGAAGTCGCCTAAGGATGCAGCCGGACTTAGCACATCAAGTGCGAAAAATTCCGATGTCCCTCGCGAAGACTCCGCGCAGAAGCCGCCTAAGGGCGCGGGCAAACTAGTACAACAAAAGCAGAAGCGACAGCATCAAACCATCCGCGCTAAGACCGACTATAATCACACCAGCACAGCATAGCCAACCATGCCACATAAAGTACACAGCGCCCTCGCCGGCACAAGCGCGCGAGGGCACACACCTTCACCTTACAAGCCTTTACACATATACAAGCGAGGGCGCCACACTCTACATCGGCTCAATCTTAGGAATAATTCCCATCTCCCTATAATTAAATAACATTATCCTAAGCTCCTCACCTGCAAAAAGACTTCGCATCTCCCCTTCCCCTACACCCGCGGCGGCCGGCGAAGACAGCAGCTCCTGCCGACCAGCCCTACTCACGCGAAGCCGAGCCCCTTCCTCCGCGCTAACCCTACGCTTTGCAACCGCCCTTCGTCGTCGGCGTCCGGTGCTAGGACCTGGCACGTTTGACGCATCCGCGGTGTGTGGCGACGCCTCCGCCGCAGCCACGTCCAAGGCCGCAAAATAATCCAAGTCCTCCTCCGACGACTCCTCAGTCCACTCAACCGAGCTCCCAGAGTCAGTAAAATCAAAAAACTCAGATACAGGCCCACCATATTCATTCCCACCTTCCGCGGTCGAAGCCGCCAAAAACTCAGTAGTAGCGGTTGCGTGCGCAGGCCCAAATTCTTGAACCTGCGCAGCAACCAAAATTCAGCACAACATCCAAAAATTCCCCAACCCTAAACACCCACTACGCCACCTGCGAAGGCCCTGGCGCTGCGGGAGCCCCCGCCGTTGGCTCCGCCAAAGGCTCCGCCGCGGCCTCCGCCGCAGTTTCCGCCGCCACCGCCGCGGAACCTTCAGCACTCGGCACAGCGGCTGCGGGGGCATCAGGGTCGCCTTCGCCAGTCGCAGCGGATGGGGGGGCAGCCGTCGCGATCGCTGCGGTCTCCGGGATTGGCTCCAGGTCGACCCCAGTCACAGCCTCCGCGAGGGTCGACCCCAGATCTGGCAGCACGCTGTCCAGAGCCCCGAAGTCGTCCACCCGCTCGCCGCGCTCCGCCTAGGACAAGACACACAGATTCAGCAACACACGCACAGCCCGCATACAGCAAACGCCAAACAAACAACAACGTTACCTGAGCCCTCGCAGCCTCGGCGCGCTCCCTGACCACCTCACGACCGTACAGACCCCACATCCGGTCGTAAAGGGCCCCGGCGGACTCCTTCACTACGGGGTCTTCGACCTTATAGATGTCTCGCTCAAAGTCTTCATCCACCTGGTCGAAGGCCTCGAAGTGCCGGCACCCTTCGCGGGAGAGCGCGTTCATCGCCCCCTCGCAGGTGACCAGGGAGGCGTACGACATCAACCCCCCCACAACGGTTGGAAGTTCCAGCAGCTCCTCCTGCGCCCACTGCAGACAGCGAAGCCCGGGCTCTCGGTCCGGCACCTCGAAGTCACCGGTCCGCGCACCAAGCTCACGATATGTATCCATAAGCTGTGTGCGCGTCCGTTCGGCCTCCGCACGCATCGCGGCCTCGGCCTCCTTCGCGTGGCTCTCCAGGGCGGTGAGCCGCCCTTGCAGTTGCTCTACGAGCTCCTTGGCGAGATTGCCCTCCACCCGCGCCAGCTTGGCATCCGCCTGCGCAGCCTGTTCCTTGGCGATGGCCTCGTTGGCTTCCCTCCTCTCCGCCGCCAGTTGGCGCCGGAGGTCAACTTTCTCCCTCTCCAGGGCGGCCACCTTGTCTGTCAGATTGCGGCACTTGCTGTCGGAGGCCGACTTCTCACGGACAGCGTCAGCATGTTGCGTCCGAAGTCTCTCGACTTCGGCAGACAAAGCCGCCGTAAGGGCCCCCGACGCAGTACGGCTGGTGAAATCAGCCACCTGCAGAGCACACATAAGGAAATCAGCCACCCGGAGGGGGGGGGAGGAGGGAGTATAGATCAGCGGACCTGACTCAGCGCCTCCGTCGCCTGACTCAGCGCCTCCGTCACTCCCTTCAGCCGGCGGGTCGCCGCGCCCGCCTCGTCCCTGACCAACGCGAGGGCCGGCACCTCGCCTCCGGCGCCAAGGATCTCGCCCCTCGCCTTCGGCGCTTGCGCAGCCGTCGCGATCGCCGCGGCAGGCGCAACTATGGCAAGCTGGCCCTCGTCCGACCCTGCAACGCATCTTCGAATTAAAAAAAAATAATAATAATAACAATGACAATAATAGGCCAGCGACTTACCACCAAGATAGTCATCCACAGTAATGTCGGTGCCGAAGTCGGCAACACGCTTGCCCGCCAGCGGCAGCGCTCGGGCCGCCTTCGAAGCCTCCGCCACTCCGCTGGCCGGGGGCACCACCTTCGCTGACTTGGAGCCTCCGGCGCCCGCCGTTGCCTCCGGCGCCTTGCTAGGTGCAGAGGCGCCAGCCTTCGCCGCCAGGGGCGGCTTACCTCCGCCGGAGGCCACAGCCTTCGCAGTTCCCCGCGGCCTTTTCGGCCGAGCTTCGTGAATCCTGACAGTCGCCTGGCGTTTTTGCGCCGCCCCTTGGCGATCCTTGTCCATCACTGTCCACACAACAGCACCGATATTTCGCCCGTAAGGAAAAACTCTCCACCGATGAACCATACGAGATGTAAAACAGTCCTCCTCAGCCGCGCAGGGGATAGGAACATTTCTAGGCTAGCAACCCCCGGTAACCCTCAGCATCCGAGCCGAAGACTCCCGGAGCTCGGGCGAAGACATCCTCTCCCCCGGGGCCGCACACGTCCTCATTAAATCCCTAGCAAAACTATCAGACACCCCAATCCCTCCCATCGCAGTACCTAATTTTCTCTTTTTCGAGGGAGGGGCGGCCGCCGGCGCAGGGTCGTCTCCTGTCTCCACCGCCGGTTTCTTCCCGCGGTGGTCGGCTTCGTCTTGACCAGGATATCCATCGTACGGCAATTGATTTAATTCGAAGACCCTGTTCAGACGGTCATTTGACCCACGGATATCAAAGCTGCGCTGGCCTTCCGTCCTCGGCACGTAACGCCCCACGAGCCGCACGGCCCCGTCCTCCGCGTCGCGCACAAAGGCAGCCGGATCGCGGTTCCGCAGATTCAGTGCGAAGGCAGGGCTTCGCACAACCCTCCCTCCGTGAAAAGGCATCTGGCGAGGGCACACTTCACCCAGCACCCAACCGTGCGCCAAGGGCCACACCCCATACGCCACAAACTCTTCAACTAAATCACGCCCACTGCTCTGACCGGCGGCGCACCGAAGGGCCCCTTCGTCTGCATCTTCCTCTACCACTTCAAAAGGCGGATACGCAGAGTAATAATGAGAGCACATCTCAGACACAGGGAGACCTTTATGGCCTTCGACAGTACCCTCCGCAACGTAAAACCAAAATTCATTCCAATTGCCCCACTTGTTGCGGGCGCACGGAACCAACTCCACTACTGGCATTGTGGTCTTGCCGGTCTTCGGCGTGAATGTGCATGACCCGAACTGGGCAACTCCGTCCCCAACCATCCTCTTCTGCCAATGCAAACAATAATTCTTCGCAAAAACTTCAACAGACGGCTGCCTGCCGTACGAAGTCGTCGCCCAGACATACTTCGCCAGCGCCACCATGGCATTCGGTGTCAGCTGATGTATCTGAACATTGAATCTACGCAGGACTTCGCCGACAAACCGGTGCGCAGGCAAGCGGAGACCGGCGGCGAAGAACGCCTCGAAAACGACCAACTCACCCTCCGGCTCGGGGACTTCCTCCGTCCCCGGAGCACGAGCAACTCCGCCACCAAAGTAGCCCAACCGCTGCATATCTTCAACGCGGGCTGACGTCATCCGTGACACACCAAAATTAACGGAGTCGCCGGCGCGCAACTCCTCCACCATCACGCTACTCAACGTCTCCTCAGACGAGGCGGCGGCCGGCGGCGTGGTGTCGGAGGAAGAAGAAGAGGACGGCATTGCTACGTACCGTCGGCGGCGGCGGGCGGTTTGCTTCACTCGAGCCAGCACTCCGGCGAGCAAAAGGAGCAGCGGAAGAAGAAGAGCAGCAAGGCGGCGGGAGGCTAGGGTTTTCACGGAGCGCGGAAGGCAAAGTTCAAACAGCGCCGGCCCCCGCCCCCTTTTATATGCAGGGCGCGGCTCTTCGGGAAACCCGCAATCCGACAGGGCGCGACGCTTCGGGAAACCCGCAATCCAACAGTACGCCGTCCATCAACGGTCACATCAGAAACCCCCGCGGAACCACTTCGAGCGAGGGCAGCGTCTCCGCCATCTAGCGACGTCTTCGGCACCAGGTGACTTTGTCGAACTGGTCCCTCGGAGGGCAAATGTTGGGGCGAAGGCAAAGACGCCACCCTTCGCTCGTCATCTCTCGCTGCAGTCGCTGGTTTGACGAAGACAAAACGGGCAGGGACACCCTTCGCTTCATTCAGCACAAGACGAAGGCCTACGGTGACGTCTCCTCGTAGCACGGCCTCGTCCTGCTCTGAGGCCCACGTGTGATCTGGCCCATTGTAACGGGCCCCGCGTGGCCGCCTTTGTGTTACGGGCCTAGTTTGTAAAGGCATTCTTGTAATTACGGCTTGTAACCCCGCTTTATGGGAATATTCTGGGGATAAACTAGGTGTCTGAGGGCACATGCATCCTTAACACAAGGCGCTGGGCACTCAGATACCTATAAATACCCCCGCACAGTGCCCGTGAGTGGCGAGATCAACAGAGCTATCGCCCCCGTGCACGTAACCCTGTTGTCACCACCGTTCACCCTTGTTGGCCTCCTTGCTGCTGAGAGCAAGTTCCAACAGTGACATCACTTGTAGTTGACATTCCAAGGTCTGACATCTATATGGGTATGGAAGAATGGGAGGGACGAAAGGGTTGAGCAAAGACAGATTACAGAGAGTAGAGAAAACTCATCTATCTAAGGTTTTACCTAGCTAACTGATGCCATTGTGGACCAAAGTCACACAATACACCAATAATCATTTCAAAGAAGCAAATCAATCATAAACACAAGGGACAATGAATTCAAACATACCAGCACAACACAATCCAATTCTACTCATTCAACCAAAACAAAAGGTGAGACAAGGTTTGGAATAAGAAAGATATTATAAAGTCAAGGAGTCAGGTAAGAAATAGCAAGGAGTTAGACAAGACATATTTGTCGGTGGCCAAGAGTGAAATAAGATAACCATGAACTATTAAAGTGAGGATAAATGATACAACCAAGGATATGAAGTGAGTTAGGGAGAAAGTATTATCAAGGAGAAAAGTAGAGAGGCAAAGGTTTAATATATCAAGGTAGATATTGTGCAAGGGTGGCAATACAATGGCAAGAAAACAAAAGTATAAGAAGTCAAGGGTTATATAGCAATATTACGGATTAGAAAACCACTTATAATATAATATAATATCGCCATTATCGATCTAGTCAAAAATCTTAATACTAAAGAACAATCCTATCAACCTAACCAAGAAGTCAAATAATAGATCCAGGGGATCCATAACAAAACTTCTTGCGGAGTGGGGATAAGACAGAGAATAGGGCATCATCGATAGCTTTGAAAAGGTTTCTTCTAGTAAACTTCGCTTCAAGTTCCGCAATCCTAGCTTGATCATCTTGCAATGCTTCTCATTAGAATCTTCTGATAGACGAAGAATCAGACAAGAAGAGTTGAAAATAAAAGAGGCGAGTTTTGATATAAAGTAAGTTTTTATGGAGACAATTAAGTCAAGTTTTGAATGACTGACTGGGCTTTCCATTTCTAACTAATCTAGCGACCCACGATCATATTGCTTTGATACCACTTCTGTCACACCCGTTTCTTAAGGCAGAGCCGGGTGCATCGCATATGTGTGACAGGATCTATTTCCACACATATGTTGACGTCACAAGTGTAATATATCAAAAGGACAATGCATAAAAGCATAAATAAAGATTTTATTAACATATTAAACTTCGAACAAACATAATGTCTTAACCTTTATTCATCAAAGTACAACGAAACATGGACATCCATCTACAGGAAGATGGCCGGGGGTATCACTAGACTAGCATCCATGGAACTCAGCATCATAACTTCATCTGCAAACTTCTGATCAAAATTTAAGCAAAGGTGAGCTCACTTATGATCGGGGCTCAGCAAGTGGGGGAAAAATTAATGCAAGTTTAACAAGGTGAGGCTAAGGTTGAGCAGTAAGCATTTTAGTTGGTCAACATTTTATTAACAACACTTGTCTTACTAATAAGTGTGAATCCCAAGTATTCCCATTAAACAAAGATATAAGAGTATATCAAAAACACTTAAGTGAAACCACTTAAGCAAACCATTGGCAGATAATCGGATCTCGATTTATTTCCATCTTCAAGTTCAATTATCATGTGAGGAGTCCAGACTGCTCATAACCGTGAGCACGACTGATATATCAGTTTTACACTCTGCAGAGGTGGCACATCTTTACCCATGAGTTACGATTCCCTTCTAGCCCGGGTAAGCCAGACTCGTATTCACTTCCGAGGTGAATGGCTAGGGTCTCACTATGAGGCTTTTAATGGCTATAATAAGAAGGTATTCTTTTAAAAAATGTGTGATCTATACTTTATAAATAAGACATGAGCTTAAAAATATCTTAATTAAAATATACAAATATTAGGTTCACCAATTTAATCTTTTATAAAACGTCATACGCGATACGTCTAAGATAAAGGGTTTATAAGATGATAAAACACGTTATAACAATATTAAACCTTTTTAACCTTTTAGAAAAGATATAAGTTATATATCTAAGGTTAATGGGCTACGAAACACATTATTAATTTTAAAAGTATTATGGAACATCTTATAAATCATTGTTAAACATTCACTTATGATAAACTAAGATATAAGTCTAAATAGATTTTATATGAAAAGATTATTATTATTAAACACCTATTTTATGAAAAGTTATGATATATGCCTTAAATGAACTTTTATGTAAAATACAATGAACAAACAACTATATTTTATTTTTATTAGAAAGTACATGTTCTATATTCTTTATTAAGAAAGCTATATACAAAACCATATATAAACTATCATTTTAATTATTATTAAAAACATGAACACTAATTTCCTTAGTTTATTCTTTAGGAAAAACTAAGTGATATATATAAAAATAATATGGACTGAGTTTGCTTAAATGATTAATTAAGCCTATATAACCAGTTGTGAACAAGTTGAAATATAAATCTAATTAACTAGATTATGAGAAAACATAATTAATCTATTACTTATTTTTACCTTTAGTTTAGGAACATATGACCTAGATATTTAAAATGAATACTATATTTATTGGTATATTATTAACTATCATTTTAGTTATGACAGTGTGAGCACTTAGTCAAGCCATTATATCATTATTAGAAAAGTTATATTACATATTTCTATTGTAAAGCATATAATTATTGATACTTAAATATGAGACTAAATGAGTTTTTATGTGAAGGGATAATAAATAATTATCATTCTATTAGGAAAACACTAAATCTATATTTGTTGAGAAAACTACAGTCAAACCGATAGGTCATCATTTAAAGATATGAACACCAACTCTATTATTTTAGTATCTTTAAAAAACTCTATTCTTGATGTTTTCTCCTTTCCTTTCTAAATAGAATTTATACGTATAACTAAAAATTGTTTATTTATAATTCTTCTGACATTAATATTCTAAGAAGTAATGTAGATTACTAAATGAGACTTTTAATAACATATTCATGGTTATTATGACATAAATAAGTATTTTATTAATTCTAAGTAATTTTAGTGCTATACTTATGAATACATTTATTATGAATAGTAAAATCTATATCTTCATTTGACCAGAAAATATGTGGCTTAGTATTTCTTCTATTTCTTCATGCAAATAAGTTTACATTTAAAATATTACTAACAATTATCGTTCCACACACACTAAAGCGAAATTGAATATGTAAACGTTTTCTAGTATGAAATCACTGAGGTAGTGAATATTCACCGTATTCATTTTGAAAATTAGAAAATCATACACATATTCAAAGCATTGTCGCGGGGTTCGATTTTAGCTACACGTATACATCGAAATCTCTAAAATCATACACGTGAATCGTCAAATCATCTCAATATTACAACAATAATTCACAAAATTCAAAACATGCTTTAGAAAATGAATTAACGGGTTGTCTTCAACCTTGGGTTTTTGCTCATGCGCAGGGATGAACTCGTCAAGGGAGAATGGTCGGTCGAGCAGGGAACGGCGAGGTACAAGCTCCGGCGAGGCTCCACGGACTCCGGCGACGGTGTGGTGAACCTCCGGCGACGGCGGCGGTGGCTCTAACGACGAGGAGAGTGAGAGAGAGTAGGGACGAGCTCGAGTAGGGAGGAAGAGAGGAAGGGAGTGGCTGTCCAATTTATAGAGAATGGGAGGGAAGGGGAGAAGGCACCGGGGAGGGAGAGAGGTGTGGCCGACGGGTTCAAGGCGCCATTGATGGCGTTCATCAATGGTGAGAGGGAGTAATGGGGAAGGGAGAGGAAACAGACGCATTGAAGCTCCATTACACGCGATGAAGAATGGACGCGGAGCTCGGCTGGCGCGCGCGGGCTTCGGTCAGGCTCCCGGGTCGTGGCAGCTGCCCAGATCCTGGCGCGACGGGGCTGGGCGCGCGGGGTCAGCTGGCGCGAGGGTTTGGGCGCTGCTCGACGGTGTGCTGAGGGCGTGGGTGGAGAAGGCCAGGCGGCGTCGGGGCTTCGGTCGGGTGCGGTGCAGCGCGCGGGTGCGTGCTGGCGCAGCGGTTCGGGCGTCGGTGCTAGGCGTCGGGGCTTCCTAGGAGAAAGGGAGGCAGGGAGAGAGAAAGGCCGGGGGCCGCGCGACAGGGGAAAGGGGGAATTTACCCCTGGCGGCGGCGACGGCTAGCAGGGGAGGATGGGGCACGCGCTGTGATGTTTGTTGGGTCCCTAGTGGGCTTTAGGGTTAGGTTTTTTTTCTTTTTCTTTGTTTTCTATTTCTTTTCTAAATGCAAAATATATTTTTAAATAACCCTAAAATTCATAATAATTATACCAAAATTATTTATAAATAAAATATTTATTTTTGGACTAATAATTATTATATTATTTATTTAGATTTTCATTTAAGAAGAAATGTTATTCAATAACCAAAATCAATCATGAGCAATCAAAAATTATTTCAAATGCAAATAAATAACAAACACTTGAATGAAAAATTTATTGCCATAATTACCATTAATAACTAAATATATTATTTTTATTTGATGATTTTTATAGTGTTACAGTAGCTGGCCGTGGCTTTTATAGGATGGAGTGAGTTGGGTGTGATGGATGATTTCTGCTTAAAGGAATGTGTTGCTTTCATATTCTTTACTATTGTAGAAGGAAGTGCACTGGTTTTAATCTTTGTCATTGTCCTTGTCTTCCTTCTTCTCGTCCATCTTGTTATTTACTTTCTTGTGTTCACTCTTGACCTCATTGACATCCTTCATTCTTGACTTCAGGAAACCGATAAGATCATGGAGCACAACATCAGTGTCATCATTCCTCATCAGAACCTCAGCAACCTCTGCAGGTGTCACCATCATCTCCTTGATTAGTTTCTCAATCTTTGGATATGTGTCATGGTACTCAATGGAGTGGTAGTTGTTGGCAAGGATTTGGAAAGACTCTAGGGTGCAATACCCCATGTGGATGTGCATGTCCATCCTTCCAGGCCGTAGCAGTGCTGGGTCGAGCCACTCCTTGTAGTTGGTTGTGAAGACGATGATCCTTTCTTCCCCACTTGTTGACCACAGCCCATCAACAAAGTTGAGCAGCCCAGACAGCGTTACCTGCTCAAAAAATCCAATTTTTTGTCAGGAATAGTGAGGGAGTGGTGGAATCGAGAAGAGACTGACAGGGTTTGGACATCGAGGGTTAGTACTCACCTTCTCTTCCCTCCTGTTTTGTTCTGTAGATTTTGACTTGCCATGTCCCTCACCTTCCTCCCTTTGTTTCAGTTCGATGGTGCAGTTAATATCTTAGATCACAAGAATGGATCGGTTGCCCATGCCAACAAGAAGCCTCCTGAGGTCTGAGTTGGACGTGACCGCAGTTAGCTCGAGATCATATATGTCAAACCTGAGATGGTTGGCCATGGCCGCGATTAGGCTAGACTTCCCAGTCCCAGGTGGACCATACAGCAGGTACCCCCGCTTCCATGCCTTGCCAATCTTCTTATAGTAATCATTCCTCTTGATGAACCTGTTAAGATCATCGATGATGGACTGCTTCAGCTTGTGGTCCATGGAAAGTGTGTCGAACGTAGATGGGTGGTTGAGGTCAATCGCGGACTAATTGTCGTACTCAGTCATGTATATCATGAGAGTTCTCTCCTGGGCTTTGATGGACTTGGCTGTGGCCAAGATGAATGGGAGGTACGATTTGAGGGCCTTGTCCTTGTGCCTCTTGTTGAAGGCCAGCTCAAATAACTGGGACTCATTCTGACCACCATTATTGAGGGAGTCCTTTGAGTTGTCTTTGCAGACAAGGCACCACTTGAACTCCGTGCCTTGATAAACATCCAACATCTCATCGCCCTCCTCCATGCTGGCCTGCCCCTGTTTGTTTCGGCTTTTCGCAGCTTCTGGCCACCAAAAGCTGTTGCAGACTGCCAAACACTCATCTTTTTAGCCAGCTTCTATAAAATTCGTTTGGGTAAAAACCATTCAAAATCAGCATAAACATATAATCGGTTGAGTCGTCGCAATAGTAGTAATCTGTCACTTTATAGATCCTGAGCCCCATGGACAACTTTATCTTCCTCTGCACGTAATCCTAATGATACTCAGATTCTCTACACAGCCAGATTCTCCCCACAGCTAGATTCTCGGAAAAGTTGGTCAGAAAAAAGCTGAACCAAACAGGCCTACGTGACATAATACCATACGCCCGGTTTATGGATTTTGTTATATTTTGGTATGATGATCTTTTAACATTCCCTTATGGTGGGCTCTTCGTCCCTCTTTTTATAGTCCAAGGAGGGGCAATGGTTACATGATAGGCACCGAGCAGTTACCTAGTTGGACTCGTGGTCGAGTCGGACCTGAGTTGTCATAAGTCGAACTCTATCTTCACACTAGTACAATACCCATGCATTGCGACGACACACAAATTATTCGATAAAATGTTAGTGCACGATAATTACCACACCTACATATACCAACCGATACCATAGCCAATCTCTAATCATTGTAGATCCTATCTTGATGGAATTGGTGGTGTCCTCCTCCTTTGCAACTTCCATATTTGCAAGGGAACATAAATCTGGACTCTAGCATGTTGGGTTGTCCATCTAGAATTGTTAACCAAGGCATTCAAACATAACATCTATAGATAGATACAACAACCCTACTCAATTTGTAGCTATTTCAAGCCATGACATTAAGTACATTTTGATATAACAGCTGGCCCAAACCAAGTGATCAAGTAGTAATCCAAGTGATCAAGTACTTTCCAAAATTACATAAGGAAACTAAGTGATCAAGTAGTAAGCCAAGAAACATCAGTGCAAGGTTGTAGGATCAAGGACACCGACTAGAAGGGGTGAATAGACGGTTTTGACTAAATCAAAGACACTTGAAATTTTAATTAGTAAAACAAGAGAATCAAATTCTCTAGCCTATGTTGAGCTAATCTTGGTTTGCAACCTAGGGTGAATAAGTGACAAATATAGCTAGTAATAATGAAGTATAGCACAAATCACACAAACAATTGGTATAGCACAAACAAAATAATCAATGCACAAGACATGTGATTTTCTACCGCTGTCTTGATGATTTGCTTATTACCCCTAATCCATGTTGAGGTGGATTCAATGCACTAAACTGCTCCTCTATCAAGACTCCACTTGATCTCTTGAGCCATATGGTCAAAGAATCATTCATACCTCGATTCCACTATCATCACTTTTCACCGCTTTGGTGAGGCAAGCGCGAGCCTCTCACAATCTAGATCACGACCTCTCCACAACCTTTATTGTAGAGCTCAAAGGAGAAACTTCACCAAGCCATCTAGGAGGTGACAACCTCCAAGAGTAACAAGTCGATGACACTCGCTTGATTAACCTCATAGTGTCTCAAGAATTAACAAGTGATGTAGTGCACTAGAGCTCTCTCCAGCTCACTAGAATGCAATCCCTAGCAAAGAGTGTGAGATTCAAATGGCCAAGAGAACTCTTCAACACCCGAATTCCATCTATTTATAGCACACTCCCATGAAACTAGTTGTTATGGGCAAACTGCCCCATTGAAAGTCGCCTAGAGGGGGGGTGAATAGGTGAAACCTGAAATTTATAAACTTAAACACACACTAAGGTCGGGGTTAGCGTTAGAATTAAACCCGAGTGCGAAAGATTGTTTCTCTTGCCACGAGTTGCTCAAATGATGCGAATGACATTTGGGAGCAACCTCAAATCAATATTGGCAAGGAAACTTTAGAGAGAGGAAAGATGGCAAACAAATCAAGTGGAAATCAACACAAGTGGACACAGTGATTTGTTTTACCGAGGTTCAGTTCCAAAGAAACTAATCCCCATTGAGGAGGCCACAAAGGCCGGGTCTATTCCAACCCTTTCCCTCTCTCAAACAGTCACTTAGACCGGATGAGCCTTCTCCTTAATCAATCGGGTCACTAAGATCCCGCAAGGACCACCACACACTTAGGTGTCTCTTGCTAGCTTTACAAACACTTAGAAATAAGAATGGGAAGAAGAGAAGACAATCAAAGCGACAAGAGCAACAAAAGAACACAAATGATCCTCTCACAAGCCCTTAAGCAATAGCGTTGATTTTGGGAACTTGGAGTGGATTGATTGCTTTGATTGTGTCTTGGAGTGTTGGACTTTGCTCTTGCAATGAATGAAAACTTTAGAATGCTTGGATCGCTTTGAATGAGGTGGTTGGGGGGTATTTATAGCCCCCAACCACTTCCTAGTCTTTGGCTTTTTTGCTGTCGATGGGCGCACCGGACAGTCCGGTGGTGCACCGGACATTGCACTGTTCATTGTTCGGTGCGCGCCATGTCAGCTATCCGTTAGGGTTTGGAGCAGTTGACCATTGGCGTCTTCTGTCTTCAAGTGGCACTGGACAGTCAGGTGGCACACCGGACATGTCCGGTGCGTTCTGACTTCTCTGCTCTGACTTCTGACCACACCGTTCACTGTGGTAGTCAACCGTTGACGCGCAGAGAGCCATTGCTACGCTGGCTCACCGGACAGTCCGGTGCACACCGGGCAGTCTAGTGAATTATAGAAGAGCGCGCCCAGCGAATTCACGAGAGTGGCTGGTTTGATTGCGTACGGGCCTGGTGCACCAGACATTGTCCGGTGTGCCATTTTTCACCACACTCTAAGTCCTTTGCTCCAAATTTGATTATATCCCCAATTGAATTTCTTTCTTGGTTTATGTTGAACCTTATGCACCTGAGATAAATGATATCTAGACAAACTAGTTAGTCCACGTGGTTTGTGTTAGACGTCATCCACCAAAATCGATTATAGGAAATGATTAAGTCCATTTCCCTTTCAATCTCCCCCTTTTTGGTGATTGATGCCAACACTAACCAAAGCAAATATGAAGTGTAGAAATGTAACTAGTTTGCAATTGAGATAGATGTACATAGGTTACTTAGAATTTAAACCAATTGAAAGATATTATACATGTTTCTAAAATGAATGGATTGCTTTCCTTTTATTTAACATTTTGGACCACATTTGCACCACTTGTTTGTTTTCGCAAATCTTTTGAAAAACTTTTCAAAATCTTTTGCAAATAGTCAAAGGTATAGGAATATGATTGCAAGAAGCATTTTAAGATTTGAAATTCCTCCCCCTATTTCAAATGCTTTTCCTTTGACTAAATAAAAGCTCCCCTTGAATGAATTCTCCCCTTAGCTTTCAAGAGGGTTTTTGAAATAGATATCAAGTGATATTATATAAGTGAGAGCCCTCTTTAATACTTTCTCCCACATTGGTAGAGTAAATATAAGTGAGGAGTTATACCAATTGAGAGTTACATGAGTATCAGCAAGGGGTAAATGATACCATCAGAGTTGGAGTGGAAGCCTTGTCTTTGTCGAATACTTCATTTCCCTTTCAATCTAAGACTAATCATAGAGATATACTTGAAAACACATTAGTCTTAGCCTTGGCACAAGAAGAATAAGATATATGCATTTGTACAAAAAGAAAGAGACATGATGAAAGGTATATGAATTAGCTATGTGTGCAATGTTTCAATCAAAATTATGAGAATCAAGTATATTTAGCTCATTCCTAAGTTTGCTAAAGGTCTTCTCATCTAGTGGCTTGGTAAAGATATCGGCTAATTGGTTGTGGGTGTTCACATAATCAATTTTGATATCCCCCTTTTGTTGGTGATCTCTCAAAAAGGGATACCGGATGTCTATGTGCTTAGTGCAGTTGTGTTCAACGGGATTATCCGCCATGCGGATTGCACTCTCATTATCACATAGGAGAGGAACTTTGCTCAATTTGTAGCCATAATTGTTGGGGACTTGTTCTCAAATGCTATAAGAACAAGGCAACATAGAAAATGTCAATCGATTAAACCCTTCGTCCTACGAAGCATTACTCCCCTTAGAATATAATGGTTTTCGGACGAAGGTTATGAAGGGCGTACCTTCATAAATACATTATATAGCGACGAAGAATGAATTGTAAGGAACATAAAGGATAACATAGATAATTGTGTATTATTATTATATATAAACAGAAATAACATTGAATTACAGATGTACCTTCAACTTGAGAGGGAAATGAAAGTACAAGCGTGACGCAAAAGTGAATGCCAAGTCAGCGTGAACAGTACGGGGGTACTGTTCACCTATTTATAGTCACGGGGCACAACCCATACAAAATTACATTCATGCCCTTTACACTTGATAATGATTCTATAGTAATCTATCGAGGTCTAAATAGCCTTTTCATCTTTAAGTCGGTTTCGCTTTTTGTTGCCACGCCGAAGCTTTCCTGCTCACACCTTCGGCGCTGTATCAACCTTCGTATTATTCTGGTCTACTGTGATGCCGACTTGTGTCCGAAGATACCTGTTCACACATTATACTCCAGAAATACTGTTAAATCCTGTTTTTGAGGACCTTCGGAAGCCGAAGGCCCCCAACAGTAGCCCCTCGCAATATTAATTTGTTTAAAATAATAAATTTAGATTGCGACATGGACGAAGGCTTTACGCCGAAGGTCCGAAAAAACACCTTCCCTTTGCTAGAATAGCAACATTCACTGACAAGCGGGGTCTGTCAATTTTCAACGCATTTGGCGTATAAATACGGTCATACCGCAAACTCATTTGACACGCTCTCTGGCCATCTGCTCCCACTTACTCAATTTTTAGATCTTGTGCACTAAGATTTGCTAAGCTTTTAGTTTTGAAGCTTCGGCTTTGAAAATAGTTTTTTAGTGTCTCCGAAGATGTCTGAAGATAAGAAGGCTGCTACTGAGATGAAGTTGAGCCTCGACGAAGAGAAAAACTTGGGGTTTCTTATAGCGATGTCAAAGACCAATACAGAAAAAATCACCAAGGAGATTCTGGAAGGTTTGTCTGAAGATACTGGTGACAGTGACAGTTATGATGTGGACAGTGGTGGTGAAGACTCCGAAGATCGTCCCTGGCGACCAAGCCATTCAGTTTATGGTAAATCAACTATCAAAGAGAATCATCTGGTCAACATGAGAGGAAGGTATTTCCGGGATTTGTCCATTGTGAGGGCCGACGAAGGGGAAAAAACTTGTCCACACCCTGAAGAGAATGAAGTCGTAGTGTACCGAAGCTTTTTGAAAGCTGGACTGCGATTTCCCTTGAGCAGCTTCGTCGTGGAGGTGTTGAAAATCTTCGAAGTCTATCTTCATCAACTTACCCCCGAGGCAATCATAAGGCTGAATATCTTCGTGTGGGCCGTGAGAAGCCAAGGTCTGAAGCCTGATGCAAAAAGCTTCTGCAATATACACGAATTATCATACGAAACAAAACCTTGGGGTAAGGAACAATATCACAATAATTTTGGCTGCTACAGTTTCGTTTCTCGGTCCGGGTCAAGCTGTCCCGTGCCAACTTTTCGGAAGAGATGGCCCGGAGACTGGATGACAGAATGGTTTTATGTGAAGAATGACCTGTCAGCACGAGAAGATATCAAGGGTGTAATTATGCGCCCTATTTGGCAAAGCTTCGGCCTTCGGAGGCCGAAGGTTGAAATGAATGAAGCTGCTGAAAAATGCCAAAGAGCCTTCGACGTTATCTGTTCTTTTATTGGAACTAGAGATTTAGTTCAAGAGCACATTGCCTTCAGGGTATGGCCGCTCGCGGAGAAATGGGAAATGCCGCAGGAAGCCATAAAGGAGGCCGACGAAGGTGGACTTATCAGGCTGAAGTACACTTTTAAGTTCGGAGATAAATTCGTTGAGCCAGATGATGACTGGTTAAAGAGTATTGAAAATTTAAGTGATGAACTGCTTGGGGCTTATTCGAAGGCCGAAGATGCTGCAATGTCAGCAGCCTTCGGAGGCCGAAAAAAGAAGAGGCTGAATCGGGTATTTGATGCAATCGGGTTTGTCTACCCTGACTATTGCTATCCCATTCGAAGGCAGAAGAGAAAAGACACAACCTCTGCAAAAGAAGAAGCTGCAACTGCTCCTAGCGAGCCAGAACCGAAAAGAAAGAAGATAAAGGTCCTCACACATCGGTCGCGCTATATTGAACCAGCTTCGGTGCCTGAGTTTACCGGAGAAACTTCTTCGGCCACCGAGGCTAAAAAGCCAACCAAACCAACCTTGCTGCCAGAAGTTGCAGAAATGGCCGAAGCGCCAACGAGGATAGAATTGGAAGAACCGAAGATTTTGCTACCAAAAACCGAAGAAATGGCCGAAGCGCTATCCACAGAAAAAATGGAAAAAGTGAAAAAACCAACTGAAGAAAAAACATCTGAAGTTGCGAGTCCTGCAGCAAATGTTGAGACAGTAAAAAATCAAAAAGTGCCAGCAGTGACTCCGAAAAGAAAGAGAATGGCTAATGTGCTAGATGTACTGGAAACAATCAAATCTTCAAGCACACCTCCGAAGAAGGCTGCTGCCATTCCTGAAACAACAACTGAAATTTCTGATACTAAAGCTCCAGAGCAAGAAACTGAAGCCGAAGCTGGGTCCTCAGAGCCCGCGAAGATAAAATCCTTGGAAACTGAGGAAGAAAAAATAACAAAGCCAACTTTTGCTGAAGAAATCAGCGTCATTGCCCCCGAAGCATCCTCCAAAGTTCGTGATTATATTATTCGTCATGCTTCGGGGAAAAAACTATCAGAAAAAGAAGAGCAAGAGGCCCAGCGCTACGCCCAAAAACTGAAGTATCCAAAGGGGGCGTTAATATTCAATGGCAGTGGAGAAGAAGACTTTTTGTATTGTCTCCCTGACAACAAGGAGATTTCTGTCTGTCGGGAGATGAGCAAGAGCTTCGGATTCCCAACTTTAGAAGACGGGCTCTCGGTGCTGTCGAAGAACGATCTGGCCGACAGCCTGGCCTATAATAGCTTAAAGGTACGACAAATGAGATCCTTGTATTTTTGTTGAGACCAAAATTTTTCGTTTGTTTAAATCTATTGACACGCACATATTTCTCTTTGCAGGGCCTGATACTTAGCAATGCCCTCAGGGCACAGAAGGATGCTGAAGACGAAGGGTGTGCTATAGCCCTGAGCAACCTTCGTTCCGAAGTAATCGAACTGAGGAACGAAGGTCTCGAAAAAGATAAAATATTACACTCATTGATAAATAAAATAAAGGAAGACGAAGCTGCTTTTAAAGGTCAAGCTGAAGCTCAGAAGCGCGAAATTGAAGATCTTCGGAAACAACTGGCCAGAGCCAAGGAAGAACGCATACTTGAGGAAACAAAGCGAGAACTCAGCGACCAATGGGCAGATCACTTAGAAGGAACTGTTGAAGAGCTTCGTTCGTCCAAGAAGAGATGCTATAACAAATCTATAGAGTGTGTTAAGAAGTTAAAAGCTAGCTTCGCCAAAGTCGGCGCATTCTCAAGCGAAGAGAACTTCACAAGAGGCAATCCCGAGGGTCCCATCGAATGGATCGACCACGAAGCTGAGGCATTCAAGGAAATTTTAAATAGCCGTGGAGATATATGTGCTTTCTCGGGTGCCAGAGGGATTGCCACAATTTTAGAGAAAAAGGGCTGCGAACACGTAAAGATTCTAGCGCAATCCGAAGATGCTCTGCCCTTCGAAGATGCAAGGGATCCTTCGGCCGAAGCTAGCATGGCTGGTGGAAAATTTTTTACCGATATCTGGAATAATGGTGGCCGAGAGATGGCCCGAGAAATCATTCGAAAAAGTGAAAAGGGCATCCACGACGCTAGAGAAGTAGCTGAGACTGCTGAGAAGAGCGCAGAGCCCGAAGGGCAATTAGGTATTAACTAATAGTTTTTATTGTGTTGTAATTTTTGGTTTTAAGCTTCGTTTGCCATTTGTAATAGCAATGTAGCTGTATCCTATCCTACTTCAGATCCTGCCAAAGCGTCTCCGGGCCCTCAGCCGAAAGGAGACGACGAAATTAAAAAGATGGCTGAAGCCATTATGGACGAAGTCGTCAATCGGCTCCTGAATGAGGCTGCAGAAGTTGTTCTGAGAGAAGATTAAATACTATTGTAAATTAAACTTCTGCAATGTAATATGTGTGACATCTTGTAGCCCTGAATGTAATATACCTGCTTTTATCATTTAATTCTTTACGATGCATGAAATTTTACATACGTACCGTTTTTGAGTCTTTGACGAAAAAACACCTTCCCTTCTTTTCATGCTTCATGAAGAATAATTTCCATTTGTCACAACAATATTCGTGGTGCTCTGATGAATAATATCCAAACTTCGTGAAAATGTTCTCCGAAGCTACTTAGTATGATTTTCCCCTTTCAAAACATTCTTCCGAAGATCGATGTCATGTCCCCTTCTTGTGCCATATGCAACATGATGTATGATGCTGATGCTATGTGAAATGATGCGATGATGTTATGCTGTGTAAGATGGTGTTTATTCCGAAGATGCACACATTCCTGCGACAAAACACATAATTTTTTGAATCAGCATTGTCTTTTTACTATAATCCTCCCTTAGGAGCTTCTTCGCCTTTTACTTCAGCGGAATCAGCGTTTATTTTTCGCTGTAAGCCTCCCTTAGGAGCTTCTTCGCCTTTTACTTTCAGCGGTATTCGCGTTGACTTTTCGCGCTTCGCCTTTTACTTAGGCGGTATCAGCGTTGACTTTTCGCTGTATGCTCTGCATTCCCTTTGGAACGACTTTGGAGCAGAAAACTTACACTGCGCTCCCTTTGGAACGACTTTTTTGTGACTTCGGCAAACTTACTCTGCGTTCCTTAGAACGACTTTTTGTTGCTTCGAAGAATTTTCGATAGTTCGAAGATCCTCTTTGTTATCACAAGTCTTTAAACTTCAACAATTTAAGCCTGTGAAGAAAATATATTTTCCTTGTGGGAATCAACGAAACTGTTTACATGAAACACTACTAGGAATATGCTTATTTAAGACATACATCTTAAGACAAATATCAGTGCATTTTATAGAAGCGTCTTTTATCATATGGTGCTAAGTAAGGTAAGACGGTTTGTTGGACATCCGTCTTTAATGAAGAAGGTTTTTGAGACAGATATATGGTTGGAAATGTCTTATATCTAATTAATACAGTTTAATTTTGAAAACAGTCTCAAATAAATATACCTTTTGAGGCATTAAGTTTATAAAAAAGTGTCTTTTATTTTGGTTACTATATTAGACACTTCTGTATATGAAACCATCTCAAATAAAGATATTATTAGAGTCATCTAAACTATACAAATTGTCTTAGATGTTAGTGAGTATACTAGAAACTTGTAAACATAAAACCGTCTCGTATGATATTTCTGATAAGACATATTTTGAAAAAACGTAGTCAATAGTAAATTCTGATTAGATTGAACTAAACATTTTTTGAAATTTAAAATGAACTAGTTAGATGACTGTATGTTCGTACGGTTTCTATATATTATATAGGTAAAAAATCTTGCTTAAATAAGAAACTACTTCAAATACAATTATACGTTTGAAATATGATTATTTTTTATTTTCTCATTAACATTATATTCATAGTTATAATATCGTCTCTTTGTACGACATATGCAACCTGATAAGCGGTGATTATTTAAAATTCATCACTCGCGCAAAGATAAATTTAGAAACTCAGTTCAGTCCTCCAACTTTGTCCGAAACGAGATTTATTAGAAATCGGCGACTAAAATTTTAGGTGTAAAATAATTTAGTCCCCTCTCGTCAATCGGGACATTACGTCCGAGGATTTATAATTGAGATTTGATTCTCCAATAAATTATCTAGAGCTATTTGCTATTATAGTATTCCTTTTATCAGGCTGCTCTCTTTTAGTACTTACAATTTTATCTTCTCTATAATAGTACTTACAAGTGAACCTATCTTTTAAAATAGTATTCTAACCCATTTTAATTGTTTTCATTTTATTTTCTTATTGCTCACCACCTAAATTAGCCGTACTGCTATATCAGCTCTAGCAGGAATTCATACTGCCAATGCTAATATCTGTGTCTAGTTTGCTTAGATGCTATTGACCGGCTGAGGGATGAGGGTCACCAGCAACCGTTTGAACATGTTCTTGTCAAGATAGATAGTAGTAGTTTTGTATATTATTTTTATTTGGCATGAAGATGGAAGATGAATGATAGACAATGGAATTATTTGGAGTTGTTCAACCGTGGATGATAGCTACTGTGATATATAACCTAACCGGTCAGTACGTCAGTAATAAATATGATCACACTTGTTGATGCATCTGAGAATTACACCTGCGATATCTAGTCTGTTGTATGTATGTATGTATTCTTGTGATGAATAGAGATATGGAGGGAGAGAGGAAAAGTAGGGAGTACGGTGCTGAGAAATAACAAAAGAAAATAGAAATTATACGAAAAGAGGTCGAAGTACTATTTTAAAGAATAGAGTTACCTATGAATACTATTATGGAGAAGGTAAAATTATAAGTACTAAAAAGAAGAAGCCTAATGAAATGAGTATTATAATAGCAAAAGCTTCAATTATCTATGGCAGAGCGATCAGGTGTTCGAGTATACAAATTTTTACATCAAAAGAAATATCTTCTCAGATTTTTTTTCGGCCGTTCCTATCCTACGCCGCCCCTCATCCCTGATTTTTTTTTTCAGACACCGCACAACGCTTTCATCCCTTATCTCCTCCGCTGATTTTCCTGGAGCCGCCGTTCTTCTCCCAGCGGCGCGCGTCTGCTCCCTCCAGCTCGCGCCCGTGGCTCCCTGTGCTCGCTGGTGCTTGTCCATGGCTCCTCCTCGCCTCTGCTCTATCCCCTTCTCCACGCCGTCGTTGAGCTCGCTCCTGCCCTCTTCCTGGTGGACACGCTCGCCCTAGCCCCCAGCGTCGACCGCCCCTGCTCCCTTCTGCAGCCTCAACTCCCTCACGGCTGCTCCCATGACCTTTCCATCCATGGCCCTCACCCATCTGAAGTCATGGAGCACGCCATGGCCTCCAACGTTGTCGGTCTCCGGAGCGCCGTGTCGCCGCTCCTCTACCATTTCCTGGTAGATTGGACCGGAACAGACTAACGGAGCGGAGTTCTGCTATTAATCATTGTGAGTTCATCCCCACCCTAATCCATCTGTCCATGGTCTGTATGAGCTCATCTTCCTCAACATATGGGGTCAATCTGACAGAGCAAATCGAAAATGTTTTTGACCAACTGATCAGCAAAATTGAACAGGCGGATCCAGATTTTGATCCGCGATTTTTTTGAAACAATTGAATGTGTTAGGCCGCTATGAACCAATCAAGCGGAAGGTATATTCACTGAGAGATACATTGAAGATTATGGAATTTCTTGTCACTGTAAGCCTTCTCTTGGTTCATCAGTTGTTTGTGGCAGAGACTGCTGTTGTAGCATGCTTTTCTCTTGTTGTTCATCACAATGTGAATGTGATATTACGAGCACTAATAAATCATTCCAGCACAGACCTCTTACGAAAACCAAATTGGTTAATCCAAATAGAGGAGGGCTCAGTATGGTTAAAGATATCTTAAGAATTTTGGGGACACTTCAGGTCTTGCTACAAATGTAAGCAAGTGCAGTATGGCACTAATTCATTGTGATGATCAGAACATTGAGATCGACTGCCCGAGAGTTATGTAAACAGTTTAGTAAAGTAAATCATGTTTTCCTTTGAAGTGTTATATATAAAAGTTGTAGCTAATCTATTTATCTTGCTTGTGTAAAAATTTCATGACCATAGGTTTAATAGGTTAGGAGTTATGATTTTTTTCAAGTCCAGTTTCCGAATCTGTCCAAATTTTATATAGGTTTCGAAAATTGGATTGTTTGACTAAATTAAAACGAGAATCAGCTCTTAGTAATTATAAAGAAGTTGTAGTACTTTTCTTAGGCTTTCCAAAAAGTCTTGGATCACCCCTTTTGGTGGTCTAGAAGTCAAGTTATGGCTGTTTGAAATATAAAGTCTGAATCTGTCCAAATCTGGACAGAAGAGACTGTTTGTGTTAACTGACCTTGCTACGCATTGAATTAACATGAGATGTTTATAAATGAATTGTAGACAATTCTACTAGCTTTCTAAAAAGTCTAGGATCACCTGATTTGGATGTCTGAAACTCCAGTTATGGAATTTTAGAGTGAGTGGCCGAATTCTGTCCAAATCTGGACAGAAATTGTGTTTAGTACAGTTTGACCTTTCTAAAGGTCGAATCTTGTTATGATGATAATACAAAAGTTATAGAGGACTTTATAAGCTTTCCAAAAAGTCCTAGTTTACTATTTTTGGATGCATATCTTGTGAGTTATGAGCTAAACACATAACTGTTGTGCTGCTGTCCAAAATCAGCAAGTATTAAGTTGATTTCTCGAGTCATTCTTGTTTGGCTAGGTAGGATTAGTAAATTCTTGATTCTTGAAGACTTGTTGTATATAATGGCTATGGTAATCCATGCTTGTTGATCGATAAATGTCGAAGTTGGATATTGATCGTTTAGATTATTAGTAGTGAATGGCATTGTTTGGTCTGCTTTAGTTAAAATCTGAATTCTACTTAATAGACGTGTTCATTAGTGTTGTAAGCCTTTAGAGTTTAAAGTGTGGTCTTGTAAAAGTCTATGATCCTAAATAATAATATTCTACCTACTGGACCATAGAAGCGTTTCTATCTATGCTCCAAGTAGGTGTCTGATAATGGCGAGTCCTAATATTGTTAGTCTTTATTATTATGCTTTGGTTAGGAAGAGCATAGGATATGTGAATAAGCGTATTATCTCGTAAAGTTTGAATTAGCCCGAATAGGTTGGAGAAATGTAATTACTATGTTTAGTGATATATCGATACCTAGTGTTTACTTGCGAATGTTTCAATGTCATGACATTAGAAGTTTAATTTATTATCGTGTGATTTTGTTTAGCCTTATGTTATTCATCTTTATAATCATTCATATGCATCTGGCATATCAAATAGGTACGCTAGATGATTATGCGATATGAAGGGCATGAACCAGATTGAATCACAAGATGGATGATCTGACCCATTGCCAGGATGAGAGATGCTCACCGAGTGGTCGTCGTTTGACAACACTAATTTAGTGTTATTCGAGGCAACTCTTTCACATGGATTTTTAAAATCTGTAGTGTTTAAAGAACTAGAAATGGATTTGCTTGTTTCTAATTCATTTTGCTTGTTGGATGTCGATATGCACATGCATTTTCAGGTAAATTCATTCCTTCTACTTTACATCCCTTTTTTATTTCCTTGCAGCCATTGTCTCATATAGATAACCTTCTGCAGTCAGCTTATGATCAAGGGGACAAATAAGATCATGCCAACTCTACTCCATGTACTGCTGGTGTCACAGGTTTGCCCACTAATCTTGATTGCATTTTGCTTCACTTATCTATGGATTTATGGTTCTGTACTACAATTCTAAAACCTATTTTTGAGTTGGATCGTTTAGCTGTATTCCCTAAGAGCTTTTTACTGAAGTATCTGGGACATGAGAGAACATAGTTTTGTTCACAATAATGCAACCATTACATCTTTTTTATCACAACCTTGTTATAGCAGAATATGGCTAAACGAGTGAACAATAATATACTTCATTCGATGATTTGTTAATTGTTATAGCAGTATGCAATACATATAGATATAGCATACTCATAATTGGAGTAGCAAACCATCTTACTTATTGTTTAGAGTGAGAAAACTATAGACAGCAGAACATTTTGTCTACAAGATGACAATGTGCTCGTGGTTGTGCTCCTTTTTTGTGCTTTTTAGTTGAAATCTGATGCTACTTAAATCTAACTAATTTCTCAGCAGACAACTTGCTTTCTATTGCACTGTTTTCTGAGCACATAATTGACTGTCTCTGCCTTTCTGTTTCTAGGTCCTTAATGCTTTGTTCAACCTTTGCAAAATTAATAAAAGAAGACAGGAACAAGCAGCCAAAAATGGAATCATCCCTCACTTGATGAAATTTGTCATGTCAGACTCACCTCTGCGGCAGTATGCCCTGCCTTTGCTGTGTACTTAAATCTGCTGGAGGATGATGCATGGGCATGCACGGCATTAGATTCTATTGCTGTTTGTTTGGCTCGCGATAATGATCACAGAAAAGTGGAACAAACACTGTTGAAAAAAGAGGCCATTCAGAATTTAGTGAAGTTCTTCCAAGATTGCCTAGAACAGTTTTTTGGCCATATATTGGACGCTTTCTTGAAGATAATAACGTAAGAGTACAAGGCATATTTTCTGATTAGTTGCAATCATGCTACAGATTGCTGATCGGTACATTGTATGCATGTTTTCGGCAGGAAATCTTCTAGGCTAAATACGGCAATGGCTACCAATGGTTTAACAAAATTGCTCATTGCAAGACTTGACCATTCCAATTTGGTGGTCGCAAAAGTGTGGAGACTTGAATTCATATAATGTTAGGCTTAACAATAGTGCAAATAGTTGTATTTTAGTTTAGATTTAGAGTACACTTATGTATGCGTTGTTTGACAATGCTTATTTATGATATATTGATTGGTACTTATTTATATTATATTAATTATAATGTTGTTCAATATATGTGTATATATATTTCTCTTTTAAATTATTATAACGTGATGTCTAAAAAAATGATTATAAATTGAAGAATGTACTGTCGTGTAAGTCATTTCGTTTAAATCTTAATAAGACGGTCACCAAAATGTCTAATATCAGTCTCCTAAATAAGACAGTTTCTAAAACGTCCATTATTAGTCACCTAAATAAGATGGTTTTCCTATTGAAATCGTCTATTATTGTAGGATATTCGAGACAGTTTGATAAATACTTTATGACTTATAATGTTTGTATTCTCTACGGTTCTTTATAAGCAAACATAATTCAAGACGGTTTACCAGACAAAATGACTTAAACAAATACTTTTTTCAGACGGTTATAAATTAAAAAATGTCTTAAAATAATATCTTTTGAGACGGTTTCCAACCATCTTATATGTGGGACATCTTTTGCGACTCCATCAAATTTGGACATTTTATAAGCGTCTTAATAACTAAAAATTAACCGTCTCATATAACATGATCTGTAGTAGTGAAACCTAAACAATGTCCTTTATTACAGAAAATAAAACTGAATGAAAAAGATTGCTATTAAGGTAGGATATTTGTTAATAGATGTGCTTTGACTCTGGCACAGTGCTGTTAACTGTACGAGCTTCGGACTGCTCTCTGAAGTCCCTTTGGTGTGGAGCATACTGGCTCCCTTCTGGTTGCTGGCCTTGTTGCAGCGGAGGTGGAGGCGGAGGCTTTTGCCAGGAAGCTTGAGGTTGACTCGCCGAAGCAACAGAAACTGCAGGGTGGTTGCCCACATATTCTGGGATGTAGGGCGAATGATACGAAGCTGTATGCATGACCTGCTTCGGCTGAGCTTTTTGTGCTGCGGCTACGGTTATTTCCTTTTGCTTCTGGATTGTAACATGGCACATCCTGGTGGTATGGCCTTTGTTCTCACCGCAAAACAAGCAAAAGATTCTTCTTGGTTGATCTCCAAATCTTCCGCCGAAGCCCCTGGCGCCTCTGCCTCTTGGAGCTGGTGGTCGGAAGGAGCCTTGCTGTTGCCCCGAAGCCTGTGAGGAATACTGTGGCCTTTGCTGTTGGCTCCCTCGATCATCATTTTGGGTAGAGTTATGAATTGATCTAACGTGCCTCGGATAGAACCTTCCTCCGAAGCCCCTGGTCATTTCAGAAAACCTGAAAGCCTCCTCCCTTCTTTGGCGAAAATCATTATCGGCCCGAATGTACTCGTCCATCTTCTGGAGCAGCTTCTCCAAAGTTTGAGGAGGCTTCCTAGCGAAGTACTGAGCTGACGGTCCTGGCCGAAGCCCCTTGATCATGGCCTCAATGACAATTTCATTGGGTACCATTGGTGCCTGTGCCCTCAAACGCAAGAACCTCCGGACATACGCCTGAAGGTATTCTTCGTGATCTTGGGTGCACTGGAACAGAGCTTGAGCAGTAACCGGCTTCGTCTGAAACCCTTGGAAGCTAGTTAACAACAAGTCCTTCAGCTTCTGCCATGAAGTGATCGTTCCTGGTCGAAGGGAGGAATACCAGGTTTGAGCAACACTCCTGACAGCCATAACAAAAGATTTGGCCATGACTGCAGCATTGCCACCATACGAAGATACTGTTGCTTCGTAGCTCATCAAAAACTGCTTCGGGTCTGAATGGCCATCGAATACGGGAAGCTGAGGCGGCTTGTAGGACGGAGGCCAAGGTGTAGCCTGCAGCTCAGCGGACAGAGGAGAGGCATCATCAAAAACAAAATTCCCGTGATGGAAATTGTCATACCAGTCATCTTCGTTGGGAAAACCCTCCTGATGAAGGTCTTGGTGGTGAGGCCTTCGGTGTTGCTCATCCTGGGCAAGATGACGAACTTCTTTAGAGGCTTCGTCTACCTGCCTCTGCAGTTCAGCTAGCCTGGCCATCTTTTCTTTCTTCCTCTGCACTTGTTGATGAAGCATCTCCATATCTCTGATTTCTTAATCTATCTCGTCCTCTGGTGGTGTCGGGCTAACAACCTTTCTTTTCTGGCTTCGGGCCTCCCGAAGGGAGACTGTTTCCTGATTGTGGTCCAGCGGTTGCAGAGCTGCAGCCCCAGTCGCTGAAGCTTTCTTTGGCGCCATAACGAAGGTTTATGATCGCCGAAGGTGTTCAAAAAACTCAAAGAGTGGAAGTGAGTTCACCGGAGGTGGGCGCCATTGTTGGGGACTTGTTCTCAAATGCTATAAGAACAAGGCAACATAGAAAATGTCAATCGATTAAACCCTTCGTCCTACGAAGCATTACTCCCCTTAGAATATAATGGTTTTCGGACGAAGGTTATGAAGGGCGTACCTTCATAAATACATTATATAGCGACGAAGAATGAATTGTAAGGAACATAAAGGATAACATAGATAATTGTGTATTATTATTATATATAAACAGAAATAACATTGAATTACAGATGTACCTTCAACTTGAGGGAAATAAAAGTACAAGCGTGACGCAAAAGTGAATGCCATGTCAGCGTGAACAGTACGGGGGTACTGTTCACCTATTTATAGTCACGGGGCACAACCCATACAAAATTACATTCATGCCCTTTACACTTGATAATGATTCTATAGTAATCTATCGAGGTCTAAATAGCCTTTTCATCTTTAAGTCGGTTTCGCTTTTTGTTGCCACGCCGAAGCTTTCCTGCTCACACCTTCGGCGCTGTATCAACCTTCGTATTATTCTGGTCTACTGTGATGCCGACTTGTGTCCGAAGATACCTGTTCACACATTATACTCCAGAAATACTGTTAAATCCTGTTTTTGAGGACCTTCGGAAGCCGAAGGCCCCCAACAATAATCCCTAAGAGTTTGCCTCATCCAAAGTAATTCTGCACAGCAATGGCCTGCGGCAATATACTCAGCTTCGGCGGTGGAAAGAGTTACTGAGTTTTGTTTCTTTGAAGCCCAAGACAGCAGGGATCTTCCTAGAAACTGACAAGTCCCTGATGTGCTCTTTGTACCAATTTTACATCCGGCATAATCAACATCGAAATACCCAATTAGATCAAAGGTAGATCCATTGGGGTACCAAAGCCCAAACTTAGGAGTGTAAACTAAATATCTCATGATTCTTTTCACGACCCTAAGGTGAACTTCCTTAGGATTTGCCTAGAACCTTGCACCCATGCATACTGAAAGCATAATATCCGGTCGTGATGCTGAAAGGGAAATGTGCCCTTGGGCCATTTCTATAAATGTTTTGGTGATTAGATGCCCAACACATATTGTTTTAGTTCATATGTGCTAAGTGGTTGAGAAGTGCAAATCAAGAATCAAGGTATGTTTCTAGCCCTAGTAAGTTGTTTTTGGATACTAACATATCTATCTAAGTGCTCGGGACACTGCCAAGAAAAGTGGAAATGAATTGGAGAAGTCTTGGCTGAGTTCAGCCAAAACAGCACCAGCCTGTGGTGCACCGGACTGTCAGGTGGTGCACAGGACAGTGTCCGGTGCCCAGGCTGGCCCGACGACGAACTCGTCGCTCTCGGGAAAAAGCGCAGGCGTCGTGACTAAAAATCACCAGACTATCCGGTGAGTCAATGGTGCCCACGGCCAACGGTCGGCAGCGCAATCAGCGGGCGACGCGTGGCCCACGCCAACGGTCAGTTGGTCACACCAGACTGTCCAGTGTGCACTGGACAGTGTCCGGTGCGCCAATGGAACCGAAGGTTCAATGGTCGGGTGCGCCTGATAAGGAAGGAGATCGGGCACCGGACAACTATTGTTCATGTCCGGTGGTGCATCGGACTGTCCGGTGTGCCACCCGACAGAAGGCAAGAATTGCCTTCCAATTGGAACTTCAACGACTCCTAGCTGCCTTGGGGCTATAAAAGGGACCCTTAGGCGCATGGAGCACTACACCAAGCATTCACTAAACATCCTAAGACGCCTAGACTCCGCAATCACGCAATCGGTTCATCGTGTTAGAGATTTGAGCACCGTTTGAGTTGTAAAGTCCTTGCACCGTGTTTTGTGCTCACGTCTTCGCTTGTGTGCGTGTGTTTGCTGCGAATTGATCTTGCGTGTGTTGCTTTCCCTCCCTTGCTCTTGTGCTTCTCTTGTGATCAACGCTGTAAGGGTGAGAGGCTCCAATTTGTGGAGATTCCTCACAAACGGGAAAAGACTGCTAAGGAAGAAAACAGTGGTACTCAAAGTTGATCATTGGATCACTTGAGAGGGATTGAGTGCAATCCTTGACCGAAGGAGGTCACCACAATGTGGAGTAGGCATTGGCCGAACCACGGGATAAAAATCATTGTGTCTTGTGTCCATCTTCATTGTGATTGGTTTTCTTCTAAAGTTCACACTTTAGCAACTTAGTTTTAATCGCACCAACATTTCATAACCAAGTTTTGGCTATTTAGTATTTGATTTTTCAAGATCACTTATTCACCCCCTCTAGGTGCTCTCAGATGCACATAAGTAGAGTAAAGAACCTATCATCGACCGATATACCTTTTGGTCTACGGATTTACCTCCCGTGTCGAGGTCGAGATGGCCATTGGTTCCCATGGGTGTCTTGATGGGTTTGCCATTCTTCATTCCAAGCTTCTTAAATATATCTTGAATGTACTTTGTTTGGCTGATGAAGGTGCCTTCTTGGAGTTGCTTAATTTGAAATCCAAGAAAATACTTCAACTCCCTCATCATTGACATCTCGAATTTCTGTATCATAATCCTACTAAACTCTTCACAGGATGACTTGTTAGTAGATCCAAAATAATATCATCAATGTAAATTTGGCATATAAACAAGTCTTTTGCAATAGTTTTAGTGAAGAGAGTAGGGTCGGTCTTTTCGACTTTGAAGCCATTAGTGATAAGAAAGTCTCTCAGGCATTCATACCATGCTCTTGAGGCTTGCTTGAGCCCATAAAGTGCCTTTGAGAGCTTGTAAACATGGTTAGGGTACTCAGTGTTGAGGACTTGTTCTCAAATGCTATGAATTAAGAACAAGGCAACACAAAATGTTAATGGTTAAGGCCCTTCGTCCTTCAAAACATTATCTCCCTTAGGATATAATGATCTTCAGATGAAGGTTATGAAGGACGTACCTTCATCATTGCAGTATATATATATATATATATATATATATATATATATATATATATATATATATATATATATATTAATGGAAGAAGAAGCATATGAAACATAAGAAATAACATGAATAATCATATGACATCTTTAACATATCTTTTTTAAATCATAAATGAATATGAATAATATTGCATTACACTTGTACCTTCGGCTTGACAGAAGGCAAAAGTCCGAGCGTGACGCGCGAATGAGTACAAGTCAGCATGAACAGTACGTGGGTACTATTCATCTATTTATAGACACAGGGCGCAGCCTGTATAAAATTACATCCATGCCCTTCATATTTACAATTGACTTAAGGATAATCTATCGAGGACTAAATAGCCTTTTTCTCTTTAAGTTGGTTTCTTTTTCTGCTACTGAGCCAAAGCTTCCTCACGCGTAGCTTCAGAATTGATTCAGCCTTCATCCCAATCGACCTTCGTCCCGATCATGCTTTTCGTATTGTGGACAGCTTCGTTCCGATTCCGAAGGTTCCTGTACATATATTTCACTTGGAGAGCATTGTTAATCCTGTTTTTGAGGACCTTAGGAAGACGAAGGCCCCCAACAGTAGCCCCTTGCAGTATTAATTTGTTATAATAGCGAATTTAGACTGCGACGTGAACGAAGGCCTTAAGCCGATGGTCCGAAAAAACACCTTCCCTTTGCTAGAATAGCAACAGTCAATGACAGACGGGGCCCTTCAAGTTGCAACACACCAGGCATATAAATATGAACCCATGCCAACAGCATTCTACACGCCATTTCTAGCATTCACGTTATTTTCTCAAACTTTCTAGCTCTTGCTCACTAGCTCTCGCTTGATTTTCAAGCCTTTTCGAGCTTCGGTTTAAGAACGTGTTTTCACCTTGTCTGGGGAGAAGATGTCTGAGGAAAAGAAAATGACTGCGGAAACGAAGGTAACTGAAGAGACGAAGTTGTTTGGAGAAAAGAAAAATGCGGATCCATTTATCGCTGGGTTTGTTGAGTCTATGTCAAAAACAAACACAGAGAAGATTACTAAAGAGATTCTGGAAGGTTTGTCTGAAGATACTGATGATAGTGATAGTTATGATGTGGAGAGTGGAGACGAAGATTCTAAAGACCGGCCCTGGCGAGCAAGCCATACTGTCTTCGGAAAATCAACTATTAAACAGAGTCATCTTGACAACATGAGAGGAAGGTACTTTCATGACATATATATCGTGAGAGTTGGCGGAGACAACATTGTCCCTGCCCCTGAGGAAAATGAAGTTGTTATCTACCGAAGCTTTTTTAAGGCCGGACTTCGGTTTCCTTTGAGCAAGTTTGTAGTTGAAGTGCTGAAGATCTACTAGATCTTCCTTCATCAGATCACCCCCGAAGCTATAATGAGAATGGGGATTTTTGTCTGGGCTGTAAGGAGTCAGGGGCTAGAGCCAAGCGCGAAGTGCTTCTGCAGTATGCACGAGCTCTTATATGAGACGAAGGCTACTGGCAAAGAACAGTACCACAACAACTTCAGTTGTTATGGATTTATTGCTCGCCCCAACGCAAGCCACCCGGTGCCAACATTTCGGAAGAGATGGCCCGGAGCCTGGATAGAAGAGTGGTTTTATGTGAAGAATGATTTAAAGACAAGGGAAGACATTAAAGAAATCATCCAGCGCCCCATCTGGTCCCGCTTCGGCCTCCGAAGGCTGAAGGTGGAAATTGATGACGCTGTCGAAGCGTGTCAGAGGGCTTTCAGTACTGTGTGTGCGTTCATTGGCACAAGGGATCTGATTCAAGAGCATATATCCTTCAGGGTATGACCACTTATGGAAAGCTGGGATATGCCAAAGGAGACCACCACCGATTCTAGTGATGGTGGTCTGGTCTGACTGAAGTATACCTTCAGATTTAGGGAGAAGTTTGACGAGCCCAACGACGACTGGTTGAAGTGCATTGAAGCTACTAGTGATGAACTACTTGGAGCATACTCCAAAGCCGAAGATAATGCTTTGTTCGCAGCCTTCGGAGGTCAGGGGAAGAAAAGGCTAAACATGGTATTTGATGCTATTGGCTTCGTATACCCTGATTACCGCTACCCACTGCGAGGACAAGAGAAAAAGAGGAAGATTGCTGCTTCGGTCACCCCAGCTGAGCCTGTGCCGAAGAGCAAAAAGGTGAAGGTTCTGACCCACCGCCCGCGTTACATTGATTCGGCCGTGGTGCCTAACTTTGGCGTAGGGTCCTCTTCAATAGCCGAAGCAATACAAACTGCTCCAATTGCACAGAGCGCTGAAGAACCACCTGTAATGCCGAAGACACATACAGTTGAGCCAGTCAAAGATAAGGTTGATAAGGTTGAAGAGCCGAAGGTTGAAGAGATAATAAAAATGCTAAAGATTATGAGCCCTCCGACAGAGGCAAATCTGCCGAAGATGCAAAAGGCTTCTGCCACAACTCCCAAGAGGAGGAGGATGGCCAACGTACTGGATGCTGTGCTGGAGACTACAAAGGTGTTGAGCCCTGCCCCTGCAAAGAAAATTGCTCAAGCTGAAGCCAAATCACAGGCTGATGCCGCAACTAGGCAAGCAGAAGCCGAAGCTACGCAAGCTCAAGCTGAAGCCGAAGCTGGGCCTTCAGTGCTCACCGAGACGGAGCCTGCCGCGCCTGAAGAAAAAGCGGCAGAGCAAATTTCTCCCAAAAAGATCGAGACTCCTGCTCCCAAAGCTTTGATCGAAAAAGTTGACTACATCATTCGACACGCTTCAGGGAAAAAGTTGTCCGAAGAAGAAGTTCTCGAAGCCAGGCACTATGCGCGAAAGTTGAAATATCCGAAGGGAGCCTTGGTTTTTAACGGGAGTAATGAAGATGATTTCTTATACTGTCTCTCGGACAACAAAGAAATATCCATTTACCGGGAGATAGGTAGAAGCATGGGATTCCCGAAGCTGGAAGACGACCTTTCAATTTTGTCGAAGGATGATCTTGCTGACAGCCTAGCGTACAACAGTATAAAGGTATAGAAGTTAATTTTGAATTTGAGAATGAAGTATTTTATTTGTCATACTCAATTCTTTCCTCCTCTTGCAGGGCTTAATTCTGAGTAATGTCCTTAGGGCGCAGAAAAATATTGAAGACGAAGGCTATACGATTGCCCTTAATAACCTTCATTCAGAAGTGATTGAACTAAGAAACGAAGGTCTAGAAAAGGATAAAATTTTGATTTCTTTGGTAAATAAAGTAAAAGAGGACGAAACTAACTATAAGGCTTAGGCCGAAGCCCAGAAAGCAGAAATTGAAGAACTTCGTAAACAGCTGGCCGAAGCTAAAGAGAATTGCGCACTCGCATAGGCCAACCGAGAGATCAGCGAGTACTGGAAAAATTATCTAGAGAACAATGTTGAAGAACTTCGCCAATCCAAGGAAAGGTGCTTCAAGAAATCCTTGGATTGTGTGAAGAAATTAAAGACTAGCTTCGCCAAAGTGGGTGCCTACTCTACCGAAGAAAACTTCGTGCGAGGCGACCCCGAAGGCGTTATTGAATGGTTAAGTGGAGAAGCGGAAACCTTCGAAGAAATTTTGAGTGATCGTGGGGATGTCTGCGCGTTTTCCGGTGCACGGGGGATTTCATCCATCTTGGAGAAGGACGGGTGCGATCGTATTAAAACCATAGCCCCAGCCGAAGCTGCCCTTTCCGTGGATGATACGAAGGATCCTTAAGCTGAAGCAACCTTGATGGGCAGAAAATTCTACAATGATGTCTGGGTAAATGGTGGTCGAGAGATGGCCCATGAAATTATAAAGAAAAGTGAAAAAGACACCCATGACCCCTGAACAGAAGCAAGACGAGCTGAAGAAGCTGCGGAGCGCAAAAAGCGTATAGGTATTATTTTTTGTTTTTTAGCTTCGGTATTTGTTTTTGTGGCTTCGGACTAATTAATTTTTCCTACTTCAGCTGAATTATCTCCACTGCCAGAACCGTACGATCCCCTAGCTGATCCAAAAATGAAGGAAGCGCTGGACATCATAAACATGGCTGAATCCATTATCGACGAAGTTGTTAACAAATTACTGAACGAAGTTGCAGAGAAAGTCCTTAAAGAGGAATAACACTTATTGTAGAAACATTTTGAAATGGATAATGTATGAGACACTAGAATGGACATTGTGCTTTTATTGTAACAAGACTGTAATATTTGATGTATGTAACTTTGAATCGAATATGTAAATTATTGTAATTTATTTCTTTGTGATGCATGAAACTTACATACATACCGTTTTTGAGCCTTCGGCGAAAAAACACCTTCCCTTCTTTTCATGCTTCATAAAGAAAAAGATCCATGCTTCGTAAAGAAAGATATCCATGCTTCACAAAGAGAGATCCCAAAGCTTACTTCGTGCCTTAGCACTTTTTCATTTTGACGAAGCATTTGCCGAAAATCAGCTCCGTATTCAATTCACGTGTCATTGATGTGATATGATGTATGATGTGATGCTATGCGGAGTGATGTGATGTGATGATATGATGCAAAATGATGATGATGCCGAAGACACACACCCACACGCCCACACTGGAACACACAAGCTCTACATCCCCTTAGGAACGACTTTTGAGCTTCTTCACCTTCTATTTTGGTGATATAAGTTCTGCATCCCCTTAGAAACGTCTTTTGAACTTCTTCGACTTCTATTTCAGTGGTATAAGTTCTGCATCCCCTTAGGAACAACTTTTGAACTTCTTCGCCTTATATTTCAGCGGTATTTGGCTCTGCATTCCCTTTGGAACAACTTTTGAGCAGAAAACTTACGCTGCACTCCCTTAGGAACGACTTTTTGTAGTTTCGTCAATTTCGGCTCTGCATTCCCTTAGGAACGACTTTTGAGCACAAAACTTACGCTGTGCTCCCTTAGGAACGACTTTTATAGCTTCGGCAATTTTGGCTCTGCATTCCCTTAGGAACGACTTTTGAGCTTTGTAAATCTGTGAAGAGATATATTTCATTCTGATAGAAGCAAAATCATTACAAAAAATTAAAACTAAATTTACATTGTTTGTTCCTTATTAAAAAAGCAAACTGGCATAGAACATAAAAGTATTTCAGAAGTAGGATATTGTTAAGTATACGTGCTTCGATTCTAGTACAATACTATTGACTGTACGAGCTTCGGATTCCTCCCTGAATTCACGTTGTTGTTGGGAGTGCTGGCGCCCTTCTGGCTGCTGGCTTCGGGAGTAAGTAGGTTGCAATAGTGGTGGCGGTGGGAGCTGAGGCCAAGAAGCCTGTGAATGGCTTGCCGAAGCAACAGAAGCTGCAGGTTGGTTGCCCACATATTCTTGTATGTAAGGAGAATGGCACGAAGCAGTATGTAGTACTTGCTTCGGCTGATTCTGCCGAGCTTCTGCTTCGACAATCTCCTTTTGCTTTAGGATGGTGATCTGGCAGGTTCTTGTAGTGTGACCTTTGTCCTCTCCACAGAATAAGCAATAGATTTTCCTGGGCTGATCCCCATATCTTCCTCTGAAGCCCCTAGCGCCTCTGCCCCTTGGAGCTGGCGGCCTGAAGGAGCTTTGCTGCTGTCCCGAAGACTGTGAAGTGTGCTATGGCCTCTGAAGATGGCTTCCTTTGTCATCATTCTGACTGGAGCTATGGATTGATCTGAAATGCCTAGGGTGGACTCTCCCTCCGAAGCCCCTAGTCATCTCACAAAATCTGTAAGCTTCCTCCCTTCTTTGTCGGAAGTCATTGTCAGCCCGGATGTACTCATCCATTTTCTGAAGTAACTTCTCCATAGTTTGGGGAGGTTTCCTGGCGATGTATTGGGCTGTAGGTCCTGGCCGAAGACCCTTGATCATGGCCTCAATGACAATTTCATTGGGCACTGTGGGCACTTGTGCTCTCAGTCGCAAGAACCTTCGGACATACGCCTGCAGGTATTCCTCATGGTCTTGTGTGCACTGGAACAAGGCTTGAGCTATGACTGGTTTCGTCTGAAAGCCCTAAAAACTGGTAACCAACATGTCCTTGAGCTTCTGCCATGACGTGATTGTCCCTGGCCGAAGAGAAGAGTACCATGTCTGGGCCACGTTTCGGACCGCCATGACGAAGGACTTTGCCATAACAGCTGTGTTGCCTCCATATGAGGACATTGTTGCCTCATAGCTCATCAAAAATTGCTTTGGGTCCGAGTGCCCATCGTACATAGGTAGCTGAGGTGGTTTGTAGGATTGTGGCCATGGGATAGCCTGCAATTCTGCTACTAGGGGAGAAGCATCATCAAAATCAAAGGTACCATGATTAAAATCATCGTACCATTCATCTTCATTGCATGAGCCCTCTTGACGAAGCTCCCAGTGTTGGGGCCTTTGGTCGTGATCATCTTGAGTAAGATGACACACTTCCTCAGTAGCTTCGTCGATCTTCTTCCAAAGGTCGGCCAGCCGAGCCATCTTCTTTTTCCTTTGCACCTGCTGGTGAATGATTTCTAGGTCCCTGATCTCCTAGTCCAACTCCTCCTCCTGAAGTGTTGGACTAGTGGCCTCCCTCTTTTGGCTTCTGGCCTCTCGGAGAGAGAGAGTGTCTTGGTTTGTGTCCAGTGGCTGTAGTGCAGCCCCTGGCGCTGTTATCTTCTTTGGCAGCATGACGAAGGTTGATGCTTTGCCGAAGGTTGTGGAAGTGAGTACACCGGAGGTGGGCACCAATGTTGTGGACTTGTTCTCAAATGCTATGAATTAAGAACAAGGCAATACAAAATGTTAATGGTTAAGGCCCTTCGTCCTTTGAAACATTATCTCCCTTAGGATATAATGATCTTCAGACGAAGGTCCTGAAGGACGTACCTTCATCATTGCAGTATATATATATATATATATTAATGGAAGAAGAAGCATATGAAACATAAGAAATAACATGAATAATCATATGACATCTTTAACATATCTTTATTAAATCATAAATGAATATGAATAATATTGCATTACACTTGTACCTTCGGCTTGACAGAAGGCAAAAGTCCGAGCGTGACGTGCGAATGAGTACAAGTCAGCGTGAACAGTACGGGGGTACTGTTCATCTATTTATAGGCATAGGGCGCAGCCTGTATGAAATTACATCCATGCCCTTCATATTTACAATTGACTTAAGGATAATCTATCGAGGACTAAATAGCCTTTTCCTCTTTAAGTCGGTTCCTTTTTCTGCTACTGAGCTGAAGCTTCCTCACGCGTAGCTTCGGAATTGATTCGGCCTTCATCCCGATCGACCTTCGTCCTGATAATGCTTTTCGTATTGTGGACAGCTTCGTTCCAATTCCAAAGGTTCCTGTACATATATTTCACTTGGAGAACATTGTTAATCCTGTTTTTGAGGACCTTCCACTACACCACAACCCAAAATCTGCAACTTACTGTCAGTCGCTAAAAGCCCTTTTAGCGTCTTACAATCCGTCGCTAAAAACATATGCCGACTACACATATCAGACGCTATAAGTGCCGTCAGGATAAATCTATAGCGATGCACGGTTTTTGCCGACTGATCATCTAGCACTAATGAAACATATGCCGACTGACTTAGATATAGCGACGCACGGTTCATTAGGATTTACGCTGACTAATGATTAGACGCTAAAAAGTCTTTTAACGACTGTAAGTAAGTTGCAGAACATATAAACTAATTAATATATGTATATATATCTAAATTTGAATAGACAATAAATATATTATTCTGCATAAGCATCAAACACAATTGGCAGATTAACATAGTTTTCTTTGAACATATCAACATAACAACCGTTATATTATAGCAGCCAATACATGTTTAGCTACAACAAAAAAAATAGAATTCATGATAGCAGCCATTATATGTTTAGCTACAACAAAATAGGATACATGATAGCAGCTGTTACATGTTTAGCTAACCAAAATCAGGACTCAATCTACAAAATGATTCATCTCTGAGTCTCAAACAAAAAATCCTACATATAGCATGCCATGCCATGACATGTTTAGCTACAAATCAGGACTCATTGTCTACAAAATGCTCTATCAGTCTCTTGTTTGTCCAACTGCAGCTTGCCTCTAGTGTCATCCACCTGCAATCCAAAGATTACATTTGAATAAGTTGCCATCCACAATGAATTTCTAAAGCAGAGCGGATCAGCAATATGTCCATTTTTTAACAACAAAATGCTAGTCTTCAAGGCCACAAAAATGCAGAGCAACATTACCAAAAAAATGTGTGGGTCTTTTATTATCGTGCTTAATCTATGATCTTAAATCTATGATCTTAATGTATCACAGAAGTGGGTGAGTATGAACAGCTAGCACATAAAGCAAGGATCCAATGGCTGCAGATTTGTACTTGCCTCAACTAATAAAGCTATATATATGAGAGCGAGAGATAGAAGAGACAAAACATTCATGAGTATGGTCAGACAGATCGACTTTTAGACACTGCAGAAATTACGAGAGTTAAAAAAATGCGCTTGGAGGTTGAACCAAAACAAAACAACTTTAGTACTCTGCGTCAACAATTAAATTGTTGTAGTGTGAAAAGATGTGTTCATGTGTCAGCTAGCACTAGAGTCATAGTTACAGCCATACTAGAATGTGGTGCTCTTTCTCTTCTCAAGGTCCCCAGCATGATCACTATCTGAAAAACCCAGAAGATCATTTTCAACTCCCTTGACATACTTACAGCCATACTAGAATGTGCCAGCTACAAATCTGATAATTCGTTTGATAGCACTGCAATGTTCTGCATTTGGATTCTCAGTTTTAGCCGTGGTGATCGCGTTCTGGCGCCGCGCCACCAGTTCATCTGTTTGCTGTGAGTGTTTGCGAGCTCGTCTGATCGCTGTGAGTGTTCCCAGTTTGGGTGCTGGATACTGGAGCGAGCAACCACATGACCGGAACCAGATCGCTGCTAACACAGCTTGATCAGGGAGTTCTGGGTTCATTCAGTTTTGGTGATGGCTCTCGGGTGAAAATCCAAGGTATGGGTTCTGTAGTAAGTTTGGCAGCTGCTAACATAGTAAGTTTGGGACAATTAGAGGAAAAAGGTTTTACTTATGAAGGGGGCAATGGGAGACTGTGTGTGTATGATCAAGAACACAAACTGCTTATTTCTGCTCCTAGAACAACGAATAGGTTGTATATTGCAAAATTTGGTATGTCTTCACCTGTCAGTTTATTTGCAAAATCTGAAGGTAGAGCAGGTGTGTGATGGTTGTGTTCTGGGGAAACATTACATTTTGAGAACGTATGTGGAAACAGGATTAGAACTGGATTAGAAAATGGACAAACAGGATTAGAACTGGCATTTTGAGAACTGGGCTCCAGTATGTGAAAAAATTATGGGGAAACATTACATTTTGAGAACGAATTCATGGTAGAACCATTCCCACAGGTGTCGAGTTTTAGAGCCCAAACAGGATTAGAACTAGTCCATGCTGACTTATGTGGAAAAATTACTCCAAGAACTATAGGGGGTGCATTCTAGCAACTAACGCGAACTGAAATTTGAGAACGTACTCGTGTTCTCGATCTTGCAGCGCAAAGGTCTCGAAAATCTGCAGCTATGCGCCTAGCTTTAATATAGTAGAATGTGGCTTGTAGAGAAAGAGAGAAAGAAACAACAAATAGAAGCACTACACATTGTGGCTAGAGCTGAAAACATACATGCACTATATATACAAGTGAGCTGAAAAACCGAATACTTGGAATGAAGTCTCATGTAATAGGTAAAGCAAGTTTTAGCATACCTCCAATACCTTGGGGTGATCCTGATGCCTTGCTAATCTTCATCTATCATGGATATAATTTTAGATTGTTTAGTCACTCGTCACATATGCAAAAAGAAGAAGCAAAGTAATAGAGTAGTTCATTACCCTCTTATAAAGCCAAGCAACTGACATTTGATGAGCATCAGCCATCGTCTCTACATAACCATAAGGACAAGGCAAAATGGCATCCCTTTTCAATACAATGTTCACAATAACTTCACAATATTCTTTCCCAAGAGGCACACCTCCTAGCAAAGTGTTAGGATTAGTTGAAACAATTGTTCCCTTAGCCACAGGTTGCTCAGGTCCAATAATGGCATATAATATTACATCCTTTCCAACCTAAGGCAAAAAATAAATTTATTAGAATTGAATCAATCTATAGAACCATATTAAATCATAATTAAAAACATGAAGGATGAGACTAATATAAGTTCATCATGTTGAATGCGAGAGGGGGGCTCATTCCTTGGTGGGACTGGGTGGGCTAAACTCGTAGTGATGCACCGTCAAGGATGCTTTGGTGGGACTGCACCTATAGGACTATTTTGACGGTGTTGAATTGTTGGGGCTGCCCTAACATGATTGTTTTGATGGCGTTGCACTATTGGGGCTGCACCAACAGGACTGCTTTGATGGCGTTGCACTGTCGGGGCTGCACCAACAGGACCGTTTTGATGGTGTTGCTCACCATCATCACAGTGATGATTGATGTGATTTTCTGCACAATCTTCATCTTCTACAAATTGAGCATCATGTTGCGCCTCCACATCATGCTCTTCATACCTTCGGCTCTACAAACATACAAGAGAGAGAATACATAAAGAATAAATCTGCATAGGGTACAAATATATTTCACTAGCATTGAACTGAACTCCATTAGAATGTAACTAAGTTGTTGAAATACTTTACCCCAGTCTGTCGTGAATTTGAACCATTATGTGAAATGAGTTCCACATCTTGCAATTCCCTTGCCACCCTTTCCTCTTGCATTTGCTGCTCCAATTCAGTTATGCGTTGTTGAAGAGCTACTTTCTCACATTCAGCCTTTTTACGGGCCAAACCTTCCATCTGCAGTCTTGTGGGTGTGTAACACTTCAACCCTGGGGTACCAACATCTTGGGGAGTTGGTCCTAAACCCAAAGCACGAACACGTCCTCTTGGCTCCTTTTCTCCACAAGCAGCAGCAAATGCATCGCCCTCTTGAATTGTTCTTTGCTTCAACTCTGGATGGGCTTCAACTATGGCTTTCAATTTATTCTAAAAAAGATGAATAGTTACAATACTATATAAAACAAGAATTAGAGCCTACAATTCTTCTTCGAGGAATGAACTTACAATAATTGGTTCTGCATGTCTTGATGGAACTCCATTTTTTCTTGTATGTGTCTTGATATAGACCTCATCTCTTCTTGGAGAACGCCTTAGTTTATTAGCCTGCAAGTTTTGCAAATTTCAGCACTGAGATATCTACAAACTAATGTTTTAAAAAGTTCATGGAAAGTTTCACATACTAGTTCATGCGCAGAACAAGCAAAGCTCTTGCTGCCTGAAGTGTGATGATTTCCCACCTTTGAACGACATTCTTTTGCTATTTCTGAGCGAGTCTGAGTACAAGGTACATAGTGCAATTAACTATTGAAGAGCAAATAATGTGATCTCAATGGGAATATTAGTTTATACTTACTTCAGATTCAGATGACCTCCAATATTCTATGAGAAACTTCCAATCATCATCATTAACTCTGCCTTTATGTCTTTCCTTTAGGTCTGCATCTGATATGTTTTCATCAAAAAATTGATGCTTTAATGTTGACTTAAAATCCTTCCATTTCCTTCCGGCGCTATCCATAAACCAACTGAAGGCAGCATCATCGATATCATAAATTTTCTATTTTTTCATGCAAAAGTAGCCAATTAGTGTATATGTGGGTAATAATGTACTAATCATCAAAGTAGGACAATGATATACCTTCATATCTTCCCACACCTCATACTTCTTTTGAGGATCCACAAGTCTCCAGTCAGAACAAACAACTGATAATTTCCTTCTCACATGGCAGCCAAGAGCACTAGAAAACCTTCTACAATTGTCCCCAATAGGCTGACCATATTTATTGAGTTCTACTTTGATTTTAGGCATGCTGGGCTTCCTTGCAAATATTTCATCCAATCTAGTGATACCCCTTCCTTTCCTCTTCTTTTCTGCGATGTTGCGTGAATCTATTACATGTAATTTAAAATATGAGAAACTTGCTACAATACATGCTATAACAAGATACATATTTGCACAACAAGATATATATCATACATGGTACAATACCTTCATTATCACATAAGAAATCTCCAATTGATTCACAACCAAGGTCTTCATTAATTTGTTCATTTCCATTTTCAACACAATTCTTTTGTGGCCTTGCACGCAGATTGTGACCTTCAGTTGCTACATCACTAGTGTTATGAATCCTCTGCAATCATTAAACATGGTGTAAAAAGATGTTTTGAAATGAACAAATCCTATTTGAAGAGAATATATATACATAACCTTAGTTCTTTTTTTAGTTCTACCATGTTGATTCATATTGCTCAAAGTAGGGATATTAAGAGCTTCCAATCGCCTTTTGTTTTCTGCGATGGTTGCAAGTCGTTGTTCCCCGTACTCGTTAAGGGAGGCATCCTTATCCCTTCTTCTTCCACTTGCCATCTTTCCTAAAACAAAGAAGAAAGAGTACAACAAAACAGTGTCAATGAACTACTAGCAAAATAATGTAGCTACCCATGTGCATAGATAATACTTACTTTGTAGATTTTTTTTAGATTTTTTTGGATCAACAAAGTAACCATCTATATCTCTTCTAGTAGTGGGGACAACACCATTAACAATATCAACAGTTACATTTGCATTCAGATCAAATAATGGCACAAATACTCCATTATCAAAATCGGTATGCTCATTATCCAAATTATCCAATTCAAACACATCTCTTGGTTTAGAGTGAACAACAGCAGCCCACTCAGTATCAACTGGATCTGGAACATAGTACACTTGAACTGCTTGTGATGCTAAAATGAAAGGCTCGTCAGATAATTTGTCACCTGTATTGAATAAATGCTTAAAGTTCACAGTTGTGATGCCTAACTGATCAATTTTGACCCATTTGTCTTGCACACGGTTGTCAACCCAATCACATTTGAAGAGCACCACATTTCCTTTATGGTGATAGTTTAGTTCAATAATTTCCTTGATAATACCAAAATAGGTTTTCTTTCCTATTATAATGTTATCATTGCTGCCCTTGTCAAAGATTGTTGACTCCGCAACCACAACAACCCCACTATTTTAAATAGGTCTACCCTCATCATATGATGCTGTGTGAAAGTTGAACCCGTTCATGTTATAGCTACTATACTTATTTGCAACCGTCATTGGTGATTTAGCTAAAATTTTAATCTTATCTTGTGCTTCCCCACACATTTCCTCTACCTGTGGGATTGAAATGCCACTATTAATGTGTGTGCAAAATAATCTCAAAAGACATTTGGTAAGAATTATCCTTATACTTACATGCAACCTAAACCACTCATGAAAGGATTCATGCTGTAAGCGGTTGATATCTCTTTTATTTCGATGACCAATTGAGGACAAATAGTGAGCATGCTTGCTGCAAAGGTCATCTTATATATCACTTTAGCATACAAAGAAAAGCGATCATGTGATGACAAGAGATATAGATAACTTACTCCAAGTAAGGGGTTATATTGTCGTAGTTGAACAAAACATATCTATGAGCTTGTAGCCATGTTTTATGGTCTAAATTAACTAAACACTTCCCAGCCAATCCTTGGCCAATGGTATGGAAGAAAGGAGTTGTAGTACAATCTTTGTCATACTCATATCTAACTTGATGGTTCAATTGAGTCTCACCATGTAAATAGTGAGCACAAAATGTAAGACACTCAGTAAACATAGACCATTCCATAATTGATCCCTCACAGTGACTCTTTGTATGAACAGAACCCTTCAATCTCATTAGATACCTATTCACATAAGTAATAGGCATGTTGAAAATGTTACAAAAATATTGTGTAAGTAATTTTTCACTAAACTACAATATGAATAAAGTGTACCATGATATCAAAAAATTACCTCTCTATGAGCCACATGCTACGAAAATGTACCATCAAGTGTACCATGATATCAAAAAATGAAGGCACGAAAACGGTCTCAAGAAAGCTCAGGGTTTCAGCTATATTAGCCTCAAGCTTTTCCATATCGCTTATTCGAATGACAGGTGATGAAAGTTTCTTGAAAAAATTACTTATACGAATCACTCCAGCACTAACTATTTCTGGTAATATTTTCCTCAATGCAAGCGGCAACAAGTGTTGTAGAATAATATGGCTCTCATGACTCTTAAGCCCAATTATCTTTCTCTCATTAACATGTACATTATGACGTATATCAGATGCATAACCCTTAGGAAACTTCACACCTTTAAGTACTTGACAAAATAATTTCCTCTCATCATGACTCATTGAGTAAGGTGCAGGTGGTAAATAAAATTGGTCTTCAACTTTAATAGGATGAAGATCACTTCTAATACCTAAAGCTTGAAGGTCCAACCGAGAATTCAAGTTATCCTTTGATTTCCCATCGGTGCCCATGAATGTATTAATTAAGCTTTCGCTCACATTCTTTCCTATGTGCATGAAGTCAAAATTATGTCGCAACATTAAATCTTTCCAATATGGTAGCACGAACCAAATAGATCTCCTTTTGAAAATGACTAATGGTTCCCCTTTCTTGCGTCTCTTGCTTGTTGGTTTCTTCCCAGATGTGTCCTTGCCAAAAATTGGATTAAGATGTTTAGTGCACTCCAATATTTCCTCTCCCGATAGTGGAGTAGGTGCTGCCCTAAACTCAGTACAGCCAAATTTGTCAACATCAAATCTAAATGGGTGGTTTTCATCCAAAAATCTGCGATGGTCCATATAGCAATTCTTGCTACCATTTCCAAGTCTAAGTGAACTCGTGTAGTAATGGCAATCAGGACATGCTGCTTCACCTGATGTGACAGATCCAGATGCATATCCTAGGCCAAGGAAATCTGTAATAGTCCATATTACTGCAGCTCGCAGCTGGAAAAACTCACCCTTTGAAGCATCATAGGTTCTGACTCCATTAACAAACATATCTAATAAATCATCTACAAGTGGCTGGTAATAGACATCCATGTCACTACCAGGACTATTTCGGCCAGGAATCAGCAAAGAAAGGATGAAATTTGATTGCTTCATGCACATTGAAGGGGGGAAATTATATGGAATACAAATGCCAGGCCAAACACTATAGCTAACATTCATGCTCCTAAATGGATTAAAGCCATCAGTTGCAAATGCTAGACGAATATTTCGGCTATCTGTTGCAAACTCTGGATGTTTTCTATCAAAGTCTTGCCATAAAGGTGAATCTACAGGATGCCTTAGCAAACCATCTTTTATCCGGTGTTCATCATGCCATCTTGCTAGACCTGCAACTTTAGGGGTCATGAATGGCCTTTGGAGCATTCTTGTTATTGGAATGTAGCGGAGAACCTTTCTAGGAACCTTGTATATATGTTTCCCATCTAGACTCTTCCTTATTGATTTCCAACGTGAAACCTTACATTTTGGACATGAATTCAATTTTGCATTATCCTTCGAATAAAGAATGCAATCATTTTCACATGAATGAATATTATTGTATCCAATTCCTACAGATTTCACCAATTTCTTAGCTTCATAAAAGCTCTTAGGTAATGTTGAACCCTTAGGGAGTGCATCATTAAGTAGATCTAGTAGCAGGTTCATAGATCTATCAGTCCATCCTCCAAGGAGTTTGATGTGAAGCAATCTAACTAGGAAACGCAGTTGTGTATATTTCTTGCAATTAGGATACAACTCTTTTCTGTTTTCTCCTACCAATTTTTCAATGGCCGCTAGCTCATCACAACACCCAATAATGGAACTGTTGTCCTCAAAATCACCTTTATCATCTAAACCAGCAGCTAAATCTCTAAGCAAACCAGATATGTCATCATCTTCGTTAGGCTCCTCTATAACCTCAGCATCGTCATAGTTCCCATGATTCACGGAAGAGCTAGCTTCTCCATGTAAGTTCCATATCATGTACCCTTTAAGAAACCCATCACATATCAAGTGCTCACGTACTTCACTTGCCTCTTTACAAAATGAGTTGACACACTTTCTACAGGGGCATAAATTCTTACTTCCTACTGCTGAATTTCTAAATGCAAAAGCTAAGAAACCATTCACTCCTTGCAAATATGCCTTGTTGTGCCTACAATATTTTTATGTTAAATGACATTTTAACCATGTGTGTCATTCAATTTGTGAAACATGGTTTGTACCTAGCATCATTATCGATCCATGTTTTGTCCATCAACCTTTGTATAGGGGACCAGATAGCTTCAAAAATGAAAAATATCATAAGAAATACAATAGTCATATAATTTTATATATCTATATTTATGTCCATGCATATGATATTCAAATCCACATGTTATGAAAAAAGATGAATAGAAAAACAATCATACCGTCACACAAGAGCCTGTGCGGGTTCTTTCACCTTTAGCCTTCTATTCAAATAAGAGGTTGTGCTAGCACCAGATCAAATGTAGATTCAGATGCTGCAGTGTATGAATGGATTAAATTAGATAAGTGCACATAAATGATATAGTAAGCTACAAAGACATCATGGTGGTTCCAATTATTAGTCAATTTTTTCAGAATTAGAAACTGGTTCAGTCTTATTGATAATAAAAAAATGAAATTGGTTCAGCCTTATTGTTTACACAGAATATTGTGAATCCTTTATATCTGAAAGCAAGTTTCTAATAGCTAATAGTTTCTAATAGCTAATAGTTTCTAATAGTTTACATAGAATATTGTGAATCATTTACACAGAATATTGTGAATCCTTTATTGTTTACACTAGCTAATAGCTTCTAATTAAATTGGTTCAGCCTTATTAACAGCTAAAAGTGGACGCTAGCTAACAGTTTCTAATTAAATTGGTTCAGACAAATGAAAGCTAACAGTCCTCGGACCCAGAAACTAATGAATGCATTCGAACTCCATAAAACGCAGCAACTCCACCAAGAATTTGATGAATGCATAAAAAAATTTAAAAACAAAAACACCCATCTGCCATTGCGGAAGGCTGTCCACTGCTGCCCATCTGCCCATTGCGGAAGGCTGTCGAGTGGCCGAGGGAGGAGAAGGAGGAGGCCGCTCACCGGTCACCGTCACACGCCGTCGCTGGAGAAGGACGCCACCGACCGATTGGCTCTGGGCGCCGCCGCAACTGTGCGAGGAGGCGCTTGCCGAGATGGTCGCGGCGGCTGTGGCAGGTGGAGACGGCGAGGCGCGCGCCGTCACACGCCGTCGCTGGAGAAGAGAGGCGCGCGCACGCGGTGGATGCGCGCGACAGACGGCTGCGTGCGTGCGCGTGCGCGGTGGATGCGCGAGAGACGGCTGCGTGCGCGCGCGCGGGAGGGGGTGGCGGCCAAAAGAAAACCCTAGGATTAATTGGTACTACAGGTGGGCCACCAAAATAAATTTTAGCGCCAAAGGACAAATGAAGCGCGCGCGGGTGAATTTGTAATGGGCCTTTTTGCCGACTGATATATCAACGTAATAACAAGTTATCTCGACTGACGGTTAAACGCTACATGTGTATACATATACCGACTGACGATTAATCGCTAAATAAAGAATTAGCGACTGATAGTTTGTGACTCACATTACGGACTAACTGTTCGACGAGAATTCTCTATTTATAGCGACAGTCGTCCGACGCTATTTTGGTGTTGTGGTATAGTGTTCGGAAGACGAAGGCCCCAACACTCAGTATCTTCAAAGCCGGGAGGTTGCTCAACATAGACCTCTTCCTTGATAGGGCCATTGAGGAAGGCACTTTTCACGTCCATTTGATAAAGCTTAAAGCCATGGTAAGTAGCATAGGCAAGTAATATACGAATTGACTCAAGCCTAGCTATGGGTGCATATGTTTCATCAAAATCAAATCTTTCGACTTGTGAATAACCTTTTGCAACAAGTCGGGCTTTGTTCCTAGTCACCACACCATGCTCATCTTGCTTGTTGCAGAATACCCACTTGGTACCTACAACATTTTGGTTAGGATATGGAACTAAATGCCATACCTCATTCCTTGTGAAGTCGTTGAGCTCCTCTTGCATTGCCACCACCCAATCCAGATCTCTTAGTGCATCCTCTATCCTGTATGGCTCAATAGAGGACACAAAAGAGTAATGTTCACAAAAATGTGCAACTCGAGATCTAGTGGTTACCCCCTTATGAATGTCGCCAAGAATGGAGTTAACGGGGTGATCTCTTTGAATTGCTTGGTGGACTCTTGGGTGTGGCGGTCTTTGATCCCGAATCTCTTGTTCATCTTCCTTGTCTTTATTATCATCATATCCCCCTTGATCAATGTCCTCCTCTTGAGGTGGATCATCGTCTTGATCTTCATCCTCTTCTTCTTGAGCCTTGTCCTCATCTTGAGTCGGTGGAGATGCTTGCATGGAAGATGACTGTTGATTTGTGTTTGTGTAGGCTCCTCGGATTCCTTTGGACACACATCCCCAATGGACACGTTCCTTAGCGCGATGCACAAAGCCTCTTCATCATCTAATTCATCAAGATCAACTTGCTCCACTTGAGAGCCATTAGTCTCATTAAACACAATGTCACAAGAAACTTCAACTAATCTAGTGGATTTGTTGAAGACTCTATATGCCCTTGTGTTTGAGTCATAACCGAGTAAAAAGCCTTCTACAACTTTAGGAGCAAATTTAGAATTTCTACCTCTCTTAATAAGAATAAAGCATTTGCTCCCAAAAACTCTAAAATATGAAACATTGGGCTTTTTACCAGTGAGGAGTTCATAAGATGTGTTCTTGAGGATTCAGTGAAGATATAATCGGTTGATGGAGTAGCAGGCGGTGTTAATCGCTTCCGCCCAAAACCGGTCTGGTGTCTTATATTCATCAAGCATGGTCGCCATGTCCAGTAGAGTTCTATTCTTCCTCTCCACTACACCATTTTGTTGAGGTGTGTAGGGAGAAGAGAACTCAAGCTTGATGCCCTCCTCCTCAAGAAGTCCTTCGATTTGAGAATTCTTGAACTCTGTTCCATTATCGCTTCTAATCTTTTTGATTCTCAATCTGTACTCATTTTGAGCTCGTCTTAAGAATCACTTTAAGGTCTCTTGGGTTTGAGATTTTCCCTACAAAAAAGAATACCCAAGTGAAGCGAGAATAGTCATCCACAATAACAAAACAGTCCTTACTCCCGCCAATGTTTATATAAGCGATCGAGCCGAATAGGTCCATGTGGAGCATGCACAGCTCAAGCGGCCTATCGGTCGTCATGATGTTCTTGTGTGGATGATGGACTCCAACTTGCCCTGCTTGACATGCGCTACAAATCCTGTCTTTCTCAAAATGAACATTGGTTAGTCTTAAAATGTGTTCTCCCTTTAGAAGTTTGTGAAGATTCTTCATCCCAACGTGGGCGAGTCAGCGATACCAGAGCCAACCCATGTTAGTCTTAGCAATTAAACAAGTGTCTAGTTCAGCTTGATTATCATTAAAATCAACTAAATATAGTTGACCATCTAACACTTCCTTAAATGCTAGTGAATCATCACTTCTTCTAAAGACAGTAACACCTATATCAGTAAAAAGACAGTTGTAGCCCATTTTGCATAATTGAGAGACAGAAAGCAAATAGTAATCTAAAGAATCTACAAGAAAAACATTAGAAATGGAGTGGTCAGGAGATATAACAATTTTACCCAAACCTTTGACCAAACCTTGATTTCCATCCCCGAATGTAATAGCTCGCTGGGGATCTTCAATTTTCTCATATGAGGAGAACATCCTTTACTCCCCTGTCATGTGGTTTGTGCATCCGCTATCGATTATCCAACTTGATCCACCGGATGCATAAACCTACAAAACAAATTTGAGCCTTGTTCTTAGGTACCCAAACGGTCTTGGGTCCTTTGACATTAGAAATAAGCACCTTGGGTACCCAAACACAAGTCTTTGGGCTCTTGTGTTTGCCCTCAACATATTTAGCAACTATTTTGCCTGATTTGTTAGTTAGCATATAAGAAGCATCAAAAGTTTTAAATGAAATATTATGCTCATTTTATGCATTAGGAATTTTCTTCTTAGGCATTTTGATATGAGTGGTATGGCTAGAACTAGAAGCCTCATTTTTATACATAAAAGCATGATGAGAAACATTGTGAGGTTTTCTAGCATGAATTTTCCTGATCTTGTGTTCAGGATAGTTTGCAGGATATAAAATATAGCCCTCTCTATCCTGAACCATGGGAGCCTTGCCCTTTACAAAATTAGATAATTTCTTGGGGGCATTAAGCTTGATGTTGTTTGGCTCCCTTGTTGGAAACCAATCCCATCCTTAATGCCAGGACGTCTCTCATTATAGAGCATGGTTCTAGCAAATTTAAAATTTTCATTTTCTAGCTCATGCTCGGCAATTTTAGCATTTAATTTTGCTATGTGATCATTTTGTTCTATAATCATAGCAATGTGATCATCAATAGCTTCAACATTTATATCTCTACATCTAGTGCAAATGGAAACATGCTCGACAATAGATGTAGATGGTTTGCAAACATTCAATTCATCAATCTTAGCATTTAGACTAGCATTCTCATCTCTAAGACATGAAATTGAATCATTGCAAATGTTAAGCTCTTTAGACAAATTTTTCACATTTTTCTACTTCTAGAGCATAAGCATTTTTCAATTTAACAAACATTTTGTTTTCCTTAACGAGCAAGTCCTCTTGGCATTCCAAGAGACCATCCTTCTCGTTAATGGTTTCTATTAATCCATTCAATTTTTTCTTTTGGTCCATGTTAAGGTTGGCAAAGAGAGAAATTAAATCATCTTCATTATCACTAGAGCTACCCTCATCATCGGATGTAGTATATTTAGGGGCGGCTCTAGAGTATACCTTCTTCTTCTTGCCGTCCTTAGCCATGAGACACTTGTGGTCGACGTTGGGGAAGAAAAGTCCCTTGTTGACGGTGATGTTGGCGGCGTCCTCGTCGTCGGAGGAGTCGGTGGAGCTCTCGTCGGAGTCCCATTCTCGCACCATGTGCGCCTCGCCACCCTTCTTCTTGTAATACTTTTTCTTCTCCATCTTCTTCCCCTTCTTGTCGTCGTCCCTGTCACTTTCACTAGAATATGGACATTTAGATATAAAGTGACCGGACTTACCACACCGGTAGCACACCCTTTTGGAGCGGGGCTTGTAGTCCTTCCCCCTCCTTTGCTTGAGGATTTGGCAAAAGCTCTTAATGAGGAGAGCCATCTCCTCATTGTCGAGCTTGGAGGCGTCGATTGGAAGCCTATTTGGTGTAGACTCTCCTTATTTTCTTGCGTTGCTTTGAATGCAACGGGTTGCACCTCGGGTGTGGAGGTGGCGCCTTGCTCCAAGTTGACAATATGTTTGGAGTCTTTGATCATAAGTTCAAAGCTCACAAACTTGCCAATAACCTCCTTGGGAGACATCTGTTTGTATCTAGGATCCCCACGTATTAATTGTACTTGAGTAGGATTATGAAAAACGAGAGATCTTAGAATAACCTTGACCATTTCATGGTCATCCCATTTTGTGCTCCCGAGGTTGCGCACTTGATTGACCATGGTCTTGAGCCGGTTGTACATGGCTTGCGGCTCTTCTTCTTTGTTGAGGATGAATCGACCGAGCTCTCCCTCGATCGTCTCCCGCTTGGTGATCTTTGTCACCTCGTCCCCTTCGTGCGCCGTTTTGAGGACGTCCCAAATTTCTTTGGCATTCTTTAACCCTTGCACCTCATTATACTCCTCTCGACACAAGGAGGCGAGGAGTATAGATGTTGCTTGGGAGTTAAAGTGTCTTATTTAGGTAGCCTCATCCGAGTCGTAGTCCTCGTCCCCCACCTGTGGTGCCTGCGCTCCAAATTCAACAATGTCCCTTATGCTTTCATGGAATGAGGTTAGATGATGCCTCATTTTATCACTCCACATACAATAATCTTCACCATCAAAATATGGTGGTTTGCCTAAGGGAATGGAAAGTAGAGGAGCGCGCTTGGAAACACGGGGATAGCGTAGGGGCATCTTACTATACTTCTTGCGCTCATGGCGCTTAGAAGTAGTGGACGACTCGGTGCCGGAGGTGGAGGGTGTTGAAGAATCGGTCTCGTAGTAGACCACCTTCTTCATCTTCTTTTTCTTCTTGTCACCCCTCTTATGTGACTTGATGGAGGAAGAGGATTCCTCCTTGTACTTGTTGCCGGACTCCCTTGAGAGAGTCTTCCTCGATCCCGTGGGCTTTTTGCCGGTCATGATCTCTCTCTTGGTGTGATCTCCAGACATCACTTCGAGTTGGTTAGACTCTTTATGAAGCACTGGCTCTGATACCAACTGAAAGTCGCCTAGAGGGGGGGGGTTGAATAGGTGAAACCTGAAATTTATAAACTTAAACACACACTAAGGCCGAGGTTAGTGTTAGAATTAAATCCGAGTGCGGAAGATTGTTTCTCTTGCCACGAGTTTCTCAAATGATGCGGATGACATTTGGGAGCAAACTCAAATCAATATTGGCAAGTAAATTTAGAGAGAGGAAAGAGGGCAAACAAATCAAGTGGAAATCAACACAAGTGGACACTGTGATTTGTTTTACCGAGGTTCAGTTCCAAAGAACCTAATCCCCGTTGAGGAGGCCACAAAGGTCGGGTCTATTCCAACCCTTTCCCTCTCTCAAACAGCCACTTAGACCGGATGAGCCTTCTCCTTAATCAATCAGGTCACTAAGACCCCGCAGGGACCACCACACACTTAGGTGTCTCTTGCTAGCTTTACAATCACTTAGAAATAAGAATGGAAAGAAGAGAAGGCAATCCAAGCGACAAGAGCAACAAAAGAACACAAATGATCCTCTCAAAAGCCCTTAAGCACTAGCGTTGATTTTGGGAACTTGGAGTGGATTGATTGCTTTGATTGTGTCTTGGAGTGTTGGACTTTGCTCTTGCAATGAATGAAAACTTCAGAATGCTTGGATCGCTTTGAATGAGGTGGTTGGGGGTATTTATAGCCCCCAACCACTTCCTAGCCGTTGGCTGTTTTTGCTGTCGATGGGCGCACCGGACAGTCCGGTGGCGCACTGGACACTGCACTGTTCATTGTCCGGTGTGCGCTACGTCAGCTATCCATTAGGGTTTGGAGCAGTTGACTGTTGGCATCTTCTGTCTTCAAGTGGCACCGGACAGTCCAGTGGCACACCGGACATGTCTGGTGTGATCTGACTTCTGACCGCACTGTTTACTGTGGCAGTCGACCGTTGACGCGCAGAGAGCCGTTGCTCCGCTGGCTCACCGGACAGTCCGGTGCACACCAAACAATACGGTGAATTATAGCGGAGCACGCCCAGCGAATTCCCGAGAGTGGCTGGTTTGATTGCGTACGGGCCTGGTGCACCAGACACTGTCCGGTGCGCCATTTTTCAGCACACTCTAAGTCCTTTGCTCCAAATTTGATTGTCCCCAACTAAATTTCTTTCTTGGTTTATGTTGAACCTTATGCACCTGAGATAAATGATATCTAGACAAACTAGTTAGTCCACGTGGTTTGTGTTGGACGTCATCCACCAAAATCGATTATAGGAAATGATTAAGTCCATTTCCCTTTCACCCCTTTCTGTGCAGTCGCGAATGGTCCGTGCCCTTTGGTCGAATGGTCCACCCAACACTTTAATGACCACTTTCCATTTGAAAAGTTGTTAGAGCTATTAGAAAAATTGAGGAGCAGCGTTGACCCCAAATAGGAACACCCTGAGCTCTACTTCACTTGGCTTTACACACTAGCAGACAGTCTGACACCTAAGCACGGACGATACATGACCTAGGAATATGTACCGTCCGTGACCTAGGCACAAACAGTCTATAAGCCAATATCCAGAAAACATAAGTCCATGCATAGATTCAAACAAGTCAACTGAGGATGATTCGTGCCCCTTGACCGGACGGTCCACACAACGCACTAGGGACTTAACCAGTCTAAGGCCCTGCTGGCCAATACTATCAGACAGTTTGGCCATCTGGCCCGAACCGTCCACAGTACAAATCTTTTGGACCACTCCAAAACACATCAATTCTTCCATTTCATTGTTAGCCCTGCAGACGGTCCGGCCTCTTGGCAGAAACGCTCCGTAGTACACAATTCTGCCCTTTTCAGAATTTGCTTTTGAATTTTTTCTTTCGTAGTTAGAAGCGCTATTAGCCCTCATGGACATGCATCAACTATATGATCTATGAGGCACTAATAAACTCATCAAGAAAACATCTAGCCTACTAAGTTGGTCAAAAATCTTCTCTGAATACCTCTTTGACCAGCAAAAGCAAAAACTTATTTTTACCTTTGCCTTGAGCTATTCGACAATCCATACCAAAGTCCTCCAAGACTTTATGTAGCTCACATGTCAATGGACCAACCTGCATTCGTATTTTCTTCAAAGAGATCGTTAGTCCACACATGATTTTCATTAATTACCAAAACACTACTTAGGGGCCTAGATGCTTCACAAAGGCACAAAACAGACTTAGACAGAGAACATTGGCTAGTGATGTTTCATGTCATGAAACATTAACTCGATTAGAGTAGTAATCCATAGAACATCAGCACATCAGTCGTTGTCATAGATTGGCAGGCATGCATATTCGCACCTAAGGCAAGCCCATACCAAAGGCGTACCTCGCAAGAGCCTTGAGTTGAGAGAAGGATAGCTTCGGCCCCATCTCAAACAACTGTGGATCGATCACCATGGTCTTCTTGTGGGAGCATGTCACCATCACCGGCAAGCTAGAAGGCCTCGGAGATACCACTATCATCATGCCACTGGGGAACCCGATGATGAAGGTGAAGGCAGTGCTCGAGCTCTCGGTTATGCCACCAGGTCAGGCCACGACCAGGATCCTATCATTGAGAGCTGGTGACTTCCCTGTTCGATTGAAGGATGACCCATTCCTAGGTGCATACCTAGCGTGCACCAAGAGTGGTAACAAAAAAGGCAAGGACGTCGTTTGCACGCCGAGTGAGCCCAATTAGGGTTGGATTCGGTTCACGTAGGTGGCGTCGACAAAGGCGAGTGAGCAAGTATAGTCAGTATGGGAGTGGTTGAGCAAGAGGGAGAGGCGGTGATAATGGGAGTGCACGACGTTAGGGTCGTGGGAGGCCAAGACAGTGGAGTCGAGGCCAAGAACTTTGTAGGGGTCGAGGGGCTCGAATGGGAGGCATCGACGCTGGCCAGCGAGGAGAGCATCAATGGCAGTGAGGAGGTCTTCAGCACACGAGATGTTGTGGTCGAAAGAAATGGTTTAGGTGACGAAAGGATCCAAGAGGGCATGTGGGGGAGTCAAATACCCGCAGTCAGATCGAGGCCTTGGGGTGCTTAGTTGTAGCTAGCCAATATTTTTGTTGTTCTTATATAATTGCATGTATGAAAGCTTATCTATTAGGCGAGAAGCGGGGGAGTAATAGATATATGTGCTACACGCGTGATGCACAACGGTGGAAATTAGTGTTCTGTAGGAGTAGAGAAGTGTTTCTTCCTTATATGTTATGACCTTGTCATATCTTCTATTCTGATAAGCTATTTGACACAGTTGTTCTTTTAGAATCCTCCTAGCGAAAGGCCTCCTCCTAGTATTGATTGTTGAGTCTCTCGGCTCTTGGCCTCATAAGTCAACATGCATTTAATCTGATTCAAGTATTCATGAGTTCACACATTGCCTTTTAGCAGTAGTGGTGTGAGTTAGTCAAACAATAGATTTGTTATCATAATGTTTTTATAGATATTATGTAGACTTGTTCACCCTAAAATTCAACCATATGGACCTTATAACATGCTCTCGTAGATTGTCATGGTTTTTGGCTACTGACTTATCAACTTGTCTTCTTCCTAGTCAGAATGATACACATCTCGGATTCCCTTCATATAATTTGTCATGAAAACAAATCAATTTTATATAGTAAATATGCAACATCTATATCTGAGTTGATATCGAGACTTCGATTGGGATAACATTCTAGATTGAATACAACGAGTTGGAAATGAGAAGGTCAAGTAGAGTCATGAGTCAAAATCTGAGCTGAAGCCGAATTTGAGTTTGAGCCTAAGTCTGAGTCAATACTATGTGTGAATTCGAGTCAAAGTCATGAGATCTGTTGGTCACTTGTTCTCAAATGATGTGAGTCAAGAACAAGGCAACACAATTGTTAATGGTTAAAGACTTACGTCCTTCGAAACATTATTTCCTCTCGGATATAATGATCTTCAGACGAAGGTCATGAAGGGCATACCTTCATGATTTCAACATATGAATGTGAATATAAATAAGAAAGTAATGGAACATGAAGGAATATAGATAATAATATTTATATATCAAAGATCTATTTGTTCTTGTATTCCATAAACATGATAAACATCAATAACATTCATATTACATCGGTACCTTCAGTTTGCCAGAAGGTGAGAGTGCGAGAATGATGCGAGAGTGATTACAATCCAGCGTGAACAGTACGAGGGTACTGTTCATCTATTTATAGGCACGGGAAGCAGCCCGGGTGAAATTACATTTGTGCCCTCGAACACTTGTTTACAAATAACTAAAACTAATAAGGCATATCTAGTCCTTTTTTCTTTCTTTGCTTGGTCTAGGCCGAAGCCATTGAGCTTTGGCATTTCGCACGGTCGCCTCTACACAGAATCTTCGTCTTGAGGAGCTAAATCGAGACTGAAGGAGGCTTCGGCGATCCTTTACATCATTTTGCCGAAGGTGTTTTTTCCTTGAGGACCTTCGGTGGAGAAGAAGACCCCCAACAGTAGCCCCTTCGCGGTGCTAGATTGGTTTTTCGTAACGAGCTCGATCCGTGAAAAACATGAAGGCTTCGGAATACCGAAGGTCCAAAAAACAACTTCCCTGAGCTTGTTATCAAAAAATGATTAAAATATTCTGAACGTCGAACGGTCCATCGCTTAGCCAGTGTAGGTGGTGTGGCGGTTCGCCTTCTTCCCCTGTAGCACTATATAAACAGACATGTTGGTGAGGAGTTACCACAATATTCATTGTCATTGCACTGTTGTGCTGTTGAAAATTTTAACCAAAGCCGAAGCTTTTCCGGATTGTTCCTTGCAGACACACACTTCGTCATTCGGAATCAACTTCGGCTTAAGAAACCACAAAACTTAAAATGGCTCGAGTGAGATCCACCGTTAGGGTGTCCCGCGAGGGAGATGATGCTGAGACGCCAGAGACAGCGCCAATATCAGAAATGATGAGGCGATCAGGTTTAGTAATATCGGAAAAAGCTATTTCTGAAGATGAGGCTGCCGAAGCTGAATAGATTGCAGCTGAGGACGGGAGTGATGATGAGGTTGGGGAAGACTACAATATTTTGAGCCCGTCGAAGCCAAGCCACATCGAATTTGGAAAATCTACTGTGACAACAGAGGACATGGTTATGATGAAGAAGCTGGGTTATTTTGGGGTAGCTGAGAGCAAACTTGTCCGCTTCGCTTGGGAGGAAGTGATTCCGGAGCTAAAGGAGGACGAAGTTGTTGTTTTCAAGAGCTTCTTAAGGGCAGGGATTCGGTTCCCTTTGTATGACATGATAGGAGAAGTTTTAAAGAATTTTGAGATATATCTTCATCAGCTAACACCAAATGCCATCGTAAGACTCAGTGTTTACATATGGGCTCTCCGAAGCCAGGGCATGAGCGCTAATGCCGAAGGTTTCTGCCGGGTGCATGAGTTGCACTACCAGACGAAGGCCAGAGCGGATGGCCTTCACAAAAACTTTGGTTGCTATAATTTTGTGTATCGAAAGGATACCAAAGCCCCGGTAATCGGCTACCGTACCAAGTGGCCGACCGGGTGGACAAGTGAGTGGTTCTATATAAAAGCTGATGAGAAAAAGAGGGAAAAATTGATAACTATGTTCATGAGTCCGATGAGATTAAGCTTCGAAATGACAAGGCCCTTGTGCCACATGCAACTTGGCTCCCCGTGCCAGCTAGCCGAAGTTGAATTTAGAGTGGTAGCTGCCGAGATTAGCACTAGAGACCTAGTGCAGGAATATTTGGCAAATAGAACATTTCCAACCTCTAGCGGCTGGGGGATGCCGAAGAAAAAGGAAGGGGAAAAAGTATGAGCTTGTTCGGCTCCACTATCGCTTCAAATTTGAGAAACAGTTCAAGAAACCATGCAATGAATGGCTAGAAATGATTGAGACCATGTGCAATGAGATTCTTGGCAATTATACGAAGGAGGACCAGCTAATGACTGCTGCCTTCTGTACCCGGCCGAAACGAAGGCTGAACCGGGTAATGGATGCATTGAACTTCGAATACCTAGATTATGAGAGGCTTGACAAAGGGGCCAGAGGTGTGAAGAGAAAAAGGGTTGTTAGCATCCTAAGCTGGCAAGCTGCCCGGTCCGTAAAAAAAGATGAAAAAGCCCAAAAGAAAGCAAAAACAGTGCCAGAGCCGAAGGCAACAATTTCCAAGAAGCGAAAGCTTGACCAGATACCCTCTACTGAACCGAAGGTAGACGAAGAAACAGAGAAAACCCCTCTGTCGTCGTCTGCTGCCGAAGTGGTCGAAATTTTGAAGGTAATGACTGAATCTCCGCCATTCAAGCTGCTAAGTCCTTTGTGATTGGAACTGACAAAACTTTTACAGAGGAAGGAAACGCCTTCGACTATAGAATAGAAGATTTAAGGGCAAAATAAATTGCAAATTGTTAATGTAATGCAAGCAATTGAGCAAATGCCGCCTTCAGCTTCGGCGACGAAAGCAGCAATTCCTACGGATGCCGAAGATGCTGGCAAAGCCGAAGTTGAAGAACTTGCAACCACAATGTCAGAAATTGACAGGCTTGTATCAGATGTGGTTGCAGAGGAAAATATGGCTGCAGTGCCAGATAAAGAAAAGAAAATTGATAATAATCCTTCGGACGAGAAAGATTTTGATCTTCGGCACCTAGATGGCCAAGAGCTTTCTGAGGAGGACAAGTTAGAATTAAAAGAATTTGCTATATCTTGTGGCTACCAACCGGGGTTCATGCTCTTTGGCGGGGTCGATGAGGAAATCTTAGGATGCATTCGCGACCACGCCGGGGCGAAGATTGTCGGCACCCTATCCAAGAGTGTTGGATTCCCGAAGTTGGAGACCGACATTAGTTGCTACCGACGGCAACATATTGTCGGTAGCCTGTTTTATTCCAACTTCAAGGTGAAACTTTTCTCTAGATTTTTTTATTTACCTTCGTAGTGGATTGAGTGTTCTAATTTTAACTTATTTTTCAGAGCATGTTATTGATCAAGGCCTTGAAAATGCAACAAGATACTGAGGATAGAAGAAACAAAGTTATAATTGAAGGCTTAGAGGATAAAATCAAGGAACTTGAAGCCTCTTTAAAGGAAAAAAGACATACTGCTGCAATCAGCTGAAGGCTCCCTTGCAGAAGCACAATCTCAGAATAGTAAGTTGAGCGGGGAGCTAGACGAAGCTCAAACAATTTTGAACGAAAGATCACAACGCTTCGACCACGAGACCAAGGAGCTCAAAGCAAAGGTCGTAGCCGAAGCTGAAAGAAATATGAAGCTACACGAAACTATTGAGAACCTTCGGAACAAGTGCTCTGACTTTGCCACTCGGTGCATTAATCGGCTGAAGGGAATATTTAACTCGGTTGGAGCTACTTCTGAAGAGATCGACACTTCGGTCGAAGATATCCCCGGGGCCTTCGATCATATTGAAAATGAAGTTGAAGCCCTTGATGAAATTATAACCGGGCACGGAGATTTCTGTGCCCTGGTGGCTTCACGCGGCATAGCTGCAACATTTATGAAGGCCGGGTGCAATCACGCCAAAACTATTAACAAGCCAAATTTCAATCTTTCAACATCAGATCTAGTTGATATTCTAGCCGAAGCCCAAAGCATAGGAAACAAATTTATTACTCAAATTTGGGCAAAGGGTGGGCGTGAACTGGCCAAGGATGAAGCACGAAAACTGCTTAACTCGGTATGAAACTTTTACCTTTGTCTTCTTTACCTTGGCTTTCCTTTATTATATCTCTGACTACCTTATACCTTCATCTCTCTATAGGATGGTGGCGCCGAAGATCGTTAAACCGAAGCCTGTTCCGAAGGACTGAAGATTCTAGAACTTCTTTTTGTATCTATATGTAAAGGACTTAGGAACTCTTTATATTATTTAGCAAAAAATTGTAATTGACAGTTGAACAAAATATTGTACTTATCTGTGAATACCTTGTAATACAATTTTACCTTTTCGCTCCTGTATGAATTGCTTTGTCGTGGACGAAACCAATACTTGCAATCTTTTGAGCCGAAGGCGAAAAACACCTTCCCTTCTTTTCGTTCACATCGAAGCATTTTTTCATTAAAGACGTCGTACCTCCATACGCCAAGTTTTATCTGAGACAAAGCATCTTCGAACTAACGAAGCATTTTGTCACTGGAGGTAGACATCTTCTGTCTTTCTTGTTAATGTCTATGCTTTATGTCATGATGATGATCCTACGAATGTCTAATGAATGTTTGTATGGATGCAAAAGATGATGTGATGAATTATGCAAATGTATGCCAAGAACACACCCAGACTCGGCATCCCCTTAGGAACGTCTTTGGAGTCTCTTCACCTTTTACTTAGGTGGTATTTCACTCTGCATCCCCTTAGGAACGACTTTGGAGCTAAGCTCTGCATCCCCTTAGTAACGACTTTGAAGCTTCTTCACCTTTGATTTAGTTGGTATTTTAGTCTGCATTCCCTTAGGAACGACTTTGTAGCTTCGTAACTTACTCTGCTTCCCTTCAGGAACGACTTTGTAACTTCTTCACCTCTTGGGTGACATTTTAGCTCTGCATCCCCTTAGGGACGACTTTTGAGCTTCTCCGTGACCTCTTGCACTCGATGGTGCGAATCCTGATGTTACATTTTACATGTGGGGGAATTTGGCCCTTGTATTGCAGAGGGCTAAACAAAAAATGAAATTACAACCTATGGCCCCATTAAAAACCTTTCTCCCCTCTTGAAAGGAAAAGGGTGCCATAGGAAAAAATAAGAAAATAACATTGTTTATACATAATATCATTGAAGCTCATCCGCATTCCAAGACCTGGGTATGTCGTTGTCGTCCATGTCTTTCAGTCTGTAAGACCCGGGTCTTGACGAAGATACCACTAAGAAGGGACCTTCCCACTTGAGCTGAGCTTCCCTACTATATCAGAATTGGCCACCCTTCGAAGCACTAGATGACCTGGCTTGATATTCTTCAATCTTACTTTTCTATCATGCCACTTGATTGTTTCGGCCTGGTACTTATTGATGTGTTATATTTCTTGTAGTCTGGTCCCTTCTATGGTATCTTTTGTTATTTGGCAATCACCTTCGTCCTCTGTCGAGGCTAGAGTTCTTATTGAACCCATTCTTGCTTCTTCCGGTGTAATTGCTTTATCACCAAACAGAAGTTTGTACGGGGTAAATCCTATTGACCTTGATACTGCAGTGTTGTGGTTGCACACCACTTTTATTAATTCGTCTGGCCACTTTCCTTTGGGTTGGTTGAAGATCGACTTCATTATTCCTGTTATTATGATTCCATTTGCTCTTTCTACCAATCCATTTGACTCTAGGTGCCTCACTGATGCAAAATGTATTTTTGTACCAATCTGACTACAAAATGTTTTGAATGTTTTAGCATCAAACTGAGTTCTGTTATCAACTCTTATAGCCTTCGGCACACCGAAGCAACAAACAATACTCTGCCAAAAGAATTTATGGATCGTGGCCGAAGTTATTGTGGCCAAGGGCTTTGCTTCAATCCACTTAGAAAAGTACTCCACTGCCACCACAACATATTTCAAGTTGCCTTGTGCTGGTGGGAGTGGTCCTAGCAAATCGAGGCCCCACCTTTGCAATGGCCAGGTTAGTTGTATCAACTGGGTTAAAGACGAAGGTTGCTTCTGGTCTCTGGCGCGTCTTTGACAATTTTCACATTTTTGAACGAAATCCGCGGCATCCGAAGCTGCCTTCGGCCAGTAAAAACCTTGTCTGAAAACCTTCCCAAGTAAAGGCCTAGACCCAATATGGACCCCACATAATCCAGCATGTATTTCCTTCATCAATTCTTGACCTTCGGCTCTAGACAAACACTTGAGCAATGGAGAGCAGACTCCGTGCTGGTATAAATCCCCTTCTATAATTACATATTGTTGGGACCATGCTTCGTCGCCGAAGGTCCTGCAGGAAGAAACAGCTTCGGCAAAAGCTGCTTATACGTAATGCCGAAGCTACCACTCATGAAGCTTCAGTGTTATAGCGTATCCGAAGATGAAGGATCGAACCGACTTAAAGATGGAATGACCTTTTAGTCCATAAGGGTCTGAGTCATTGTTGTAAACTTTTTTAAGGGGTATGATTGTAATTCCTTACAAGCTGTGTCCTGTGCCTATAAATAGTGAACAGTATTCCTTTACTGTTCACGCAATCCTGTAATTGCAAACACATTGCTCGGGAATTATTATTTTCTGCCAAGGCGAAGGTATAAATGTACCTAAACATTATGTTTTGATATTTAGGTTCATATAATAAAATATGTGAATAATGTTATCTATTTGTGGTACATCTTTCTCTAATGTTTCATGTTTTATATTTTATTTCATATTATTTTGTAAGTCTGATCACGAAGGTGTGACCTTCGTGATATTCTATTCATGGTCTTCGTCCGAAGTTCATTAAATCCTTGGGGAGATAATGCTTCAGCGGACGAAGGGTATTAATATTTAACATTTTATGTTGCCTTGTTCTTAATTCATAGCATTTGAGAACAAGTCCCCAACATTGGCGCCCACCTCCGGTGAACTCACTTCCACTTTTTGAGCTGATGGCTTCGTTCAAGAACCAAGCTGGAACTGCTTCGGCTCCGAAGCTGATTTTCCCGATAACAGGCGGTTCATGCTCAGAGCCGGCCAACAAGAAATAGAAGAAGGAGGCACAGAGAAGAGTACAACATGTAGGGGTACAAGGACCCTTCATCAAGTCAAGATGGTCTCACATCCCAATTACCTTCTCTCAAGAGGATCTTCAGCTCAAGGATCACTCGCACAATGATGCTATGGTTATCTCTTGTGTGATCAAAGGATTTCTGGTCCACAATGTTTTGGTTGATACAGGCAGTGCGGCTGATAACATATTTGCCAAAGCCTTCAGACAGATGCAAGAGCCCGAAGACAAGATCCATGATGCCACACATCCCCTTTGTGGCTTCGGAGGAAGGCAGATTGTAGCACTTGGCAAAATCACAATGCCAGTAACCTTCGGATTTATTAACAACACAAGGTCTGAACAAGTTGTATTTGATATTGTTGACATGGAACACCCTTACAATGCAATCATTGGTCGTGGTACTCTCAATGCCTTCGAAGCAATTCTTCATCCAGCATATCTTTGCATGAAGATACCTTCGGACCAAGGGCCCATTGCTATTCATGGAAGTCAGGAAGCTGCCAGAAGGGCCGAAGGAAACTGGACAGACTCAAAAGCAATCCATAACATAGATGGAGCTGAAGCTTGTGAGCAATACAAGTTCAGAAGGGAGAAAGCTGCTTCGTCCAATCAGCCGAAGCCCATGCTCTTATGCGATGACATAGCAGAGCAGAAAGTGCTATTGGGATCCCAACTGTCCGAAGAACAGGAGAAAACCTTGATAAGGTTTCTGTTCAACAACAAAGATGTTTTTGCATGGTCAGCTAATGATCTTTGCAGAGTCAACAGGGATGTTATTGAACACTCGCTCAATGTTGATCCATCCTTCAGACCCAGAAAGCAGAGGCTTCGGAAGATGTCTGATGATAAGGCCGAAGGTGCTCGGAATGAAGTGAAAAGACGCCTCAGTGCCGGAGTTATCAGAGAGGTAAAATACCCAGAATGGCTGGCTAACACTGTTATGGTAAAAAAGGCCAATGGTAAATGGAGGATGTGTATTGATTTTACTGATCTCAACAAGGCCTATCCGAAGGACGACTTTCCATTGCCAAGGATAGATTCCCTAGTTGATGCAGCAGCTTCATCAGAGCTTATGAGTCCGCTGGATTGTTATTCAGGCTATCATCAAATTTGGATGAAGAAGGAGGATGAGCCAAAAACCAGCTTCATAACCCCTAGTGGAACATATTGTTACCTTCGGATGCCTGAGGGGCTCAAGAATGCTGGAGGAAGCTTCAGCAGAATGACAGCGAAGGTTCTTCATTCTCAGATAGGCAGAAATGTGCTAACTTATGTTGATGATATCATTGTAAAAAGCACGAGGCAAGAAAATCACATTGCTGATCTGCAGGAGACCTTCGCTAATTTTAGACAGGCCGGTTTAAAGTTGAATCCAGAAAAGTGTGTCTTCGAAGTGAAGAAAGGGAAATTTCTTGGCTGTCTAGTTTCAACAAAAGGGATTGAGGCTAATCCAAATAAAATTGAAGCTATCCTTCGAATGGAACCACCAAGTACAAAGAAGGGGGCTCAAAGATTGATAGAAAGACTGGCATCTCTCAACAGATTCATATTGTCGGGGACCATAATTAGGGGTACCCTCAAGGCTCCTAATTCTTAGCTGGTAACCCCCATCAGCATAAAGCTGCAAAGGCCTGATGGGTGCGATTAAGTCAGGGATCAGTCCATTCGAGGGACTCGATCACGCCTCGCCCGAGCCTAGCCTCGGACAAGGGCAGCCGACCCCGGAGGATCTCCGTCTCGCCCGAGGCCCCCCTCCAGCGGCGAACATATTTCCGGCTCGCCCGAGGCCCTGTCTTCGCCAAGAAGCAACCCTGACCAAATCGCCGCACCAACCGACCAAATCGCAGGAGCATTTAATGCAAAGGTGGCCTGACACCTTTATCCTGACGCGTGCCCTTCAGCCGACAGAGCCAAAGTGACCGCCGTCACTTCGCCGCTCCACTGACCGGCCTGACAAAAAGACAGCGCCGCCTGCGCCGCTCCGACTGCGGTGCCACTTGCCAGAGTGAGGCTGACAGGCAGGCAGGCTCGGCCGCAGGCACCATAGGAAGCTCCGCTCCGCCCGACCCAGGGCTCGGACTCGGGCTAAGTCCCAGAAGACGACAAACTCCGCTCCGCCCGACCCAGGGCTCGGACTCGGGCTAAGCCCCGGAAGACGGCGAACTCCGCTCCGCCCGACCCAGGGCTCGGACTCGGGCTAAGTCCCAGAAGACGACAAACTCCGCTCCCCCGACCCAGGGCTCGGACTCGGGCTAAGCCCCGGAAGACGGCGAACTCCGCTTCGCCCGACCCAGGGCTCGGACTCGGGCTAAGTCCCGGAAGACGACGAACTCCGCTCCGCCCGACCCAGGGCTCGGACTCGGGCTAAGCCCCGGAAGACGACGAACTCCGCTCCGCCCGACCCTAGGGCTCGGACTCCACCCTGGCCTCAGCTGACGGTCTCCGCCTCGCCCGAACCAGGGGCTCGGACTCGACCTCAGCCACGGAAGACAGACTCGACCTCGGCTTCGGAGGAGCTTCCACATCGCCCAACCTAGGGCGCAGACCAGCCACATCAACAGGAGGCGCCATCATCACCCTACCCCGAGCTGACTCAAGCCACGGGGAACAAGACCGGCGTCCCATCTGGCTCGCTCCGCCAGATAGGCAATGATGGCGCCCCGCATACTCTGTGACGACGGTGGCTCTCAGCCCCCTTACGGAAGCAAGAGGACGTCAGCAAGGACTCAACAGCTCTGACAGCTGTCCCTCCGCCAGGCTCCAGCACTCCTCCGACGGCCACGACATCACACCAGCTGGGTGCCAAAATCTCTCCGGCTGCCACAACGGCATGTACTTAGGGCGCTAGCTCTCCTCCGCTAGACGCGTAGCACTCTGCTACACCCCCCATTGTACACCTGGATCCTCTCCTTACGCCTATAAAAGGAAGGACCAGGGCCCTCTTAGAGAGGGTTGGCCGCGCGGGGACGAGGACGAGATAGGCGCTCGCTTGAAGCCGCTCGCTCCCTCTCCCGCGTGGACGCTTGTAACCCCCTACTGCAAGCGCACCCGACCTGGGCACGGGACGAACACGAAGGCCGCGGGATTTCCACCTCTCTCACGCCCATCTCCGGCCACCTCACTTCCCCCCTTCGCGCTCGGCCTCGCGTCGACCCATCTGGGCTGGGGCACGCGGCGACATTCACTCGTCGGCTTAGGGACCCCCCAGTCTCGAAACGCCGACAGTTGGCGCGCCAGGTAGGAGCCTGCTGCGTGTTGACGAACAGCTTCCCGTCAAGCTCCAGATGGGCAGTCTCCAGCAACCTCTCCAACCCGGGACGGTGCAACGTTTCGGGAGTCTTGAGTTCATGTCCCTCGACGGCAGCTACGACATGATACTCGTTCCACCGCCGGGCGACAGCGACAATGGCGGTCGACAGCCCGCCCGCCGACGGCGGAATCGACGACGTCTTCCCCGCGTGGTGGAAGAACAACCTTCGAGCTCACCCCGCCCTCTTCCCCGCCGACGGAGGGAGAGGCGGGGCAACCAAGGCCAAGCAGGAGGCAGTGCCTCATCGGCTGTCGAGCGAGTCGATAGCGCCAGCACCCCAACGGGGGGCGCACCGGGCATCGACCTCGCGCTTGAGACGAAGACGAGCGTCGTCTCCCCGCAACGCGCCGATTCCGGGCAAACGGACGACGCCAGCGCGCTCGCGAAAGGCTTGCTGGACGTCACCCTCATACCTAAGACGACGGTGCAGTCAGTCCCCGACGTGACTTCATCACCGCCCGTCGACCAAGAGGTACCGACCGATTCCCATCCCACGTCTTTCGGATTCAGCCTCGACCCGCCTAGCGGCTTCGCTTTGGCGGGTGCGCTCGTAGAGGCGAGTCCAAACCCTTCGGGGTTTCGTATGCGGTCACCTCGGGACCGGATGACAGACGTCTCGACCTACGGGCCCTCTGGGTCCGAGGAAGACGACGAGCCCAGCTTCTGTTGGGATTTCTCTGGACTTGGCAACCCCAGTGCCATGCGAGACTTCATGACCGCATGCGACTACTGCCTTTCTGACTGTTCCGACGGTAGCCGTAGCCTCAGCGACGAGGACTGCGGCCCAAGCCGCGAATGTTTCCACGTCGATCTAGGGGGTCCCTCCGAAGGCAACCATCTCGGCATGCCAGAGGACGGTGATCTCCCTAGGCTGGTGCCTCGCGTTGACATCCCACGAAAGCTAGCTGTGGTCCCCGTTCAGGCGGGGGGCCATGACCCACAGCTCGAGCAAATCCGCGGGGTGCAGGCCAGGCTCGACGAGGGAGCAAGAGCGCTTGAGCCGATCCGCCGGGACGTCGGGTAGGCATGGGCGGGCCAACCTCCGGCCGGAGAAATACGTCATCTACCCCAGGGCTTCCAGCATCGCATCGCCGACGATGTCAGGGTCAAGCCGCCACCTGCATCCAGTGGGGTCGGCCAGAACCTGGCTGCAGCAACAATGCTCCTCCTCGTGATGCCGAAGCCATCAACCACCGAGGGGCGGCGAATCCAGGGAGAGCTCAAGAATCTCCTGGAAGGCGCCGCGGTCCGGCGGGCCGAGAGCTCCGCCTCCCGAAGGCAGGAGTACCCCTCGAAACATCATGCCGCGACTTCCCGATTCATGCGGGAAGCCTCGGTCTACACCGGGCGCACGCGCAACACAGCGCCTGCGGCCCCCGGTCGCCTCAGCAACGAGCACCTTCACCGCGACCGTCGAGCCCACCTCGACAAGAGGGTGCGCAAAGGCTACCACCCTAGGCGTGGGGGACGCTACGACAGCGGGGAGGATCGGAGTCCCTCACCCGAACCACCCGGTCCGCAGGCCTTCGGCCGGGCCATATGACGGGCGCCGTTCCCGATCCGGTTCCGACCCCCGACTACTATCACGAAGTACTCGGGAGAGACGAGACCGGAACTGTGGCTCGCGGACTACCGTCTGGCCTACCAACTGGGTGGAACGGACGATGACAACCTCATCATCCGTAACCTCCCCCTGTTCCTCTCCGACACCGCTCGCGCCTGGTTGGAGCACCTGCCTCCGGGGCAGATCTCCAACTAGGATGACCTGGTCCAAGCTTTCGTCGGAAATTTCCAGGGCACGTACGTGCGCCCTAGGAATTCCTGGGACCTTCGAAGCTACCGACAGCAGCCGGGAGAGTCTCTCCGAGACTACATCCGGCGATTCTCAAAGCAGCGCACCGAGCTGCCCAACATCACTGACTCGGATGTCATCGGCGCGTTCCTCACCGGCACCACTTGCCACGACCTGGTGAGCAAGCTGGGTCGCAAGACCCCCACCAGGGCGAGCGAGCTGATGGACATCGCCACCAAGTTCGCCTCCGGCCAGGAGGCGGTCGAGGCTATCTTCCGGAAGGACAAGCAGCCCCAGGGCCGCCCTTCGGAAGATGCCCCGAGGCGTCAACTCAGCGCGGCGCCAAGAAGAAGGGCAAGAAGAAGTCGCAAGCGAAACGCGACGCCGCCGACGCGGACCTTGTCACCGCCGCCGAGTACAAGAACCCTCGGAAACCCCCCGGAGGTGCCAACCTCTTCGACAAGATGCTCAAGGGGTCGTGCCCCTACCACCAGGGGCCCGTCAAGCACACCCTTGAGGAGTGCGTCATGCTTCGGCGCCACTTCCACAGGGCTGGGCTACCCGCGGAGGGTGGCAGGGCCCACGACGACGACAAGAAGGAAGATCACCAGGCGGGAGAGTTCCCCGAGGTTCGCGACTGCTTCATGATCTACGGTGGGCAAGCGGCGAACGCCTTGGCTCGGCACCGCAAGCAAGAGCGCCGGGAGGTCTGTTCGGTGAAGGTGGCGGCACCAATCTACCTAGACTAGTCGACAAGCCCATCACCTTCAACCAAGCCGACCACCTCGACCACGTGCCGAGCCCGGGGAAATACCCACTCGTCGTCGACCCCGTCATCGGCGACGTCAGGCTCACCAAGGTCCTCATGGACGGAGGCAGCAGCCTCAACATCATCTACGCCGAGACCCTCGGGCTCCTGCGTGTCGATCTGTCCTCGGTCCGGGCAGGCGCTGCGCCTTTCCATGGGACCATCCCCGGGAAGCGCATCCAGCCCCTCGGACAACTCGACCTTCCCGTCTGCTTCGGAACACCCTCCAACTTCCAAAGGGAGACCCTGACGTTCGAGGTGGTCGGGTTCCGAGGAACCTACCACGCGGTGCTGGGGAGGCCATGCTACGTGAAGTTCATGGTCGTCCCCAACTACACCTACCTGAAGCTCAAGATGCCGGGCCCCAACGGGGTCATCACCGTCGGCCCCACGTACAAACACGCATTCGAATGCGACGTGGAGTGCGTGGAGTACGCCGAGGCCCTCGCCGAGTCCGAGGCCCTCATCGCCGACCTGGAGAGCCTCTCTAAGGAGGTGCCAGACGTGAAGCGTCATGCCGACAACTTTGAGCCAGCAGAGACGGTTAAGTCCGTCCCCCTCGACCTCAGCGGCGACGCCTCCAAGCAGATCCGGATCGGCTCCGAGCTCGGTCCCAAATAGGAAGCAGTGCTCGTCGACTTTCTCCTCGCGAACGCCGACGTCTTCGCGTGGAGTCCCTCGGACATGCCCGGCATACCGAGGGATGTCGCCGAGCACTCGCTGGACATCCGAGCCGGAGCCCGACCCGTCAAGCAGCCTCTGCGCCGATTCGACGAGGAGAAGCGCAGAGCCATAGGCGAGGAGATCCACAAGCTAATGGTGGCAGGGTTCATCAAAGAGGTATTTGTAACACCCTGAATTTGGGGGTATAAATTTTCTTTTCTAATATCCACCAAATTCAGGTGTTACTCTCTCAGTTCTTCGCTTTCCCTTCTCGTTTTCCTAAAAATGGAGAATTATTTTGTTTTATATTAGCGTAAACCTAGTGGAATGAGCCCTAGAGGCACTTTGGTTGTTGCATTCATGTTGTTGCATGGTGTTTCTAAGTGTAAAATGTGTTTGAAACATGTTAACATATCTTATAGAAGCGCTCGGTAAATTTTCATATTTTTCGGAATATTTTTCTATTTTCCGAAAACCAAAAACTATTTATTTGTGGAATTTAAAAATATTTTTAGAAATTCTAATTATGTTTTTTGAGTTCATTAGGTGCCAAAACATTTATAGGAATTTTTCAGGATTTTTTGAAAGCATATATAATGTTTTAAGCACAAAATATGAATTTCTAGGCTTTTTTCGAATTTTAAAAATAGTAAAATCCGAATTTTAACCGAATTTTCATCTCATCCAAACCCTATATATATACATGTCCGGCTTCATCTCGTCGAGCCCGTTCCAGAACACAAAACGTTTCCCTCAAATCCAATCCCTAGCTCCCGGTATTGCTCGCCGAAGTTCGGGGCGGTTCCAACTCCGGCGACAACTCCGGCGAGCAATTACTCCCAATCCGTGCATCGTCTGCCGAATCCGAGGGTACCGCTGCGTTCGTATCGTCGAGGCCTTCGTCGCAGCGCGTTCGGTTCGTCGATTGGATCCCCGAATCTCCGGCAATCGACGGATTTGGCTTCGGCTCCGGCGAGGGTCTTCTTCCCCGGTGAGAAACCTCCATTGTTGCACCTAGGGTTTCTTCGTTTATTCGTTTTCCCGTCCGTGCAGAGCATCTCCCACTCTCCCCTCACCTTCCCCGACTGCGATCCATTTCCGAGCTTCGAGGAATCGACGGTCAAGCTTCGGCGACCAAGTAATCTAGCTATTCGAGTTCCACGAAGTTGAAGACCCTGAGCACCTGTTTGGTGAAGGCAAGTGTCATCTGACCCATTATGTCCTATTTACTTTATAATACACTGTCCCGCATACTATGAACAACCTAAGGATTTACTAGCTTTCTATTTACCTGGTCCTTGATTTACCTTTTGGGTTACTATGGTTGGCTACATGCTAGTGCTTTACTTTAATCAATGAACATGATGAGGTACAATGATGATACTATGATTTCATTCTGGATATGATGATATACTTGTGGCATTTAGGGGACTCGGGCTGTTTCCCGAGTACCTCTCCGTAAGGACCTGTTCGTTGAGAGACCACCCGGGATAACAGTGCAACCATGAGGGTGAAATGGGATGCCCTTAGCTAATTAATTAGAGGAACTAGAGGTGTAGTTGCTTCGCCGTCGTGCCGTCAATGGGGTCCAGGCACAGTGCTTGCTCTGCCGGGGCTGAGTGCCGAGGTTCTTTCGTTTTGCTTTTGTTAGTCACCCTCCTGCGGGGAGACGTATTGTGTTTATCAAACTGGAGAAACCTAACGGGCGGCTATGACCTCTAGAGAATCTTTGTAAAGGCTACGTAGTGATACCCGGCCGGACCACCTAGGAAGTGATTAATGGGGAGTCATCCCCGGGCAAAACGGGAATCACGGCTCATGGGTAAAGTGTGCGACCTCTGCAGAGGGTAGTGAAACTGATATATCAGCCGTGCTCACGGTTAAGAGCAGCCTTGGGATCCTCTTTGATTAGAGATACTTTGACCAGAGATGGTTGGTTTGTAGGTGGTGATGAGGATGATGGTTTTTTGATCATGCTTATGGTAATGGTAAGTGGTATTCTTTCCATTTGGAAAGGGTACTTTGGGTTAAGAACTTGGGTTAATGCTAAAACCTGGCTTTCTACTAGTAATAATAACCTGACCAACTAAAAGCAACTGCTTGACTTAACCCCACATAAAGCTAGTCCACTACAGCCAAACGGGACATTTGCTGAGTACGTTGATGTGTACTCACCCTTGCTTTGACAAAACACCAGGTTGCCTTTGGTGCAATCTATGCTCAGGTAAACAAGGCGTCGAGGCGGATCTCTAGGAGTTCCAGGACGTCGACGAGTTCGAGGATTAGGCTAGCGACCTCCCCCAGTCAGCTGCCTGTGGTGGGTTGTTTACGTTGGCTACGTTTCGATTCTGCGTACTTTGATTTATATTATGTAAATGACTCTAGTTTGTAATATTATTACTTACTCTTTATTGTAATTCGAAGCATTATGCTATGATGAGTCATTTATGTAATCGTTGTGTACGTGAATTACTGATCCTGGCACGTACATGGTTCGCATTCGGTTTACCTTCAAAACCGGGTGTGACATAAGTGGTATCAAAGCCGTGCTGACTGTAGGACCGCTGACCTAGAGTAGCATTGGCCGTATTAAGGACTTATTGATTATTACTTCACCCCATCCTTGATTCTGCTTCAAAATATTAGTCAGCTTGACTAATTCTATGTTGTTCTCCTATATGCCCCCTTGCCAAAAATATTTTATTCTAGTATGGTCTATACTTCTCTCAATCTATTAGATCTGATCTCACTCTTATGCTTGCGACATCTTTGTTGATGCCCCCTGACCATGGCCTTTAGTCTTTTGGGACTCTTTCCTCATCCATTATTAAATTGCTACTATTTGACCATCTCTATTTCATTTTGTTATTGACATGCTTGTATCCTTGCATTTTTAATACCCTTATCCCTTAATCTGAAGTACTTACCCTTGTACCTCTACTACCTATTTAAACATTTCAGTTTATATGTCCATGATCTTACTGTCTTTTGAGACCCTTTCCTATTCTATTGATAAGTCGCTATCTTTTTGGCAATTTGTACTTTCTTGGTCTTGGTATGCTTGTACCATTGGAATCTTGCATACTCTTATTTTTATATATGCTTATCTTTATATCCCAATATCTGTTTGAAATATTTCAGTTAACATGCCCTTGACCACCCTTGTTTCTTAATGATCCATGAGTGATCATTTTATTTGGCACACCTGTGGTAATCTCGTTGTTTCCTTGTAACTCCACTCGGTAATGAATCTTTACTTCAACCCTTCTGTTGGAACCTTACCAATCTTACCCTTGATTGTTTTCTCCACTTTATCGTTTCGCGAGTCTTGCCTTAACTATATCCTTTGTTATGCTTTTAATTATTATCATATACACCCTTGACACCTCTATATCCTACATTGATGTTTGTCTCATACCTGCCCTTTAAAATCGCCCCTCTTTCGTCTCATACCTTCTTTCTCTTGGTCGTATCCTCTTCTTTGGCTCGCGAGTTTGTAACCTCATCCTTTGTTGTGCTTTTGTTTCTTATTGCCTTTACCCTTCTCATCTCTCAATCTTACCTTGGTGATTACGCTATGTTCGTTATCTAAAACCTCCAATCTCCCACCTTAGTTCAAGCGTGGTCTCTTACTTATCTCACTCGTGGTTATATCCTATACTTTACCACTTGCAAGACTTATCTTAACTCTATTCTTGGTTGTGCCTAGATTCCTGGTTTTATGCACATTTACCTCTTCCTTTATGTCCTTGCCTATTATCACCTTTGACCCTTGACCTCTCTCCATATTTACCATGATGTTTACCTATTTCTTAGCCTCACTTATTCCATTTCAATCCGAGAGTGTTATTTTCCCTATCCTGCTCTTGTTCGTTTCCTTTCCCTTTGTCGCTTTGCAAGTCTTGTCTTACCTTAACTTCATCCTTTGTTTAGCTTTTGTTTGATATCATCCTTACCTTTGTAATATGTAGATCTTGCCTTGATACTTATCTTAGGTCTGCTCGTTGAAATCCCCTCTTTTCTATCTCAATGCGAGAGCTATGTTTTACTTATCTCACCCTTGACTATATCCTCTTCTTTACCGCGTGTAGGCCTAGACTTAACTCCATTCGTTATTGTATTTGTACCACTTGTTCTTCTATGCCTTTATCTTTTCTCTTACACCCTTGTCCGTTATCGCCTTTGGCCCTTGCGATATTTATGTCTTGTACCTAAATGCTTACCTTAAACTTATCCTTTAAATCCTCCCCTTTCTTTCAACCCAGTTTGAGAGTTGCGAGTTACCTACCTCTCCCTTGATTTCTCTTCACTTCTTTTCGCCTTACAAGTGTTGTCTTAATTCCATCCTTTGTTGTGTTTTGATTTTCTATCACCATCACCTTGTCATCCATCGATCTTGCCTTGATACTTATCTTTATTCATACTCAAAAAAAATCTCCTCTCTTCCACCTCAAATTGAGAGTGGCAGTTTACCTATCTGGCCCTTGGACGTACCCTCTTTTTCACTTGCACGTCCTGTCTTAACTCCACCCTCTATGGTATTTATATCCTTGGTTCTTATACCCATTTACCTCCTCTTCTACATCCTTGTCCATTATTACCTTTAAACCCTCGTGATACCTATGCCCTTGCCCACATGCTTATCTTGAACCTACCCTTTAAAGCCTGCTCTTTTTCATCACTGTTTGAGGATAATGCCTCACCTACTTCACCATTGATTGCTTCCCCTTCTTTGATGCCTCACAAGTTTTGTCTAAAATACATCCTTGGTTGTGTTTGTCTGTTATCACCTTAACCCTTGTCATCCCTTGATCTTTACCATGATGCTTATCTTGCACCTGTATTTTAAAGCCTCCTCTCCCATTTCATTTCAAGAGTGATGTCTTACCTATCCCGCTCTTGTTCATTCCCTTTTTCCTCTATCGCGTTGCAAGTCTTGTCCTAACTCTATCTTTTGGTGTGTTTTTTTCCTTTCACCTCCCTTACCTTTGTAATCTCTAGATCTTTCCATGATGTTATCTTATGCCTACCTTTTGAAATATCATCTTTTCCATATCGATTCGAGAATGGTGTTTTACCTATCCTAACCTTGGTTACATTCTCTCCCTTGTCGGTTACAATCTTTGCTTTAGCTCCATCCTTTATTATGCTCATGCCCCTACCCTCCATGTCTTATTATTCCCCTTGCCTTTTGTTGGCCTTAGAGGAAAGACCACCATTTAATTAAAATGAACGTACAGCAACGAGATGTTTGTTGATGTGTGCTCATGATGTTTGTCCTTCTGCTATGACTGATTTGCTTCTTTGGAATGAGTGTTGATGTGTTGTGGCCCTTGGACCGCAATGGAATCTGTTTACTAGGTGAGTGCCATAGAGTTAAGTAGTTGGGTTCTCCCCTGCTCTCTCTAATCCGTCTATACTTGCCTTTTCTCGTTATTCTTTCCTCTTGCACCTGTCCTTTTGGCAACCTCCAACTCCTCCAAATTAGTCAAGACCAGGGTCGGCAACATCTTCATCAAGTGTGTATCAATGCTCTTGTTAAGGGGGTTAGCCGCTAACCCCAATGAAAACAATGCAATCAACATCATCCAACAAGATCAGAGTGGCGCAGCGAAAGCGTGTGTGGGTCCTAACCCACAGGTCCAGGAGATCCTCACGAATTGCATCAATCGATCTCAAGCATCTGATGGTCAAAGCAACCAATCCACAAGTCAAGCTGGTGGAGTCAAAGTTTAGAAAAAGCTATGAAAGACTAATGAACCAATCTCATTTTCTTGCTAGCCTCTTCTTGAATCTCGAGGACGAGATTCTGTTAAGGGGGTTAGAGTATTCCATCCCGAATGGCTTGCCAACCCTGTGCTTGTGAGAAAGAAAGGGGGGAAATGGTGGATGTGTGTAGACTACACTGGTCTCAACAAAGCATGTCCGAAGGTTCCCTACCCTCTGCCTCGCATCGATCAAATCGTGGATTCCACTGCTGGGTGCGAAACCCTGTCTTTCCTCGATGCCTATTCAGGGTATCACCAAATCAGGATGAAAGAGTTCGACCAGCTCGCGACTTCTTTCATCACACCCTTCGGCATGTACTGCTATGTCACCATGCCGTTCGGCTTGAGGAATGCGGGCGCGACGTACCAGCGGTGCATGAATCATGTGTTCGGCGAACACATTGGCTGGACGGTCGAGGCCTACGTCGATGACATCGTAGTCAAGACGAGGAAAGCCTCCGACCTCCTTTCTGACCTTGAAGTGACATTCCGATGCCTCAAGGCGAAAGGCGTCAAGCTCAATCCCGAAAAGTGTGTCTTCGGGGTGCCCTGAGGCATGCTCTTGGGTTTCATCGTCTCCGAGCGGGGCATCGAAGCCAACCCGGAGAAGATCGCAGTCATCACCAGCATGGGGCCCATCAAGGACTTGAAAGGCGTATAGAGGGTCATGGGATGTCTCGCGGCTCTGAGCCGCTTCATCTCACGCCTCGGCGAAAGAGGTCTACCTCTGTACCGCCTCTTAAGGAAGGCCGAGTGCTTCACTTGGACCCCTGAGGCCGAGGAAGCCCTCGGGAACCTGAAGGCGCTCCTCACGAAGGCGCCTATCTTGGTGCCCCCAGCTGCTGGAGAAGCCCTCTTGGTCTACGTCGCCGCGACCACTCAGGTGGTTAGCGCCGCGATTGTGGTCGAGAGGCAAGAAGAGGGGCATGCATTGCCCGTTCAGAGGCCAGTCTACTTCATCAGCGAGGTAGTGTCCGAAACCAAGATCCGCTACCCCACAAGTTCAGAAGCTGCTGTACACGGTGATCCTGACACGGCGGAAGTTGCGACACTACTTCGAGTCTCATCCGGTAACTGTGGTGTCATCCTTCCCCCTGGGGAGATCATCCAGTGCCGGGAAGCCTCGGGTAGGATTGCAAAGTGGGCGGTGGAAATCATGGGTGAGACGATCTCGTTCGCCCCTCGGAAGGCCATCAAGTCCCAGGTCCTGGCAGACTTCGTGGCCGAATGGGTCGACACCCAGCTACCGACAGCTCCGATCCAACCGGAGCTCTGGACCATGTTCTTCGACGGGTCGCTGATGAAGACAGGAGCCGGCGCAGGCCTACTCTTCGTCTCGCCCCTCGGGAAGCACCTACGCTACGTGCTACGCCTCCATTCCCCGGCATCCAACAATGTGGCCGAGTACGAGGCTCTGGTCAACGGATTGCGGATCGCCATCGAGCTAGGGGTCCGACGCCTCGACGCTCGCGGTGACTCGCAGCTCGTCATCGACTAGGTCATGAAGAACTCCCACTGCCGCGACCCGAAGATGGAGGCCTACTGCGATGAGGTTCGGCACCTGGAAGACAAGTTCTACGGGCTCGAGCTCAACCACATCACTCGGCGCTACAACGAGACTGCGGACGAGCTGCCTAAAATAGCCTCGGGGCGAACAACGGTTCCCCCGGACGTCTTCTCCCGAGATCTGCATCAGCCCTCCGTCAAGATCAACGGCACGCCCGAGCCTGAGGCACCCTCGACCCAGCCCGAGGTACCCTCGGCACAGTCCGAGGCACCCTCGGCTCGGCCCGAGGCACCCTCGGTTCGGCCCGAGGTACCCTCGGCCCCCGAGGGCAAGACGCTACACGTCGGGGGGGGAGCGAAGTGGGGTCACGCCTGATCAAAACTGGCAGACCCCGTACCTGCAATATCTCCACCGAGGAGAGCTACCCTCCGACCGAGCCGAAGCTCGGGCGGGTGGCGCGGCGCGCCAAGTCGTTCGTCTTGCTGGGAGATGAGAAGGAGCTCTACCACCGCAGCCCCTCAGGCATCCTCCAGCGATGCATCTCCATCGCCGAAGGTCAGGAACTCCTGCGAGAGATACACTCGGGGCTTGCGGTCATCACGCAGCGCCTCGAGCCCTTGTCGGGAATGCTTTCCGACAAGGTTTCTACTGGCCGACGGCGGTGGCCGACGCCACTAGAATTGTCCGCACCTGCGAAGGATGTCAGTTCTACGCAAGGCAGACCCACCTGCCCGCTCAGGCTCTATAGACGATACCCATCACCTGGCCCTTTGCTGTGTGGGGTCTGGACCTCGTCGGTCCCTTGCAGAAGGCACCCGGGGGCTACACGCACCTGTTGGTCGCCATCGACAAATTCTCTAAGTGGATCGAGGTCCCTAAACAGCATCAGGTCCGAGCAGGCGGTGGCGTTCTTCACCAACATTATCCATCGCTTCGGGGTCCCGAACTCCATCATCACCGACAACGGCACCCAGTTCACTGGCAGAAAGTTCCTGGACTTTTGCGAGGATCACCACATCCGGGTGGACTGGGCCGTCGTGGCTCACCCCATGTCAAATGGGCAAGTAGAGCGTGCCAACGGCATGATTCTGCAAGGACTCAAGCCTCAGATCTACAACAACCTCAACAAGTTCGGCAAGCGATAGATGAAGGAACTCCCCTCGGTGGTCTCGAGCCTGAGGACAACGCCGAGCCGAGCCACGGGCTTCACGCCGTTCTTTCTGGTCTATGGGGCCGAGGCCATCTTGCCCACGGACTTAGAATACGGTTCCCCGAGGACAAGGGCCTACACCGACCAAAGCAACCAAGCTAGTCGAGGGGACTCGTTGGACCAGCTGGAGGAGGCTCGGGACAAGGCCTTACAACACTCGGCACGGTACCAGCAGTCCCTGCGACGCTACCACGCCCGAGGGGTCTGGTCCCGAGACCTCCAGGTGGGCAACCTGGTGCTTCGGCTGCGACAAGACGCCCGAGGGCGGCACAAGCTCACGCCCCCTGGGAGGGGCCGTTCGTCATCGCCAAAGTTCTGAAGCCCGGAACATACAAGCTGGCCAACAGTCAAGGCGAGGTCTACGGCAACGCCTGGAACATCCAACAGCTACGTCGCTTCTACCCTTAAGATGTTTTCAAGTTGTTCATATACCTCGCTCCCACGCAAAGTTTAGTCATCAAGGAAGGGTCGGCCTCGCCTCGGCAAAGCCCGACCCTCCCTCGTGGGCTAAAAGGGGGGAACCCCCTCTGCATCGAATGGGGCTAAAAGGGGGGAACCCCCTCTGCGTCGAATTTTTTCCTCGAAAAAAGATCCTTTCTGCCAGAATGTCTTTCGTGCTTTTTGACTACTTCAAAAGCGGATCCTGAAAACGACGGAGTACACGTAAGCAGCCAAGGCTGACCGAGCCGAGGGACTCCTACGCCTCCTGGATACGGATACCTCACTCATCACCTTCTGCGATAAGTAACTCACGTTTGGATAAGTGATTCCGCGGACCGAACAAGTCTTCACGTTCGAAAGCTCTTTTGCTGGAGCGATTCTTCGAGCCTTCTCAACTGCGTCGGTGACAGAACCCCATGGATGGGTAAGAGTGCGCGTAAGCGGCAAGGCCGACCGAGCCGAGGGACTCCTACGCCTCCGGGATACGGATACCTCACTCATCACCTTCTGTGAGAAGCAACTCTCGCTCGCACAAACAATTCTGTTACCGACAAAAAAGTCCAGATACTCGAAACAAGAGGAAAAGAGACGCGGCTTTACAACACGGCGAGGGTGTGTTTTGGCCTCGGCGGCCGCAGAAAACACACGCTACAAGATAATCCGATCCTGCAGGCTCGGATCCTGACGGCTAAAGGGAGCAGCAGCGCCCTCGGCGTCAACAACACCTTCGGCGAGGCCCGACCTAGCCTCGGACGGCGACGCGGTCCAAGGGTCTCTGCTCTGAAGGACAACGTCATCACCAAGCCCGGGCCATCGCCGCCAGGGTCTTCTCCGAGAATCCGGCCCGAGCAGGCGGCTCGGCCGGTCACCCCGGGGCCTCGGCCAGCTGTCCTCCAAGGACATCAACCCGGCCCGAGGCCTCGGCAGGTCAATTCCGGTGTTGGTCCCGCTAACGGACGACCCGGCCAGGCTCCGGCCGACCAGGTCTTCTTTTCGAGCCAACTCCGCCTCTGTTCGCGCTAACACCGCTACCCCTGGCCTCGGCTCATCGAAGAGCGGCCGAGGGGTTCCTTTAACTGAGCAAGAGAAGCCTCGGGCAACAAGGCTGACCGAGCCGAGGGACTCCTACGCCTCCGGGATACGGATACCTCACTCGTCACCTTTACACGGGGCGACTCACGCTTGGTGAAGCGGTTCAGACGACCAACAAGCGACTCTTAGTGCTCGAAAATGAGGAAAAAACACGGCTCCGTGCCGAAATTACATACATGTTCAGGCCTCGACAGCCACGATGAACAAAAACACTGGCATTCAAAGTGCCATTACAAAACGGAACTCCGGTTCCACCTCCACAGGTACGAACAACCCCACTCGACGGGGGGGGGCCTGCGGAGCAATGGAAGACCGACGAACGGCACTCCGTCGCCCGCTCCGGTAGCGGCGACGACGACGACTTCTGCTCCGGGGGGCCGAACAGCGGCAGCGATGACCTCAGGGCGGATGCCGCTGCCAGGAGGCCCCCGCCCGTGCCCAAACTCGTGAGGCAAGGACGGGCAGAAGGCCGTAGAGTTGGAGGTCGGTCCGTGGGCGGCCCTGGCTGTCTCGTCGGCGGAAGAACCTCTTCCAGCTGCCGTGGCGGAAGCCGGCGCCGAGAGCGGCTCCGAAGCCACTCGGGTCCGAGAGCCAGGCACACGGCAGCTGCCGGCGCCACGAACGACAACCGCCCTTCCCCCCGATCACTGAGGGAAGGAGCGGGCCACCGCCCACGCAGGGGCTGACCCCAACTCGGCACACTCCCCTCCCCAGCCCTGGTGATGAAAATCCTTGAGGCTGAGGGAGGGGCAGAGGCCGCAGCCCGGTTCGCTTTCCCCCGCCATCGAACTGGAGGTCACCATCTTGGGTGACCGCCGGCGGAGGGGTGCAACCGGGCTGTATGATGAAAATCCTTGAAGCCGAACGAAGGCTGAAAGGTACCAACTCCCGCGGAGTTGCGTTCCCCCAACGACAAGGCGGAAAGACGGCGGGTATCCCTCATCCGGGGGCTTGGAAGGTGGAAAAACACGATGCATAAGGAAGCGCGAAGACATGGTCGCCTTCTAAGGGGGTCACCCTCCTTTTAAAGGCGACTCTCCTTACTTGCGTCCCCAGCCGTCGTGGGCTGAGTCTTTTCCAACACGCTCCAAGGCCCTCCTCCTACGGCGCGGGGGCTGGGTCCCACACATCATGCAAGACGGCTCAAAGCAGAAGAAGCCAAATAGTCGTGCGCGATGCGTGCAACCGCCCAGCGGTTACAAGCGGCTCTCCACTTTTGCCCAGACCAGCGGGCGAAAGGGCGGGCAGCCATGCAGGCGGCATGCAACCGCGCCAAGTGGGCGCACTTCTCCGACTCCCAACACGCCCAGCATGGAGGCCCAGGCCCACGCGTCATGCAACCGGCGCGCCGAATGCTTCGTGCATGCAACTGCACCGCCACTTGCGCCACCACCGCGCCTCCTCGACTGCGGAACCAATACCGCGACTCGAGGCGACCCAGAACATGACCCAGCGGCGCCAGCCTGGCGCGACGGTCAATGCGACCAAAAATGGGCCGGCAGTAATGGCGGTGGCAGGCGGGCAGGAGCAGCGGTCACGTCGTCAGCCAAGCCTACGTCCCATCCAGGAGCGACGAGAGAACCCTCTCTCACGGCGTGAAGACGACGCGCCCGTGTTCCGTTCCTCAAACGGCCCGCGCACGCGCAACGGCCGCCCCGCGAACCACTCGCCTCGTCGCATTAACTCCGCGGCGGGACAGGCGGCGCCTCTGGCAGGAGAAGCGAGCGACGCTTCGCCTTCGCCATAACAACCGCGTCAAAAAAGGTACGTCGCGTCGTTCGATTTCGTATCCTTTTCCTTTTTTCCTCTTTCTCTCTCTTGCAACAGGGACCGGGAAAGGGGGATACCCCGAAAAGGATCCTTCCCCGTGAAGGAACCAGGCTCCGAGCCTCCCTACTGATCATAGGTTCGAAGGCTGGCCCCTCGAAAGGGTTCAACAGCCGCCTCAGAGCGCGTGGGCTCCACACCCACTACTGGTCAGAGGTTCGAAGGCCGGCCCCTCGGAAGGGTTCAATGGCCGCCTCAGGCTACTCGGGCTCCGCGCCCACTACTGATCAGGGGTTCGAAGGCTGGCCCCCGAAGGGTTCATAGCCGCCTAAGACACAGAGCGAGGGATGACCATGGGTACATTCGATACATAACCAAGGCTCGGGCTACGCTCCCGAGGTACCCTAGGACATTTCCGAGACCAGCGGGAACGATCTTGTAACGGAATCCCATCGGAGGGAGGCATCGAGCCCTCGGACCCCGTCGCCAGGGGACCGGGTCCGGCGGATCACCCGCAGGTACTTTTGGGCGTGCCTCTGGGCCTCTAGCCGACCCCTAACGAATGGGGCACAGACGTCCACTCGGATTACCCGCCTGCAGCTCACCGGAGACACCATGTTCGGCGCCCACCGAGGGCAACATGGCGCTTTCCCCCCTCCTCCTTGTGGAAAGGCGACGCAGGGGCGTATGTAAAAAAGTCGAGTCTATCCCTGATCGCCCTCTCGCCCTGTGCGGAGGCTCGGGGGCTGCTCTCGCAAACCCGGCACCGGCCGAACCGTTGACAGCGTCAACATACCAGCCCAAGAACTTGGGACCCGACCGTACACCCGGGCTACGGCCAGCTCGCATGAGGGAACGACCAGACCAGCCGAAGCATTACGCGAGGCATTAAGACCTCGGAGGAGTCAAACCACTCCTCCGAGGCCTCGGGGGCTACACCCGGTGGGTGCGCTCGCGCGCACCCACCGGAACAAAACGCAACCGAGAAAGGCTGGTCCCCTTGCAAAAAAGTGCGACGAAAGCCTCCAAGCGAGTGCTAACACTCCCTTCGAGGCTCGGGGGCTACTGTCGGGGACCATAATTAGGGGTACCCTCAAGGCTCCTAATTCTCAACTGGTAACCCCCATCAGCATAAAGCTGCAAAGGCCTGATGGGTGCAATTAAGTCAGGGATCAGTCCATTTGAGGGACTCGATCACGCCTCGCCCGAGCCTAGCCTCGGACAAGGGCAGCCGACCCCGGAGGATCTCCGTCTCGCCCGAGGCCCCCCTCCAGCGGCGAACATATTTCCGGCTCGCCCGAGGCCCTGTCTTCGCCAAGAAGCAACCCTGACCAAATCGCCGCACCGACCGACCAAATCGCAGGAGCATTTAATGCAAAGGTGGCCTGACACCTTTATCCTGACGCGCGCCCTTCAGCCGACAGAGCCGAAGTGACCACCGTCACTTTGCCGCTCCACTGACCGGCCTGACAAAAAGACAGCGCCGCCTGCGCCGCTCCGACTGCGGTGCCACTTGCCAGAGTGAGGCTGACAGGCAGTCAGGCCCGGCCGCAGGCACCATAGGAAGCTCCGCTCCGCCCGACCCAGGGCTCGGACTCGGGCTAAGTCCCAGAAGACGACGAACTCCGCTCCGCCCGACCTAGGGCTCGGACTCGGGCTAAGCCCCAGAAGACGGCGAACTCCGCTCCGCCCGACCCAGGGCTCGGACTCGGGCTAACTCCCGGAAGACGACAAACTCCGCTCCGCCCGACCCAGGGCTCGAACTCGGGCTAAGCCCCGGAAGACGACGAACTCCGCTCCGCCCGACCCCAGGGCTCGGACTCCACCCTAGCCTCAGCCGACGGTCTCCGCCTCGCCCGAACCAGGGGCTCGGACTCAACCTCAGCCACGGAAGACAGACTCGACCTCGGCTTCGGAGGAGCTTCCACATCGCCCAACCTAGGGCGCAGACCAGCCACGTCAACAGGAGGCGCCATCATCACCCTACCCCGAGCTGACTCGGGCCACGAGGAACAAGACCGGCGTCCCATCTGGCTCGCTCCGCCAGATAGGCAATGATGGCGCCCCGCATACTCTGTGACGACGGCGGCTCTCAGCCCCCTTACGGAAGCAAGAGGACGTCAGCAAGGACTCAACAGCTCCGACAGCTGTCCCTCCGCCAGGCTCCAGCACTCCTCCGACGGCCACGACATCACACCAGCTGGGTGCCAAAATCTCTCCGGCTGCCATAACGGCATGTACTTAGGGCGCTAGCTCTCCTCCGCTAGACGTGTAGCACTCTGCTACACCCCCCATTGTACACCTGGATCCTCTCCTTACGCCTATAAAAGGAAGGACCAGGGCCCTCTTAGAGAAGGTTGGTCGCGCGGGGACGAGGACGAGACAGGCGCTCGCTTGAAGCCGCTCGCTCCCTCTCCCGCGTGGACGCTTGTAACCCCCTACTGCAAGCGCACCCGACCTGGGCACGGGACGAACACAAAGGCCGCGGGATTTCCACCTCTCTCACGCCCATCTCCGGCCACCTCACTTCCCCCCTTCGCGCTCGGCCTCGCGTCGACCCATCTGGGCTGGGGCACGCGGCGACATTCACTCGTCGGCTTAGGGACCCCCCAGTCTCGAAACGCCGACACATATCTAGATCAGCGGAGAGAAATTTACCATTCTTCGAAGTGCTGAAGTCAGCCGAAGTTTTTCAATGGGGACCAGTCCAGCAGAGAGCCTTCGAAGAGCTGAAGCAATATTTGATAGACCTAACAACACTAACTCCACCAACGCCAGGGGCTCCTCTGTTGTTATATGTGGCAGCTTCGCACTCAGCGGTAAGTGCAGCACTTGTCCAAGAGAAGCTTGAAGGCCAAGTCAAAAAGCAAGCCCCAATATACTTTGTATCCGAAGTTCTTAGTTTATCTAAGAAAAATTATACAAAATTGGAGAAGGTGCTGTATGCTGTTTTGATGGCCTCCAGGAAGCTTCAGCACTATTTTCAAGCATACAATATAATTGTCCCTTCTTCACAACCATTGAAGGATATTATGAGAAATAGAGAAGCTACTGGAAGGGTTGGAAAATGGGCTGCGGAACTCAATGAATTTTGCATTGATTATGTGCATAGATCTTCAATTCAGTCCCAAGCGTTGGCAGACTTCATTGCTGACTCGACGCCAGGGGCTCAGGAAGAAGAAACGAGTAAAGATGCCAAAGTTTGGACAGTATTTTGCGATGGTTCTTGGGGAACCTTCGGAGCAGGAGCAGCTGCTGTGTTGGTCGCACCTTCCAAAGTTAAAACTTGTTATGCAACAAGACTTGATTTCAGTTGCACAAATAACATTGCTGAGTACGAAGCTTTACTTTTGGGTCTTCAGAAATTAAAGGCAATGGGAATTAGAAGGGCGGTTCTTAAAACTGATTCCCAGGTTATTTCTGGTCATATTGACAAAAGTTATAAAGCAAGAGATCCGAAGCTTGAAAAAATATTTAGACACGGTCCGAAGGATTGAGGCTTCCTTTGAAGGGTTTTCTGTTAAAAATATTCCTCGAGGAGAAAATGAACATGCTGATTTATTAGCCAAGTCAGCAGCACAGGGGCTGCCCTTACCTTCGGAAGTATTTTTTGAAACAATAAAAGCACCTTCGGTCAAACTTCTTGAAAGAGCAGTCCTTAACATATCTCCTGTCTATAGTGAAGACTGGAGAACTGAGATCATCTCTTTCGTTCAGGGTAACTTTCTTTCAGATGACGAAGCTTATAACAGGAGGATAGAGGCAAGAGCTCGACCATATGTTATAATAGAAGGGGAGCTGTACAAGCATGGAGTCTGTGCTCCATTACTCAAGTGTTTATCCAGAGCCGAAGGTATAGAATTGATGAAGGAAATACACGCAGGCCTGTGTGGATCACACATTGGATCTAGGCCTTTGCTTGGAAAAGTTTTTCGTCAAGGATTTTATTGGCCAAAGGTAGCTCGGATGCAGCGGAATTAGTCCAAAAGTGCGAAGGTTGTCAGAAATGTGCAAGAGATCAAAAACAACCTTCGTCTCTAACCCAGTTAATACAACCCACTTGGTCGTTGCAAAGGTGGGGCCTTGATTTGTTAGGTCCGTTACCACCAGCACAAGGGAACTTAAGATATGTTGTTGTGGCAGTGGAATATTTTTCTAAATGGATTGAGGCAAAGCCTTTAGCCACAATAACTTCGATCACTATTCAAAAGTTTTTCTAGCAAAATATTGTTTGTCGTTTCGGAGTGCTGAAGGCTATTACTGTGGATAATGGAACGCAGTTTGATTCCGAAGCTTTCAGAGAATTTTGTGAACAAATTGGCATGAAGATCCATTTTGCATCAGTTCGGCATTCGGAGTCAAATGGACTTGTTGAAAGGGCTAATGGCATCATAATGACAGGAATAATGAAGTTAATCTTCAATCAGCCTAGGGGAAGTGGCCAGACGAATTAATCAAAGTGGTGTGGAGCCACAACACAACAATATCAAGATCAACAGGTTTTACACCATTCAAACTATTGTTTGGTGACGAAGCAATAACTCCGGAAGAAGCTAAAGCAGGATCAATAAGAATAGTAGCTTCGGCAGAAGACGAAGCTGAAGCTGATTACTCTGTGGAAAAAGATGCTATAGAGGGGATCAGGCTTCAAGCTGTGGAAAACATCAACAAATACCAAGCTAAAACAATAAAATGGCGTGATAGAAAGGTTCGGCTAAAGAACATTGAACCAGGACATTTGGTGCTTCGAAGAGTAGCCAACCCAGAGACAGTAGGCATGTTACAGCTGAATTGGGAAGGACCTTTTATGGTAGTATCTTCGTCAAGACCCGGTTCCTACAGATTGAAGGATATGGACGGCAACGACATTCCTAGATCATGGAATGCGGACGAGCTTCGACGATATTATGTTTAGCTTGATGTAATTTTTTCTATTCTTTCTTGTGGCACCCTTTTCCTTTCCAAAGGGGGAGAAAGGTTTTTAATGGGGCCACAACATGTAATTTTTTCTTTTTCTTATTTCAATTTTATAAGAGCGATATCCCCCAAAGATGTAAATGTAAAAGCTCAGAACGCACCATCGAGTGCAATGGAAAAAGAAAAGAAAACAGGGAGAAGCTCAAAAGTCGTTCCTAAGGGAATGCAGAGCTTGCAGCGAAAAATAAACGCTGATTCCGCCGAAAGTAAAAGGCGAAGAAGCTCCTAAGGGAGGCTTACATCGAAAAGTCAGCGCTGATACACCGAAAAGTAAACGGTGAAGCCGAAAAATAAACGGCAAAAAGATTTGAGTCATTCCCAAGGGAATGAAGGCAATGATTATGGTTTCGAATATACATTCGGATATTCATTTGCACGATACATTACATCATGACATTTGCATTCATAAACATTCATTTAGACATATATAGGATCATTATCATCATATCATACAGAAAAGGCAGATGCTTCGGCTATGAGGGAAAAACTTCGGAGAAAGAGGAAATTTTCATGCTTCGTTGTGTACGAAAAGAAGGGAAGGTGTTTTTCGCCTTTGGCTCAAAAATAAAATTTCGTCCACAGCAAAGCAGATCGTACACGGATAAAGGGGAAAAGATATATTACAAGGTATGCACAAATTTACATAAGTTTCTTTACAATTATATTACAAAAATTTCTCTAGAATCTTTTGCAGAAAAGTCCTTCGGAGCATCTGTTAAGCTTCAGCTCGTCATTCTTCAGCTTCATCATCCTGCACATATTAAAACGAAATGAGAAAGGCGCAAAATTCAAGGAGAAGGTAAAAGTAACAAGTATGAGTTTCTCACTGGCTTAAGGTGGCTCCGAGCTTCGTCACCAGCCATTTTTCGCCCGCCGTTTATCCAAATCTGGGTCATAAACCTGTTTCCTATGCTTCGGGCTAGGCTTGGGATGTCAACCAAATCTGCCAGTGACAAACTGAAGTTTGGCCTATTTACAATTTTCCCGTGCGTGCAGCCAGCCTTCAGGAAAGCGGTAGCCGTGCCTCGTAAAGCTAGCAGAGCGCAGAAATCAGCATGCCCAGCAATAACTTCGTCAAGTGCATCAACTTCGCCCTCAATGTATTCCAAGGTGCTTGGCAGGTTTTCAGCTGAAGGTGTAAACTTATCAGAGCTGGCTCCAATTGAGTGAAACACATCCTTCAGCCGCTGCACACATCGGCTGCCGAAATCTAAGCATTTCTTCTGAAGCTCCTTCAATGATTTTTGCAAATTTGAATTCTTCTCGATTTCAGTCTTGAGACTTGTTTCGAGATTCTTCTTTTCCTGCTCAGATTTTTCTGATTTTATAAGTAATTCATTGTTTAATTTGTCATTTTCGGCTTGGGCTTCAGCCAGTGAACCTTCCATAGAATGAATGACGAAGTCTTTCTTTTCCAAGGCAGCTTCGTGATCTTTAACTTTGATTTCAAGGTCTTGAATAACGAAGTCCTTTTTCTTCAGAGCAACTTCGTAATTTTCGATTTTGTTTTCTAGATCTTTGATGGTAGCTTTGTTTTTCTCCTCTTCAATATCTTGTTGCATTCTCAGCACTTTACTTAGTAGTATACTCTACCAAAACAACCTTCGTTAGAAAACATATTAATTCAAAAAACAATATAAAGTTGAGTTTTTACCTTGAAATTAGCATAGAGCAAGCTACCGGCAATATGCTGTCGCTGGTACCTGTAGAGGTCCGCTTCTATCTTCGGCAGGCCAACGCTTTTTGAGAAAGTCCTAACAACCTTGGCCTCGGTTCGATTCTGAAGGCACCTTAGTTTCCCTTCATTGACACCACCAAATAGCAGAGACCCTGGTTTGTATCCGCAGGATATAGCATATTTCTTTAGCTCTTCTTTTTTAGTGTCTGTTAACTCTTGTCCAAGTATATCTTGAAAATTAAAATTTTCTTCTTCCAAAGTGTCTTCAATTTTCTCTTTTCCTTTTTCAATTGTCGTGTTCACCGCAACCGCAGCAGCTTCTTCTTTAGCCATTCTCAGAAGTATATTGTCAATATCACCAAGTGTGGTCTCTAGATTAGGATCTTCGGTGGTCTCGGTTTCGGCTCCGGTGGCTTCGGCTTCAGTGGTGGCTCCGGTAGCTTCGGCTCCGGTTGTTTCGGCTCTGGTGTCTGTGGTTTTGGTAGTGACAATTTTTGACGCCGATGTCGGTGGCGGTGTCTGATGAATGACATCGGCCACTTGGATAATTCTTCGTTTTTTCGGCTTTGCGGAACTTTTGTAATACCCAAATTATAAGACTTATAAAAGAGTTGGTCTCCTTATGTGATTTGCCATCTACTCCTTGAGACATGTGACTAAATCTAATTAAAAGATAATAATTCTTTACTAAAACAAAAAAAAAGAAAAGCTATGCATCATGTTGGAGTTTTGTTTATGCATTGATTAAATATAATGGTGACACTAATAAAAAAAATACATAGTAATGATTTGAGATTTATCCCAAAGGCACAATTTATAGAATTGGAAATAAGAAAGAAAGAGAGAAATATTATACAACACAAAATAAAGTTAAAAATAAATAAATTCATCACACTTTTAGGTGTGTTGAAATTGTACTGTTAATTTCTGAGAGTGAATTTGCCACAAGTTGAAATTTAATTTGAATTGGAATTTGAATTTGGAAATAGAAATGAACAAAAGAAAAAGAAAAGAGATTTTACCTACCCTGGGCCGACTACTCCCTTGCCCTTGGCCCACATTGTTACCGCCAGCCCACGTTCCCACCTCTCTCTGCGCTCCCGTCTCACTGGTATGTTGGGCCCACCCGTCATCCACCTCCCTTGTGCGCATATGACACTCGCGCGTGGTCCCGTGTTGCCAGTAGCTTCTTCCCCACGTGAGCTCAGATCCGTGAGGTTCGGATCAGGCTGTTGCAACAGAATCCGTGGATCCCGCTTGGTCATCCGCATGATCCTCGCTTGCGTGGAGAATTTGACACATGACCGGCTATAGGAACCAAGCGTCTGTGCCCTGTTCGTCATATCGCGGGCACCGGGCGCGATGTGATGGGTGCCGTGGCGGGCGAAACCAAGATGTCGCCATCGCCATGGCCGAAATCCGCGCCACCCGGGGACTCCCACACCGTGGCGCGCATGCTCAAGACCCACTCGGCGCTCCAGGGGGGCTTCGTCTTCTTCCTCCTGGCGGTCACTGCGTCCGAAGCCAGCACCAGGAAACCCAGTGCCGCCGCCATGGATCTACGCGTTTGGGACCGCTTAGGACACAAGGATTGGCCTGGGGCCTTCACGGGCGGTCCGGGGTGGTGGTCTTCGTCACGGCGGGGATGATCGTCGACCGATGAACCCGGAATTGCTCACTGGAACCCTTCGGGCCCGTGGAGCCGCTCGTCGTCGTGGGCAGTTCCCTCTGCGCTTCCAACCCCGGTAAGATTCATACCAACGTACCCAATAGGATCCAAGCGTTGGTTAGCACCTGTCGTTCAAAAGTTCTAAGCACTGTTGTGTGGGATGGCCATCGCCGGCCATGGCCCCGTCGTGGGGAGCTATCGGCGCCGCCGCACCTGTCTGCCTGAGTTGGGGAGGTGAGGGAATAGGCAAGTTATGCCGTGGGCCGTCCATCCGGTTATGGACGGTGGAGATTAGATTTGCGGATACCGCTTCAGAGTCGTGATCTAGGGCGTTCATCCAGTATTCAATGGACAGGATCATATCGGCGATAACCTTCTAGCTATTAAAAAATCTACTCCGCAGGATCTAGATCATAGGGCCGTGATTGAAACCCGCCTTCATTAAACCCTGACCACAGATCTCGGATCCAACGGCTGTAGACACGTACCGGCTTGTTTCACTCTAGATCTAATCCCATCCGTTGAAAGTAGATCTAACGGCTCAGATTCACCGATACCCCTTCGTCGTGCGCTTCTTTCAAAAGAGACCTTATGTTTTACTGGAATAAACCCGCCGTCCCCTCGGGGTCTTTACTGAGTCATAGGAATTCTTGCGCAGAAAACCCTGTGCTTTCCTGTATTTGAGGCCCAATCCAGAACAGTATTAAACCAGAGAATTTAAATCATAAATGGATTTTTATTATATAAATAAGTGCTAAAACTTGTAAAATTCATAGAAATTTCATTTTTAGTCCAAATTACTTCATTCCAATTTCTAAAATTTTGTAATTTTATTATATATCACTTAGAGTCTCTGTTTTGACATGAACACAGTAAGAAAATTAATTTATCATTTAATTCTATTTCAAGCACATTAAATCTTGGGAAATTCATAACTCGAAATATATAACTCCAAATTTAATGATTCCAGTCCCAATGATCTCATTTTAATGTGTAGATTTTTACTGTATATTTTATTTACATGTTTGATGTGATGTTAATTTATGTTATACTATGTATGTATTGTGTTGATGCGAGTAGACGAGCAAGCCACTGTGGATTCTGAGGTTCAGCAAATAGAAGTAGCTGAGCAGGAGCTCATTGAAGGCAAGTTGTGCCCTTGATCACTTACTTTTCCCAGCCATGTTCTTATTAATTTTAATGATCTGCATAGGTTAATTTTGATGGGAGCCTTTATGTTACCCCAGTTTTGATTACCTCTATACCTTGTTCACCCCTGAAATACTTTTGGGTAGTACTTGCTATTGCTTTATGTGGACTGGGTATGGAGATACACTATTCATGAATATTCTGTTATTATCTTGTTATTATTACTGTTCATGTTAAGATCATTAAATTAATGGGAACATGGAGCGACCACCCGGGAAAACAGTGCTACCACAAGGGTTTAATGGGACGCCCTTGGCTGATTAACTAGGAAAGCTAGTGGAGGGCTACCTTACCCGAAAGGGGCAAGGGCAGTAGGGGAGTGGTCAGTGTAGGGAGGTCACTGGTTGATTTTGCTGCGATGGCGGTCAGCCAGGAACCCTGCATTGGAACTTCCTATAAACTGTAGCGGGTAGTCTGAAGCTAGTGGAACTTTGTAAAGGCCTCGTAGTGTTATCCTGCCTCGCTTCCTTGGTAGAGGTGTATGGGATTCATGACCCCTTGGCAGATGGGTAACACGGCTTGTGGGTAAAGATGCGCAACCTCTGCAGAGTGTAAAACTAGTATACTAGCCGTGCTCACGGTCATGAGCGGCTCGGACCCTCACATGATTAATTATGGAACTTAAATTTAATTTGACATCTGCATTGCATTTGGGATTATTTTCCTATTACTGTTCTTTATTATTATTAAGGTTTGGTATTTACTTATACTTAGTAATTGCTAATAAAATTTTGACCAACTTATAAAAGCAATGCTCAGCCCCAGCCTTTATTTCATTGATCAGCCTTACACTTCATGAACTCCCACCTTTGGTGAGTTCATGCCACATTATTCCCCACAACTTGTTGAGCGATGAACGTATGTGAGCTCACTCTTGCTGTCTCACACCCCCCCCCACAGGAGAAGAGCAGGTGGTTCAGGAGGAGCTACAAGGCGAGGAGTTTGATCTGATCTAGGTGGCGTTTCTCAGTTGACATTGGCGCCGACGATCCTTAGTTCGTTTTATATTTATCTTTATTTTGTAATAAGACTTCCGCTATGTAATAAATACTCTGATGTATTATGACATTTATCTCTATACACTCTGTCATTATATATGTTGTCTTCTTGGCGCATGTATGAGATGCACCCGGCTTTGTCCTTTAAAACCGGGTGTTACAGAAGTGGTATCAGAGGAAATGTTGACTGTAGGACGAAACCTAGATAGAAATGGACAAAACCCTTACCTACTTATCTCATTCTGATTCATTCTATACTCCCCTTACTCTGATTCTTTCTACACTTATCTTGATCCTGTCTCACCTTCTACTGTCATACTCTGATTACTCTTATCTTTTCTACTCTAAGATAAGATGGATTTCACACCTTGGAATCCTACATTTATGAACTTCTTAAGAGATAGGAGACCTAAGACAAAAATTAAAACTATTTTCTCTATTAAAAAAAATGTTGGTTGATTGTTCTGATGATAAATGCTTGATTTGCTTCTTTGATTGATTGCAACATTATAGTTGGGCATCTTAGCATGTACCATCATAAGGTATTAGCTTTAGTGGATAACACACTAATCTACTTAGCTAATAAATCCCCCGTAGTAACATTCCTCGTAACTACTCGTCTTGTCTATAATTCTTCCTTTCTTTCGTACCCTGTGTTTCTAACCCAGATGGGCTGCCCCTATAGTGTTAGAAGAGAGCACTATGGACGTGATCCTTGGTATGTCATGGCTAAGAAAGGCAAAGGCCGTTATAGCATGTGGTAGAGGTACCGTAGAGCTCACAACCACTAAAGGAGAAAGATTTCAAGTTAATATTGCAGTAACCTCCTCATTCATGCGTGCAATGTTCTTTATGCCTGAGGAGTTTGTTGGTGACAACATCCGGGTGGTTAGAGATTTTCCGGATGTCTTTCCAGAGGAGTTACCAGGGATGCCACCTGATAGAGAAGTTGAGTTTGTTATTGATCTTTTACCTGGAACTGCCCCTATTTCTAAGCGACCATACAGGATGGCTGTAGAAGAACTGAAGGAGCTTAAGAAGCAGTTAACTGAGTTACAAGAAGCGGGGTATATTCGTCCGAGTTCCTCACCTTGGGGAGCACCGGTGTTATTCGTACAGAAGAAGGATGGATCACAACGAATGTGTGTGGATTATAGATCTCTTAATGATGTTACGATGAAGAACAAGTATCCATTACCCCGTATTGAGGATTTATTTGATCAGATGAGAGGTGCTAGGGTATTCTCGAAGATTGATCTCCGATCGGGTTATCATCAAATGAAGATTAGGCCATCGGATATTCCCAAGACAGATTCCTCGACCCGATATGGTTTATATGAGTTCACCGTTATGTCATTTAGACTAACTAATGCACCAGCCTATTTTATAGATCTGAAGAATAAGGTGTTCATGATCTGGACAGATTCGTCGTGGTTTTCATCGACGATATTTTTAGTTATTTCAAGAGTGATAGTGATCATGAGGAACATCTGAGATTGGTGCTATAGAATCTACGAGATAATCAACTCTACGCTAAGTTCAGCAAGTGCGAGTTTTGGATTGACAAGGTGCCATTCCTTGGTCATATTATTTCTAATGGAGGAATAGCAGTGGATCCTGCTAAAGTGAAGGAGATAATGGAGTGGAGAGTGCCCACTACAGTTACGGAGATTCGGAGTTTCTTGGGACTCGCAGGATATTATCGGAGATTTATTGAAGGTTTCTCTAAGATTGCCAAGCCTATGACCTCGCTTTTGGAGAAAGGAAGAGAATTTAAGTGGGATGAGAAATGCCAAGAGAGTTTTGATCAATTGAAGGAGAGATTGATGTCACCTCCAGTACTGATTATGCCAGATCTGCAGAAGGGATTTGACATTTATTGTGATGCATGTGGCCAAGGACTTGGATGTGTGGTTATGCAAGAAGGTCATGTGATTGCCTATGCATCTCGTCAGTTGCGGAAGCATGAACTGAACTACCCCACTCATGACTTGGAACCGGATGCCGTTGTGCATGCACTTAAGATTTGGAGACACTACATCATGGGAACTAAGTGCCAAGTATACACGGATCATAAGAGTTTGAAGTACATATTCACTCAGAAGGATCTCAACCTTAGGCAATGCCGTTGGTTGGAGCTCATTAAGGATTATGATTTGGAGATTCACTATCACCCGGGTAGGGCAAATTTGGTTGCAGATGCCTTGAGTCGAAAGGAGCATGTTCATTCGGCTATTGTTGCCCAGCTACCCGACGAGATTGTTGAGGATTTCAGGAGGCTCAACCTGGGAATCGTTACACATACGGAAGGAGTTACTATTGAATTGGAACCTACCTTGGAGCAAGAAATCCGCAAAGGACAAATTGGTGATGCCAAAATCCAGGAGATCAAGGATCTGATAACAGAAGGTAGAGGCCCGGAAGTCACAGAGGATGAGAAAGGCACGATATGGTTCAAGAATCGGATTTGTGTTCCTGATATTGATAGTCTTCGGGAAACCATATTGAAGGAGGCACATTATTCAGTTTATTCTATCCACCCTGGTAGCACTAAGCTGTATCAAGATTTGAAGCAAAAGTATTGGTGGTATGGACTGAAAAGAGATGTTGCTGCACATGTGGCTAAGTGTGATATATGTCAAAGAGTCAAGGCTGAACATCAGAGACCAGCTGGATTATTGCACCCATTAAAGATGCCCGAGTGGAAATGGGAAGAGATTGGTATGGACTTCATTGCTGGATGGTCTCGCACCTTGAAAGGATATGATGCTATATGGGTGATTATGGATAGATTGACTAAAGTGGCTCATTTCATTCCGGTCAAGACTACTTGTAAGTGATCTCAATTGGCTGAGTTATATATGGCTTGGATTGTGTCTCTACACGGTGTACCGAAGAAGATCATTTTGGATAGAGGATCACAGTTTACCCCCAGATTTTGGAAAAGTTTTTATGAGAATATGGATACGAAGTTGAAATTTGGTGCAACCTATCACCCTCAGACTGATGGACAGACTGAAAGGACTAATAAAATATTGGAAGATATGTTGAGAGCTTGTGCCCTTAAGCATGGTGGTAGTTGGGATAAGAGTTTGCCTTATGCAGAGTTCTCTTATAATAATAGCTATCAGGCTAGTTTGAAGATGTCCCCGTTTGAGGCTTTGTATGGCAGAAAGTGCAGGACTCCATTGTATTGGGATCAAACGGGTGAAAGACAGTTATTTGGACCTGAGATTATACAAAAAGCAGAAGAACAAGTTCAGCAAATAAGGGAGAATTTGAGAACTGCACAATCCAGGCAGAAAAGCTATGCTGATACTCGGAGAAGACTGCTGGAGTTTAAGGAAGGTGATTATGTGTATTTCAAAGTGTCACCACTTTGTGGAATGAGGAGATTTAAAGTTAAGGGCAAATGTCCCCTCGCTATATTGGACCATTCTGAGTTTTAGGCAAGTTGGAGAGATGGCCTATCAACTCGAGCTACCTGATAATCTATCTGATGTGCATAATGTATTTCATGTGTCTCAACTTAAGAAGTGTCTCCGTGTCCCTGAGGAACAGTTACCGATGGAAGAGCTCAGTGTTCGGGGTGATTTGACTTATACGGAATACCCCATTAATATTCTTGACACTTCGGCTTGAGTTACAAAAAATAAAGCAAAAAAAAATGTGTGCAAAGTGCAATGGAGCCACCATGGTAAGGATGAAGCTACTTGGGAGCGAGAAGAAGAGCTTCGTATAGATTTTCCCCACCTTTTCCCCTAGATCTTCATAATCTCGAGGACGAGATTATTTTTAAGGGGGGTAGGATTTGTAATACCCAAATTATAAGACTTATAAAAGAGTTGGTCTCCTTATGTGATTTGCCATCTACTCCTTGAGACATGTGACTAAATCTAATTAAAAGATAATAATTCTTTACTAAAACAAAAAAAAGAAAAGCTATGCATCATGTTGGAGTTTTGTTTATGCATTGATTAAATATAATGGTGACACTAATAAAAAAATACATAGTAATGATTTGAGATTTATCCCAAAGGCACAATTTATAGAATTGGAAATAAGAAAGAAAGAGAGAAATATTATACAACACAAAATAAAGTTAAAAATAAATAAATTCATCACACTTTTAGGTGTGTTGAAATTGTACTGTTAATTTCTGAGAGTGAATTTGCCACAAGTTGAAATTTAATTTGAATTGGAATTTGAATTTGGAAATAGAAATGAACAAAAGAAAAAGAAAAGAGATTTTACCTACCCTGGGCCGACTACTCCCTTGCCCTTGGCCCACATTGTTACCGCCAGCCCACGTTCCCACCTCTCTCTGCGCTCCCGTCTCACTGGTATGTTGGGCCCACCCGTCATCCACCTCCCTTGTGCGCATATGACACTCGCGCGTGGTCCCGTGTTGCCAGTAGCTTCTTCCCCACGTGAGCTCAGATCCGTGAGGTTCGGATCAGGCTGTTGCAACAGAATCCGTGGATCCCGCTTGGTCATCCGCATGATCCTCGCTTGCGTGGAGAATTTGACACATGACCGGCTATAGGAACCAAGCGTCTGTGCCCTGTTCGTCATATCGCGGGCACCGGGCGCGATGTGATGGGTGCCGTGGTGGGCGAAACCAAGATGTCGCCATCGCCATGGCCGAAATCCGCGCCACCCGGGGACTCCCACACCGTGGCGCGCATGCTCAAGACCCACTCGGCGCTCCAGGGGGGCTTCGTCTTCTTCCTCCTGGCGGTCACCGCGTCCGAAGCCAGCACCAGGAAACCCAGTGCCGCCGCCATGGATCTACGCGTTTGGGACCGCTTAGGACACAAGGATTGGCCTGGGGCCTTCACGGGCGGTCCGGGGTGGTGGTCTTCGTCACGGCGGGGATGATCGTCGACCGATGAACCCGGAATTGCTCACTGGAACCCTTCGGGCCCGTGGAGCTGCTCGTCGTCGTGGGCAGTTCCCTCTGCGCTTCCAACCCCGGTAAGATTCATACCAACGTACCCGATAGGATCCAAGCGTTGGTTAGCACCTGTCGTTCAAAAGTTCTAAGCACTGTTGTGTGGGATGGCCATCGCCGGCCATGGCCCCGTCGTGGGGAGCTATCGGCGCCGCCGCACCTGTCTGCCTGAGTTGGGGAGGTGAGGGAATAGGCAAGTTATGCCGTGGGCCGTCCATCCGGTTATGGACGGTGGAGATTAGATGTGCGGATACCGCTTCAGAGTCGTGATCTAGGGCGTTCATCCAGTATTCAATGGACAGGATCATATCGGCGATAACCTTCTAGCTATTAAAAAATCTACTCCGCAGGATCTGGATCATAGGGCCGTGATTGAAACCCGCCTTCATTAAACCCTGACCACAGATCTCGGATCCAACGGCTGTAGACACGTACCGACTTGTTTCACTCTAGATCTAATCCCATCCGTTGAAAGTAGATCTAACGGCTCAGATTCACCGATACCCCTTCGTCGTGCGCTTCTTTCAAAAGAGACCTTATGTTTTACTGGAATAAACCCGCCGTCCCCTCGGGGTCTTTACTGAGTCATAGGAATTCTTGCGCAGAAAACCCTGTGCTTTCCTGTATTTGAGGCCCAATCCAGAACAGTATTAAACCAGAGAATTTAAATCATAAATGGATTTTTATTATATAAATAAGTGCTAAAACTTGTAAAATTCATAGAAATTTCATTTTTAGTCCAAATTACTTCATTCCAATTTCTAAAATTTTGTAATTTTATTATATATCACTTAGAGTCTCTGTTTTGACATGAACACAGTAAGAAAATTAATTTATCATTTAATTCTATTTCAAGCACATTAAATCTTGGGAAATTCATAACTCGAAATATATAACTCCAAATTTAATGATTCCAGTCCCAATGATCTCATTTTAATGTGTAGATTTTTACTGTATATTTTATTTACATGTTTGATGTGATGTTAATTTATGTTATACTATGTATGTATTGTGTTGATGCGAGTAGACGAGCAAGCCACTGTGGATTCTGAGGTTCAGCAAATAGAAGTAGCTGAGCAGGAGCTCATTGAAGGCAAGTTGTGCCCTTGATCACTTACTTTTCCCAGCCATGTTCTTATTAATTTTAATGATCTGCATAGGTTAATTTTGATGGGAGCCTTTATGTTACCCCAGTTTTGATTACCTCTATACCTTGTTCACCCCTGAAATACTTTTGGGTAGTACTTGCTATTGCTTTATGTGGACTGGGTATGGAGATACACTATTCATGAATATTCTGTTATTATCTTGTTATTATTACTGTTCATGTTAAGATCATTAAATTAATGGGAACATGGAGCGACCACCCGGGAAAACAGTGCTACCACAAGGGTTTAATGGGACGCCCTTGGCTGATTAACTAGGAAAGCTAGTGGAGGGCTACCTTACCCGAAAGGGGCAAGGGCAGTAGGGGAGTGGTCAGTGTAGGGAGGTCCCTGGTTGATTTTGCTGCGATGGCGGTCAGCCAGGAACCCTGCATTGGAACTTCCTATAAACTGTAGCGGGTAGTCTGAAGCTAGTGGAACTTTGTAAAGGCCTCGTAGTGTTATCTTGCCTCGCTTCCTTGGTAGAGGTGTATGGGATTCATGACCCCTTGGCAGATGGGTAACACGGCTTGTGGGTAAAGATGCGCAACCTCTGCAGAGTGTAAAACTAGTATACTAGCCGTGCTCACGGTCATGAGCGGCTCGGACCCTCACATGATTAATTATGGAACTTAAATTTAATTTGACATCTGCATTGCATTTGGGATTATTTTCCTATTACTGTTCTTTATTATTATTAAGGTTTGGTATTTACTTATACTTAGTAATTGCTAATAAAATTTTGACCAACTTATAAAAGCAATGCTCAGCCCCAGCCTTTATTTCATTGATCAGCCTTACACTTCATGAACTCCCACCTTTGGTGAGTTCATGCCACATTATTCCCCACAACTTGTTGAGCGATGAACGTATGTGAGCTCACTCTTGCTGTCTCACACCCCCCCCCCCACAGGAGTAGAGCAGGTGGTTCAGGAGGAGCTACAAGGCGAGGAGTTTGATCTGATCTAGGTGGCGTTTCTCAGTTGACATTGGCGCCGACGATCCTTAGTTCGTTTTATATTTATCTTTATTTACTAATAAGACTTCCGCTATGTAATAAATACTCTGATGTATTATGACATTTATCTCTATACACTCTGTCATTATATATGTTGTCTTCTTGGCGCATGTATGAGATGCACCCGGCTTTGTCCTTTAAAACCGGGTGTTACAACTTTCTGTTGCCGAAGCTTCTTTGTCCTTCTGAAAAAACTTCGTTAGTTCCGGCGCTAGCGGACTTAGCCTGATAGGCAAAGGTTCAGTCATTACCTTCAGAATCTCTTCCACTTCGGCAGCAAAAGGTGTTGCAGGAGCTTCCTCCTCTCAGGCCGACGTCTTTGGTTTTGGGGATGCAGCTTTTCTTTCCTTCGGAGCAGCTATCTTCAGCTCAGGGCTCAGTTTTTCAGAAATTTCCTTGTCCTTTTTAGCCAATTTGGTGCCTTCTTTGTCAAGGGCGCTCACAATCCTCTTTCTTTTCTGGCCTTCGGCACCTCCGACCAGTTGCTCATAGTCAGGGTAATCAAAATTCAAGGCATCTAGCACACGATTCAATCTTCGTTTCGGACGTGTGCCGAAGGCTGCAGTCATTAATTGATCTTCTTTCTTAGAGTAATTGTCGAGGATCTCGTTGCACATAATTTCAATTATGTTCAGCCACTCTTGGCAGGGTGCTTTAAAATGTTTCTTAAACTTGTAGTGATAAGGCAATCGAACAAGTTCTCCCTTTTTCTTTTCTCCCACTAGCTTCGGCATTTCCCACTCCCTCAGTGTTGGGAACACCTTTGTCGGGGACCATAATTAGGGGTACCCCCAAGACTCCTAATCTCAGCTGGTAACCCCCATCAGCACAAAGCTGCAAAGGCCTGATGGGTGCGATTAAGTCAAGGCTCGGTCCGCTCAAGGGACACAATCTCGCCTCGCCCGAGCCCAGCCTCGGGCAAGGGCAGCCGACCCCGGAGGATTCACGTCTTGCCCGAGGGCCCCCTCAAGCAACGGACACACCTTCGGCTCGCCCGAGGCCCAGTCTTCGCCAAGAAGCAACCTTGGCCAAATCGCCACGACGACCGACCGTATCGCAGGGGCATTTAATGCAAGGATGGCCTGACACCTTATCCTGACGCGCGCCCTTCAGTCGACAGAGCCGAAGTGACCGCAGTCACTTCGCCGCTCCACTGACCGGCCTGACAAGAGGACAGCGCCGCCTGCACCGCTCCGACTGCTGTGCCACTCGACAGAGTGAGGCTGATAGCGGCCAAGTCCGGCCTCGGGCGCCATAGGAAGCTCTGCCTCGCCCGACCCTAGGGCTCGGACTCGGGCTCAGCCCTAGAAGACGACGAACTCCGCCTCGCCCAACCCCAGGGCTCGGACTCGGGCTCAGCCCTGGAAGACGATGAACTCCGCCTCGCCCAATCCCAGGGCTCGGGCTCGGCCCCGGAAGACGACGAACTCCACCTCGCCCGACCCCAGGGCTCGGACTCGGGCTCGGCCTCGGAAGACGACGAACTCTGCCTCGCCCGACCCCAGGGCTCGGACTCAGCCCTGGCCTCAGCCGACGGTCTTCGCCTCGCCCGACCCAGGGGCTCGGACTCAACCTCGGCCTCGGAAGACAGACTCGACCTCGACCTCGGAGGAGCCTCCGCCTCGCCCAACCTAGGGCTCGGACCGACCACGTCACAGGAGGCGCCATCATTACCCTACCCCAAGCTAACTTAGGCTACGGGGAACAAGACCGTCGTCCCATCTGGCTCGCCCCGGTAAACAAGTAATGATGGCGCCCCGCATGCTCCATGACGACGGCGGCTCTCAGCCCCCTTACGGAAGCAAGGAGACGTCAGCAAGGACTCGACAGCCCCGACAACTGTCCTTCCGCCAGGCTCCAGCACTCCTCCGATGGCCACGACACCACACGAACAGGGTGCCAAAACCTCTCCAGCTGCCACGACGGCATGTACTTAGGGCACTAGCTTTTCTCTGCTAGACACGTTAGCACACTGCTACACCTCCCATTGTACACCTGGACCCTCTCCTTACGCCTATAAAAGGAAGGTCCAGGGCCCTCTTACAGAGGGTGGGCCGCGCGGGGAAGGACGGGACGGCGCGCGCATAGGCCTCTCGCTCCCTCCCACGCAGACGCTTGTAACCCCCTACTGCAAGCGCACCCGACCTGGGCGCGGGACAAACACGAAGGCCGCAGGTTTCCCCTTTTACGCCTGTCTCCCTCCGGCTTTTTCCCCCCTTCACGCTCCGTCTCGCGCCGACCCATCTGGGCTGGGGCACGCAGCGACAATTTACTCGTCGGTCCAGGGACCACCCGGGGTCGAAACGCCGACAGTTGGCGCGCCAGGTAGGGGGCTGCTGTGTGTTGACGAACAGCTTCCTGTCAAGCTCCAGATGGGTAGTCTCCAGCAACCTTTCCAGCCCGAGACGGTGCTCCGTTTCGGGAGTCTTGAGTTCATGTCCCTCGACGGCAGCTACGACATGATACTCCTTCCCCCGCCGCGCGACAGCGACAATGGCGGCCGACAACCCGCCCGCCGGTGGCGGAATCGACGACGTCTTCCCCACGTGGCGGAAGAACAACATTCGGGTTTGTCCCGTCGCCTCCCCCGCCGATGGAGGAGGAGGCGGGGCAGCCAAGGCCAAGCAGGAGGCAGCACCTCGTCGGTTGTCGAGCGAGTCGACGGCACCGGCGCCCCAACGGGGGACACGTCGGGCATCAACTTCGCGTCTGAGACGAAGACGAGCGTCGTTTCCCCGCAACGCGTCAACTCCAAGCAAACAAACGACGCCAGCATACTCGCAAGGGACTTGCTGGGCGTCACCCTCGTACCTGAGACGACGGTGCAGTCTGCCCCTGACGTGACTTCGTCACCGCCCGTCGACCAAGAGGTACCGACCGATTCCTATCTCGTGCCTTTTGGATTCAGCCTCAACCCACCAAGCGACTTCGCTTCGGTGGACGCTTTCATAGAGGCGAGTCCAAACCCTCCGGGGTACGGTATGCGGTCACCCTGGGACCGGCTGACAGCCGTCTCGACCTACGGGCCCTCGGGTTCCGAGGAAGATGACGAGCCCGACTTTTGTTGGGATTTCTCCGGACTTGGTAACCCCAGTGCCATGCGGGACTTCATGACTGCATGCGACTACTGCCTCTCCGATTGTTCCGGCGGTAGCCGCAGCTTCGGCGACGAGGACTGCGGCCCAAGTCATGAATGTTTCCACGTCGATCTAGGGGGTCCCGGCGAAGGCAACCATCTTGGTATACCGGAGAACGGTGATCCCCCTAGGCCTGCGCCTCGCGTTGACATCCTACGGGAGCTAGCTGTGGTCCCAGTCCCTGCGGGGGGTCAGGACTCACAGCTCGAGCAAATCTGCGAGATGCAGGCCAGGCTCGACGAGGGAGCAGGAACACTTGAGCCGTTCCGCCGGGACATCGGGCAGGAATGGGCAGGCCAACCTCCGGCCGGAGAAGCGCGTCATCTACCCTAGGGCATCCAGCACCGCATCGCTGATGATGTCAGGGCAAGGCCGCCACCGGCTTCCAGTGGGGTCGGCCAGAACCTGGCTGCAGCGGCAATACTTCTCCGTGCAATGCCGGAACCATCAACCACCGAGGGGCAGCGTATCCAGGGAGAGCTCAAGAATCTCCTGAAGGATGCCGCGGTCCGACGGGCCAAAAGCTCTACCTCCCGAAGGCAGGGCTACCCCTCGGAGCATCGCGCCGCGACATCCCGATTCATGCGGGAAGCCTCGGTCCACACCGGGCGCACGCGCAACACAGCGCCTGCGGCCCCGGGTCGCCTTGGCAACGAGCACCATCACCGCAACCGTTGAGCCCACCTCGACGAGAAGGTGCGCCGAGGCTACCACCCCAGGCGTGGGGGACGCTACGACAGCGGGGAGGATCGGAGCCCCTCGCCCGAACCACCCGGTCTTCAGGTTTTCAACCGGGCCATACGACGGGCGCCGTTCCCGACCCGGTTCCGAACCCTGACTACTATCACAAAGTACTCGGGGGAGACGAGGCCGGAAATGTGGCTCACGGACTACCGGCTGGCCTGCCACCTGGGTGGAACGGACGACGACAACCTCATCATCCGCAACCTCCCCCTGTTCCTCTCCGACACCGCTCGAGCCTGGCTAGAGCACCTGCCTCCGGGGCAGATCTCCAACTGAGACAATCTGGTCCAAGCCTTCACCGGCAACTTCTAGGGCACGTACGTGCGCCCTAGGATCTCCGAAGCTGCCGCCAACAGCCGGGAGAGTCTCTCCGGGACTACATCCGGCGATTCTCGAAGCAGCGCACCGAGCTGCCCAACGTCACTGACTCGGATGTCATCGGCGCGTTCCTCGCCGACACCACCTGCCGCGACCTGGTGAGCAAGCTGGGTCGCAAGACCCCCACCAGGGCGAGCGAGCTGATGGACATCGCCACCAAGTTTGCCTCTGGCCAGGAGGCAGTTGAGGCCATCTTCCGGAAGGACAAGCAGCCCCAGGGCCGCCAGCCGGAAGATGTCCCCGAGGCGTCCACTCAGCGCGGCACCAAGAAGAAAGGCAAGAAGAAGTCGCACGCGAAACGCGACGCCGCCGACGCGGACCTTGTCGCCGCCGCTGAGTACAAAAACCCTCGGAAACCTCCCGGGGGCGCCAATCTCTTCGACAAGATGCTCAAGGAGTCGTGCCCCTATCATCAGGGGCCTGTCAAGCATACCCTTGAGGAGTGCGCCATGCTTCGGTGCCACTTTCACAAGGCCGGGCCACCTGCGGAAGGTGGCACGGCCCGCGACGACGATAAGAAGGAAGATCACAAGGCAAGGGAGTTCCCCGAGGTCCACGACTGCTTCATGATCTACGGTGGATAAGTGGCGAACGCCTCGTCTCGGCACCGCAAGCAAGAGCGTCGGGAGGTCTGCTCGGTAAAGGTGGCGGCTCCAGTCTACCTAGACTGGTCCGACAAGGCCATCACCTTCGACCAGGGCGACCATCCCGACCGCGTGCCGAGCCTGAGGAAATACCCGCTTGTTGTCGACCCATCATCGGCAACGTCAGGCTCACCAAGGTCCTCATGGACGGAGGCAGCAGCCTCAACATCATCTACGCCGAGACCCTCGGGCTCCTGTGGATCGATCTGTCCTCGGTCCGGGCAGGCGCGTCGCCTTTCCACGGGATCATCCCCGGGAAACGCGTCCAGCCCCTCGGACAACTCGATCTACCCGTCTGCTTCGGGACTCCCTCCAACTTCTGAACGGAAACCCTCACGTTCGAGGTGGTCGGGTTCCGAGGAACCTACAACGCAGTGTTGGGGAGGCCATGCTACGCCAAGTTCATGGTCGTCCCCAACTACACCTACCTCAAGCTCAAGATGTCGGGCCCCAACGGGGTCATCACCGTCGGCCCCACATACCGACACGCGTACGAATGCGACGTGGAGTGCGTGGAGTACGCCGAGGCCCTCGCCGAATCCGAGGCCCTCATCGCCGACCTGGAGAGCCTCTCCAAGGAGGCACCAGACGTGAAGCGCCATGCCGGCAACTTCGAGCCAGCGGAGACGGTTAAGTCCGTCCCTCTCGACCCCAGCAATGACACCTCCAAGCAGATCCAGATCGGCTCCGAGCTTGATCCCAAATAGGAAGCAGTGCTCGTCGACTTTCTCCGCGCAAACGCCGACGTTTTCGCGTGGAGTCCCTCGGACATGCCCGGCATACCGAGGGATGTCGCCGAGCACTCGCTGGATATCCAAGCTGGAGCCCGACCCGTGAAGCAGCCTCTGCGCCGATTCGACGAAGAAAAGCGCAGAGCCATAGGCGAGGAGATCCACAAGCTAATGGCGGCAGGGTTCATCAAAGAGGTATTCCATCCCGAATGGCTTGCCAACCCTGTGCTTGTGAGAAAGAAAGGAGGGAAATGGCAGATGTGTGTAGACTACACTGGTCTAAACAAAGCATGTCCAAAAGTTCCCTACCCTCTGCCTCGCATCGATCAAATCATGGATTCCACTGCTGGGTGTGAAACCCTGTCTTTCCTCGATGCCTACTCAGGGTATCACCAAATCAGGATGAAAGAGTCCGACCAGCTCGTGACTTCTTTCATTACACCTTTTGGCATGTACTGCTATGTTACCATGCCGTTTGGTTTGAGGAATGCGGGTGCGACATACCAAAGGTGCATGAACCATGTGTTCTGCGAACACTTTGGTCGAACGGTCAAGGCCTACGTCGATGACATTATAGTCAAGACGAGGAAAGCCTCCGACCTCCTTTCCGACCTTGAAACGACATTCCGGTGTCTCAAGGCGAAAGGCGTAAAGCTCAATCCCGAGAAGTGCGTCTTCGGGGTCCCCCAGGGCATGCTCTTGGGGTTCATCGTCTCCGAGCGGGGCATCGAGGCCAACCCTCCGTCAAGACCGACGACGCGCCCGAGCCCGAGAAGGCCTCGGCTTAGCCCGAGGCACCCTCAGCCCCCGAGGGTGAGGCACTGCGCGTCAAGGAGGAGCGGAACGGGGTCACGCCTAATCGAAACTGGCAGACCCCGTACCTACAATATCTCCACCGAGGAGAGCTACCCCTCGACCGAGCCGAAGCTCGGCGGTTGGCGCGGCACGCCAAGTCGTTCGTCTTGCTGGGGGACGGGAAGGAGCTCTACCACCGCAGCCCCTCGGGCATCCTCCAGCGATGCATATCCATCGCCGAAGGCCAGGAGCTCTTACAAGAAATACACTCGGGGGCTTGCGGTCATCACGCAGCGCCTCGAGCCCTTGTTGGAAACGCCATCCGACAAGGTTTCTACTGGCCGACCGCGGTGGCCGACGCCACTAGAATTGTCCGCACCTGCCAAGGGTGTCAATTCTATGCGAGGCAGACACACTTGCCCGCTCAGGCCCTGCAGACGATACCCATCACCTAGCCGTTTGCTGTGTGGGGTCTGGACCTCTTTGGCCCCTTGCAGAAGGCACCCGGGGGCTACACGCACCTGCTGGTCGCCATCGACAAATTCTCCAAGTGGATCGAGGTCCGACCCCTAAACAGCATCAGGTTCGAACAGGTGATGGCGTTCTTCACCAACATCATCCATCGCTTTGGGGTCCCGAACTCCATCATCACCGACAACGGCACCCAGTTCACCGGCAGAAAGTTCCTGGACTTCTGCGAGGATCACCACATCCGGGTGGACTGGGCCGCCGTGGCTCACCCCATGACGAATGGGCAAGTAGAGCGTGCCAACGGCATGATTCTGCAAGGGCTCAAGCCGCGGATCTACAACGACCTCAACAAGTTTGGCAAGCGATGGATGAAGGAGCTCCCCTCGGTGGTCTGGAGTCTGAGGACAACACCGAGCCGAGCCACAGGTTTTACACCGTTCTTTCTAGTCTATGGGGCCGAGGCCATCTTGCCCACAGACTTAGAATACGGTTCCCCGAGGACGAGGGCCTATGACGACCAAAGCAATCGAGCTAACCGAGAAGACTCACTGGACCAGCTGGAAGAGGCTTGGGACATGGCCTTACTACACTCGGCGTGGTATCAGCAGTCCCTGCGACGCTACCACGCCCGAGGGGTTCGGTCCCGAGACCTCCAGGTGCGCGACTTGGTGCTTCGGCTGCAACAAGACGCCCGAGGGCGGCACAAGCTCACGCCTCCCTGGGAAGGGCCGTTCGTCATCGCCAAGGTTCTGAAGCCCGGGACGTACAAGCTGGCCAACAGTCAAGGCGAGGTCTATAGCAACGCTTGGAACATCCGACAACTACGTCGCTTCTACCCTTAAGATGCTTTCAAGTCGTTCGTACACTTCGTTCACACACAAAGTCTAACCATCAAGGAAGGGTCAGCCTTGCCTCGGCAAAGTTCGACCCTCCCTCGGGGGCTAGAAGGGGGGAACCCCCTTCGCGTCAAAATTTTCCTCGGAAAAGATCTTTTCTGCCAGAACGTCTTTCGTGCTTTTCGACTACTTCGCAAGTGGGATCCTAAAAACGACGGAGTACACGTAAGCAGCCAAGGCTGACCGAGCCGAGGGACTCCTACGCCTCTGGGATACGGATACCTCACTCATCACCTTCTGCGATAAGTAACTCACGCTCGGATAGGTGATTCTGCGGGCCGAACAAGTCTTCACGCTCGAAAAACTCTTCTGCCGAAACGATTTTTCGGGCCTTCTCGACTATATCGATAGCAGAATCCTACGGACGAGTAAGAGTACACGTAAGCGGCAAGGCCGACCGAGCCGAGGGATTCCTACGCCTCCGGGATACGGATACCTCACTCATCACCTTCCGTGAAAAGTAACTCTCGCTCGGACAAACAATTCTGTTACCGACAAATAAGTCCAGATACTCGAAACAAGAGGAAAGGAAACGCAACTTTTACAACACGACGCCAGTATGTTTGGGCCTCGGCGGCCGCAGAAAACATACGCACACTACAAGATAAACCGATCCTGCAGGCTCGGGCCTCGACGGAGGGGGAGCAGCAGCACCCTCGACGTCAACTACACCTTCGGTGAAGTCCGACCTAGCCTCAGACGGCAACGCGGTAGGAGGATCTCCACTCCGAAGGACGACATCAGCACCGCGCCCGGGCCATCGCCGCCAGGGTCTTCTCCAAGAATCCGGCTCGAGCAGACAGCTCGGCCGGCCACCCCGAAGCCTCAGCCAGCTGTCCCCCGAGGACATCAGCCCGGCTCGTGGCCTCGGCAACTCGACTCCGGCGTCGGTCCCGCCAGTGGACGGCCCGGCCAGGCTCCGACCGACGAAGTCTTCTTTTCGAGCCAACTCCGCCTCTGTCCGTGCTGACACCGCTGCCTCCAGCTTCGGCTCATCGAAGAGCGGCCAAGGGTTTCCTTTAACTAAGCAAGAGAAGCCTCGGGCGGCAAGGCCGACCGAGCCGAGGGACTCCTACGCCTCCGAGATACGGATACCTCACTCGTCACCTTCGCACGAGGCAACTCACACTTGGTTAAGCGGTTCAGTTAGCCGACAGGCGAGTCCTAGTGCTCGAAATGAGGAAAAAACACGGCTCCGTGCCGAAAATACATACATGTTCAGGCCCCGACAGCCACAATGAACAGACACCGGCACTCAAGGTGCCATTACAAACGGAACTCCGGTTCCGTCCCCGCGGGTATGAACAACCTCCACACCGGGGAGCCTGCGGGGCGACAAGCTCTGGCGGCTCGCCAGCGACCTCTGCAGCAGCAGCCATGGTCCCAGGACGGACGCAGCCACCAGAAGGCTCTCGTTCGCGTCCCCACTCAAGGGACACGAACCAGACATTAAAGCCAAAGAGCCGGAGGTCGGTCCGTAGGCGGTGCTGACGGCCTCGACGGTGGGGAAGCTTCCTCCAGCTGCCACCACGTCAGCACCGACGGCGGCGTCCGCCTTTCCACCAACGCCGCACCGGCGAGCGCGGGCCGCTCCAAAGCGCACCGGCAGGTCCTCGCTCCCGTCCTCGCCACGAAAGCGAGGAGGAGGACGGAATGTTGCATCCTAGCTGGGCAGCAACAGTTCGCCTTCCCCGGCATGGCTGGAGGACGCCTCCTCCGCAGAGCTGGAGGATGGTTTCCACCACCAGAAGCTAGAAGAGGAGGTGGCCAGCCGACCCGTGCGGGAGGTAGAGCCCTGGCTCACCTCGCTCTCCGCCCCAGCAAGGATGATGAAGATCCTTGAAGCTAAGGGCAGGACCAAGATCGCAGCCCGGCTCGCTTCTCCTCACCATCGAACTGGTGGTCACCGTCTTGGGTGACCACCGGCGAGGGGATGCGGCCGGGCTGCCTAATGAAAATCCTTGAAGCCGAACGATGGCTAAAAGGTACCAACTTCCGCGAAGTTGCGTTCCTCCAACGACAAGGCGGAAGGATTGCGAGTGTTCCCCATCCGGGGGCTTGGAAGGTGGAAAGACGCGATGCATAAGGGAGCGAGAAGACATGGTTGCCTTTCAAGGGGTCACCCTCCTTTTAAAGGCAACTCTCCCCACTTGCGTCCTTAGCCATCGCGAGCTGAGTCTTATCCAACACGCTCCAAGGTCCTCCCCCTACGACATGGGGGCTGGGTCCCACGCGTCATGCAAGCTGGCCCGGGGCAGAGGAAGCCAAACCGCCGCGTGCGGTGCGCGCAACTACCCGGTGGTTACGAGCATTCCTCTACTTTCACCCAGACTAGCGGGTGAAAGGGCGGACCGCCATGCAGGCGGCATGCAATCGCACCAAGGGGGCGCACCCTTTCGACTTCGACGTGTCCAGCATGGAGGCCCAGGCCCACACGTCATGTAACCGGCGCGCCGGTTGCTACGTGCAAGAAACTGCACCACCACTCGCGCCACTACCGTGCCTCCTCGACTGCGGAACCAGCACCGTGACTCGAGGCAACCCTGCGTATGACCCAACAGTGCCAACCAGGCACGTCGGTCACGGGTCAGTCAGCCACGGGAGAAGGCGCGACGGTCGATACGGCCAGAAATAGGCCGACAGTAATGGCGGTGGCAGGCGGGCGGAAGCAGCGGTCAAGTCGTCAGCCAAGCTCACGTCGCCTCCAGGGACAGCGAGAGAACCCTCTCCCATGGCGTGAAGACGGCGCGCCCGTGTTCCGTTCCTCGAACGGCTCGCGCACGCGCAACGGCTGCCCCGTGAACCACTCGTCCTGTCGCATTAACTCTGCGGCAGGACGGGCGGCACCTTTGGCGGGCGAAGCAGGCGACGCTCCGCTTCCGCCATAATGACCGCGTCAAAAAAGGTGCGCCACATCATTCGATTTCGTATCCTTTTCCTCTTCCTCTTTCTCTCTCTTACAACAGGGACCGGGAAAGGGGATACCCTGAAAGGGATCCTTCTCCGTGAAGGAAACGGGCCCCGAGCCCCCCTACTGATCAGAGGTTCGAAGGCTGGCCCCTCGGAGGGGTTCAACAGCCGCCTCAGAGCGCTCAGGCTCCGCGCCCACTACTGGTCAGAGGTTCGAAGGCCGGCCCTCGGAAGGGTTCAACGGCCGCCTCAGGCCACTCGGGCTCCGCGCCCACTACTGATCAGGGGTTCATAGGCTGGCCTTCGAAAGGGTTCGACAGCCGCCTCAGACGCAGAGCGAGGGATGACCCTGGGTACGTTTGATACATAACCAAGGCTCGGGCTACGCTCCCGAGGTACCCTAGGACATTTCTGAGGCCGACGGGAATGATTTTGTAACGGAATCCCATCAGAGGGAGGCATCGAGCCCTCGGACCCCATCAAAAGGGGACCGGGTCCGGCAAATCACCCGCAGGTACTTTTGGAGCGCGCCTCCGGGCCACTAGCCGACCCCTAACAAATGGGGCACGGGTGTCCACTCGAATTACCCGTTAGCAGCTCACTAGCGACACCATGTTCGGCGCCCTCCAAGGGCAACATGGCGCTTCCCCCCCCCCTCCTCCTTGCGGAAAGGCGACGCAGGGGCGTATGTAAAAAAGTCGAGTCTGTCCTTGACCGTCCTCTCGCTCTGTGCGGAGGCTCGGGGGCTGCTCTCGCAAACCCGGCTCCGGCCAAACTGTTGACAGCGTCAACATACCAGCCCGAGAACTTGGGACCCGACCGTGCACCCGGGCTACGGCCAACTCGCATGAGGGAACAACCAGACCGGCCGAAGCATCGCGAAACGCATTAAGCCCTCGAAGGAGTCAAACCACTCCTCCGAGGCCTCGGGGGCTACACCCGGCGGGTGCGCTCGCGCGCACCCACCGGAACAAAACGCAACCGAGAAAGGCCGGTCCCCTTGCAAAAAAGTGCGACAAAAGTCTCCAAGCGAGTATTAACACTCCCTTCGAGGCTCGGGGGCTACTGTCGGGGACCATAATTAGGGGTACCCCCAAGACTCCAAATCTCAGCTGGTAACCCCCATCAGCACAAAGCTGCAAAGGCCTAATGGGTGCGATTAAGTCAAGGCTCGGTCCACTCAAGGGACACAATCTCGCCTCGCCCGAGCCCAGCCTCGGGCAAGGGCAGCCGACCCCAGAGGATTCACGTCTCGCCCGAGGGCCCCCTCAAGCAATGGACACACCTTCGGCTCGCCCGAGGCCCAGTCTTCGCCAAGAAGCAACCTTGGCCAAATCGCCACGACGACCGACCATATCGCAGGGCATTTAATGCAAGGATGGCCTGACACCTTATCCTGACACGCGCCCTTCAGTCGACAGAGCCGAAGTGGCCGCAGTCACTTCGCCGCTCCACTGACCGGCCTGACAAGAGGACAGCGCCGCCTGCGCTGCTCCGACTGTTGTGCCACTCGACAGAGTGAGGCTGACAGCGGCCAAGTCCGGCCTCGGGCGCCATAGGAAGCTCCGCCTCGCCCGACCCTAGGGCTCGGACTCGGGCTCAGCCCCGGAAGACGACGAACTCCGCCTCGCCCGACCCTAGGGCTCGGACTCGGGCTCAGCCCCGGAAGACGACGAACTCCGCCTCGCCCGATCCCAGGGCTCGGACTCGGGCTCGGCCCCGGAAGACGACGAACTCCGCCTCGCCCGACCCCAGGGCTCGGACTCGGGCTCGGCCCCGGAAGACGACAAACTCCGCCTTGCCCGACCCCAGGGCTCGGACTCAACCCTGGGCTCAGCCAACGGTCTCCGCCTCGCCCGACCCAGGGGCTCGGACTCAACCTCGGCCTCGGAAGACAGACTCGACCTCGACCTCGGAGGAGCCTCCGCCTCGCCCAACCCAGGGCTCGGACCGACCACGTCACAGGAGGCACCATCATTACCCTACCCCAAGCTAACTCAGGCTACGGGGAACAAGACCGGTGTCCCATCTGGCTCGCCCCGGTAAACAAGTAATGATGGCGCCCCGCATGCTCCATGACGACGACGGCTCTCAGCCCCCTTACGGAAGCAAGGAGACGTCAGCAAGGACTTGACAGCCCCGACAGCTATCCTTCCGCCAGGCTCCAGCACTCCTCCAACGGCCACGACACCACACGAACAGGGTGCCAAAACCTCTCCGGCTGCCACGACGGCATGTACTTAGGGCACTAGCTTTTCTCTGCTAGACACGTTAGCACACTGCTACACCTCCCATTGTACACCTGGACCCTCTCCTTACGCCTATAAAAGGAAGGTCCAGGGCCCTCTTACAGAGGGTGGGCCGCGCGGGGAAGGACAGGACGGCGCGCGCATATGCCTCTCGCTCCCTCCCGCGTGGATGCTTGTAACCCCCTACTGCAAGCGCACCCGACCTAGGCGCGGGACAAACACGAAGGCCGCGGGTTTCCCCTTTTACGCCTTTCTCCCTCCGGCTTTTCCCCCCCTTCGCGCTCCATCTCGCGCCGACCCATCTAGGCTGGGGCACGCGGCGACAATTTACTCGTCGGTCCAGGGACCCCCCGGGGTCGAAACGCCAACAACCTTAAAAGCCAAAAATTCCTGCACTAGGTCTCTAGTGCCAATATGATCTGAAATCACTCGAAATTCAGCCAAAGCAGTCTGACTCGGGCTCCCCATTATCATGTTGCATCGGGGCCTCGTTTCTCCGAAGGTTAGTTCTAGCAGACTCTGGACCAATTTATCTTCATCTTCATCAACTTTAACATAAAACCATTCAGATTTCCATCCGGCTGGCCATTTGCTTCGGTAGCTTATCACTGGAAACTTCGTAGTCTTGCGATAAGCAAAGTTGTAGCAGCCAAAATTTTCGTGCAGACCATCTCCTCTGGCTTTAGTCTGGTAGTGTAATTCATGAACTCAGCAGAAACCCTCACCGAACGGTTCCACTCCCTGGCTACGAAGGGCCCAAATATAAACACTTAATCTAACGATAGCATTAGGGGTCAGCTGATGAAGGTAAACCCCAAACTTCTTCAGTACAATAGCAATCATCCTGTTTAAGGGGAATCTTAAGCCAGCTTTAAGAAAACTTCAGAAACCAACTTCTTCAGTACAATAGCAATCATCCTGTTTAAGGGGAATTAATTCCTTCTTGGCCTCACTAAAATAACCCATCTTCACCATTTTAGGAAGATCAGCTTCAGAAATGGTGGACTTTCCAAAGTCCAAATGACTAGGTTTACTTGGCACCCCGCAACTGTACTCATCTTCGGACTTCAACATCAGCTTGTGTTGCTTCGGCAGCAGGTGTGTCCTCTGATGAAACCAGCCTAGAACGCCTCATTGCTTCGGAAATCGGAAAAGTTTCAGCGGCTTCGGTCTCATCTCCATCACGCTCAACCCTAGCAGTGGAGCGTACTCTGGCCATTTGATTTTAAATTTCTTGAAAATTCCTTGGAAATTAATAACCTTTTTTCCGAAGCTCTTGTCGTGACGAAGCAGAATCCAAACTGGAGCTTCGTTTGAATGCAAAAGTCAAGCTTCGGCCATGGTTAAATTTTTGGCAGCAAAACAGTGCAATAGCAATGAATGCTGTGGTAACTTCACACCTACCTGTCTATTTATATAGTGCTGCAGGTAAGAAGGTGAATCGTCAAGATTTTTACACCGGACAAACAGTCGCTCGCACCCACTGAACGGTGGGCCGCAAAAACCGAGAAAGTGAACCTGCATAGTGGGACCGCTCTGCGCTCGGAAATTGTATCGTTTCTCGGCAACGAGCTCAGGGCAGGTGTTTTTCGGACCTTCGGCTTCCCGAAGCCTAAGAGACTTTTTTCACGGATCAAGCTCGTTACGAAAAATGATCTAGCACCGCGAAGGGGCTACTATTGGGACCATGCTTCGTCGCTGAAGGTCCTGCAGGAAGAAACAGCTTCGGCAAAAGCTGCTTATACGTAATGCCGAAGCTACCACTCATGAAGCTTCGGTGTTATAGCGTATCCGAAGATGAAGGATCGAACCGACTTAAAGATGGAATGACCTTTTAGTCCATAAGGGTCTGAGTCATTGTTGTAAACTTTTATAAGGGGTATGATTGTAATTCCTTACAGGCTGTGTCCTGTGCCTATAAATAGTGAACAATATTCCTTTACTGTTCACGCAATCCTGTAATTGCAAACGCATTGCTCGGGAATTATTATTTTCTGCCAAGGCGAAGGTATAAATGTACCTAAACATTATGTTTTGATATTTAGGTTCATATAATAAAATATGTGAATAATGTTATCTATTTTTGGTACATCTTTCTCTAATGTTTCATGTTTTATATTTTATTTCATATTATTTTGTAAGTCTGATCACGAAGGTGTGACCTTCATGATATTCTATTCATGGTCTTCGTCCGAAGTTCATTAAATCCTTGGGGATATAATGCTTCAGCGGACGAAGGGCATTAATATTTAACATTTTATGTTGCCTTGTTCTTAATTCATAGCATTTGAGAACAAGTCCCTAACACATATGGTCTTGCTCTTGTGACGGAACCTCCCAAGTCATTAGGCCCACCTACAGTTGTCCTTATCCAATGGACCTCAGACAACCCTGCAGGTGCCCCTGATCACTTGACAAGTTCGGTATCTGCATTCTTTACCTTGCCCAAGAGCGTTTCACCCGTCACGCAGACATTACAACACACCGGAGGTACGAGAATGCGGAAGCAGTTACAATAACTTACTTTATTTTAAAGTAAGGGAGATTAGTATTATTACAAACCAGAGCAAATATAAGAGTGCAGGAGTATTATTATTACATAACCTGGGAGGCAAAAACCCCTCCTGATAAACAATAAAAAGTTTTTCTTAATGGAGGACACTTCCTCCCGAGGCTTCAGTCTTGATTTTCTTCTTTGGGCACCACCTTGGAACAAAAGCAACAAAAATTTGTTGCTTCTCACCTAAAACAACATGGGACAAAGCCCTGAGTACAAAGTGTACTTTCGCAAGTCTTACCCATCAAAATAAAAGACTCTCAAGGATATGCTGGCCTTTGGGAATCAAGGTATGGCTTATCAATAATCAAAGACTCTGTTTGCAGAAATGCTTACTAGTAGTGGATCCTTAAAAATCCAGTTTTACTTGTCAGGTTAAGTAAAGTTACCTGCATCTAGAGTTCTTTCTACCCTAGTTCAATCACTTGACCTATACTAGCCAATTTCTTTTCAACCCTTCTTATTCACTGGAATGCTACGTGTAGGGCAGTGACCAAGTCTTCATGTCCGAGAAGTAATGGCGATCCGAATCGATTAATACTCAGCTGAGGATCTCCAATCGCATGACATATGTAGCACTTAACCCTTGCATATGTCAACTCGCCACCGGGGTTCTTAAGACCAGATCAGGTTCACGCCAACCGAGAGCACAGATACACCACCGTCCAGCCTCTTGCCACGGAGGGTACACGCTACTCTCGCCATCTCTCCACTCCCATTGCGTGTTATTTTATTCTGGTATTAGTCTGCCCGAGGCAAAGCTTACCCATGACGAGGCATGTGACCAGTTAAAGGGTCCTCGATCATCAAGCCTACATCGACAAGGTCCTTAATCGACTCAGACGGAGACACTACATCGAGACTCTCTTCTCGTGCAAGTCACCCGCCCGGTCTCAACTTTATCATTTCAAACCCAAAGTTTGGTACCTGGCAAAGGTACATCTTTTCCGATGTTGAACCCATCATGGCCATGATGGATCCACCATCAAGTTTTATTTTTGAAAATATCCCACCCACTTGAAGCATTATCTTTTGTCAAAACAAAAACATTTTGTTTTTCTAGAGCAAAGCTAAGCATAAGAAAAAACCTTTTTTGTAAAACAGGGGATTAAGGAGAAGTAATCAAATCCAAGGAAGGAAATGCAGCAACTTGTTTAGCACACAACTCCTATCACCTAATGCATCAAGTAAGTGAGAAAGATTTTAAAATAGCAAGGAGGTGGCAAATGCACCGGGGCTTGCCTTGTGTGATAGGTGAATCAGGTTCTATTCCACAGATGTCAAAGTAAAAGCAGTTTCCTGCTTGAGGTTCTTCACGTGGTGGTGGTGTAGTCCACGCTTCTTCAACTTCTACCTCTTCCTCGTTTTCTATATATAGCCATATATAATCATGAATGCTAATGTAATGCTCATGAAAGTGCAAAGATAACAAAAATATATTATTTTAAGTCTTGAATATAATTTTCCTTCACGAATCTCTCGGAAACTAGGGTTTTTGGAGTCTATAGTGAAGTTCATAAGGCAGGAGATCAGGGTTTTGGGTTCTAGGTATCAAACATGGTCCAAATCATACCAAACTTTAACCAAGGCTTCTAAATACTATTTAAAGCTTATCTAAAAAGTTTGGTGATTTTTGGAATTATTAATTAACTTCTAAAATTCCAGAAGCATGGGTTTTGGCTATTATAAATACTCTATAATTTCCTATTTGGAATAAAAATCCTAAAACTATTTTTATTAAGTACTATAGAAAATCAGGAGCCTAGCAAAATTGGTCTGGTATTTTTAGTATTTTTCTATAGTTTCTTATGGATTTCTAAAGCTTCTAGGAAAAAGAAAAAGAAAAACTTCTAACAGTGTTGGGCCAAAACTGACCCAATCGGCCCAACTCAAAACAGAATACGGGGACGCGCCCGCGTTGGCGGATTTACACAGAGGCCCCCGATGGTTTGGATAACTGGTTAAGAACCCCTAGCCACTATTCATCGTCTCTCTGACAAATGCGCAGAGGTCCCCCGACTTCTGTTTCTTCTCCAAACTGACCCATGGCCACGACGCGCTCGCCGTCGACCACCTTGTTGCTCGGACTGGCCATGACCGGCATTGGCTGCCCAAATTAACTGATGGGCAAGCATCACCGTCCCGAGGCGAACCCAGAGCAAGCTTTACTTGAGTTATTCCTGCCCTGGATTCACCTACCCACAATGACGGCAATCACCGAGGTCAAACCAAGGCGTTCCCGATGAGTAAGCGTCGTCTAGCTTATTTAGTTGAGCCGACAAGCATCACAAGCGTGTAAGAGTGTTAAAACACGAATAAGGAGGGTGAGTGCGGACCTGAGAGCGGCTAGCCCCGACAGGGTGATTCACGGCGGCGCAGATGACCAATTTGGGGGAAAACTCAAATTCTACGGCAATGGTGGCTAATCGGAGATGAGCGTTAGTGTCTCGGGTTCGTGATAACTTGGCGAAGCAGAGTGAGGCATCAATTAATAGGAGCTTTAGGCGGCGGCTCCGATTTGGGAGGAGAGTGGAGCTTATCTCCCGGGTGAGGCAATCACCGAGGCTCACCGTGGAGCGCATGCGTTCATCTAGTAGCGACCACAACTATCTTAAAGATGCCACGATCACGGCAATGTGGTGAATCAGGCGACTACGTGTCCCCTGCTGCGATCACGACGAGCACCGGTAGCGATATTTTACCGATCGCGCGGGCAAGTGGGTACGGCGGTGACTCAGCTCCGGCTAAGACCTTCATCCCCAAGATCTTTTTACCCCTCACGGTTATCTACTCTTTACCGGCACGAATCGTGGCATCGGCATGAATCGCAGCGCAGAGGTCACCGGCGACGAGATTCTCTGTGTTGGTGTTCTGATCCAAACAATGTACCATCACGCTGCCATTCAGTCGGCCTGTCAGAGCAGCATACAGAGTGATTGCTCCTAATTTCACGTAACAACTTGATCTGCTTTCTGTGCCAAAGTTGTAGCCCTATGATCTAGCTATAACCTTGCTATAGTAATCATAGCCAAACAATGACTGGATCATGGTCGAATCCCAGTTCAAAGATTGCCCAATCTCAATGTTAGTCTGAATTCAGACTTAGGGCAGTCTGACAGCCCGACTTTGGGCTCATTTTACTCCAAATTTTGCATGTGACCAAGGCTTAATCCCTATAGCAAAGTTGTTCTCCTATAGTAGCTCTACAACTTTGCTATATTGACTTTGAGCAAAAACTTCAAAAATCCTGAGATGCATGGCTCCAAAGTCAGCCTCAATCAACTGTATTTCAGACTTAACCATATGATCACTAGAGTGGCCTTTTTGCATTTAGGCCCAAATCTTAATTATGGTTTCTTTTGCAAATATTCAAATATGTGAACCATATGACTTGAGGTACCCTAATTCCATGGTTTTTGCACTTAGGTCCAAAAATGTGCCACATTTGCATATAACCCCCTAGGGTTTCAGTCCAGGGTTTTCCAGGGGTCTATTTAGGGGTTCTGGCTCTTCTAGGGTTTGGATGCCACATCAGTCCATTAATGGTGACATTTTATGATTATTACTAATAAGTTTTGAAGTTTTTCTCTTATTTAGGCTTTGTTTACTCTCTTAAGCCTAGTTTAGGGTTAAGTACTCTACTCTAGGGTTTTACCCGTGACCAGTCACATCAGTATAACTTGTTTGAACTTTTTGCCTAGTGAATGCATTCTAAGTGTGACAAACACATGACATGCCAATGCTTATGATGTTATGCTCAAGTTTTAGTGGTAGTAACACCAGGGGTGTTACATCCTTCCCCCCATAAAAGAATCTTGTCCCGAGATTAAAAGTCATAGGGCAAGTAATGGAAAAGGAAACGCGTCATATCTTTATTTCCTTATTTTTGGTACAAGGCAGGGGTGGTATGAGGTTCCTTCTTCTATTATAACAAGTGTACATATCTTACAATTTACACGAAACTAAAAAGCCTGGGAAATTTTTATCTAAAAAGTCTTGAGTTTCCCAAGTAGCTTCATCTTCCGTGTGTTGGTTCCACTGTATCTTATAAAACATGAGAGTTCTCCTTCGGGTAATCCTGTCTCTTTGATCCAAAACTCGAATAGGATGTTCGGAATATGTCAAGTCTGGTTCTAAGGCAACATCCGTCACTTCAACGGTTCGATCTGGAACCCGAAGACACTTCTTCAATTGAGATACGTCGAACACATTGTGCACCGCAGACAATGTTTCGGGTAACTGGAGTCGGTATGCTACTGGTCCACAATGTTCAAGAACAGGGAAAGGACCAATGTACCGGGGTGCAAGCTCCCCTTTTACCCTGAAACGTGATACACCCTTCATTGGTGAGACTTTCAGGTAGACATAATCTTCAACTTGAAAGTACAAGGGTTTACGTCGCTTGTCTGCATAACTCTTTTGGCGAGCTTGGGCTTCTTTCAAATTATGAATTATTCGTTGCACTTTTTCTTCTGTTTCCTTTACTATATCAGGCCTGAAGAAACATCTTACACCTGGTTCAGACTAGTTTAACGGAGTACGACACTGTCGTCCATACAAAGCTTCAAAGGGTGCCATTTTAATGCTTTCTTGATAGCTATTATTGTATGAGAACTCTGCCAATGGTAAGCAATCATCCCATTTATGCGGAAACTCTAGAACACATGCTCGCAACATATCTTCAAGTATTTGATTTACTCTCTCAGTCTGCCCACTAGTTTGTGGATGATAGGCCGAACTGTGGAGCAACTTAGTACCCAAGGATTTGTGAAGTTCTTCCCAGAATTTGGATACGAATTGAGGTCCACGATCCGACACTATGGTCTTTGAAACACCGTGCAAACTGAGAATGCGAGCAATGTACAGTTCTGTATATGCGATTACTGGATACTTTACTTTGACTGGGAGAAAGTGGGCGATCTTTGTAAGTCGATCAATGATAACCCAAATGGAATCATACCCTTTTGCTGTCCTGGGCAATCCCATAATAAAGTCCATGCTTATATCCTCCCATTTCCAAGTTGGGATAAGTAAGGATTGCAATGGACCAGCAGTTTTCATATGCATGGCTTTGACACGTCTGCAAGTGTCACATCTCTCCACATAGCGTGCAATTTCAATCTTCATCTTCGTCCACCAATAATGCCGTTTTAGATCATGATACATCTTAGTGCTTCCGAGATGAGTAGAATAGCGACTAAGATGTGCTTCATCTAGAATTTGCTGGCGGATCTCATCATTCTTGGGCACAACTATACGGTTGTTAAACCTCACAATGTCTTGATCATCTTTTCTAAAGCAATTGGCTTTACCGGCCTCCATTTTCTCATGAATGTGTTTCATACCCTCATCATTTCTTTGTGCATCAATTATCCTTTGCAGGAGGACTGACTCAAGCTTCAAGTGATTTGAAGTTCCATGTTGAATCATTCCCAGGTTCAATTTCTCCATTTCTTGGCATAATGTAATGTCAGAAGTCTTTATCGTAAGACAATAACAGGAAGCCTTGCGACTTAGTGCATCTGCCACTATATTAGCCTTGCCTGGGTGATAATGAATTTCCAATTCATAATCTTTAATCAGCTCAAGCCATCTCCTCTGCCTCATATTTAGCTCTGACTCGGTAAAGATGTACTTCAAGCTTTTATGATCTGTATAAATATGACAGATATTCCCCAGCAGATAATGACACCATATTTTCAGGGCATGAACCACAACAGCTAATTCCAGGTCATGAGTTGGATAATGTTCCTCATGCCGGCGCAACTGTCTTGAAGCATATACTACAACTCGGCCTTCTTGCATTAGAACACAGCCTAGACCACTGCCTGATGCGTCACAATACACATCAAAGGGCTTTTAAATGTCCGGTTGAGCTAATACCGGAGCAGTGGTCAATAACACCTTCAGTTGCTTGAAGGCTTCATTGCATCTTGAAGACCAATTAAATTTAGTATCATTCTTCAATAAACTTGTGATTGGCTTCACAACCTTGGAAAAATTTAGAATAAATCGGTGGTAATAACCAGCCAGTCTAAGGAAACTTCGGACTTGATGTACAGTGGTTGGCGGTTTCCACTCCAAAATATCCTTGATTTTGCTGGGATCCACCGCAATCCCTTTAGCAGACAATACGTGTCCTCAAAATTGGATCTCCTCCAGCCAGAACGTGCACTTACTGAACTTAGCATATAATTGGTGCTCCCTTAGGCGCGTTAATACGATCCGCAAATGCCGAGCATGCTCCTCTTCATTCTTGGAATATATCAAGGTATCATCAATGAATACCACCAAAAATTTATCCAACTCGGGCATGAATATCGAGTTCATAAGATATGTGAAGTGGTCAGGAGCATTTGTTAATCCGAAAGACATAACCAGATATTCGAATAATCCATACCGCGTAGTAAATGCAGTCTTGGGTATATCTTCGGGTCGAATACGGATCTGATGGTAACCCTACCTGAGGTCAATCTTAGAAAATACCCGAGCTCCGGTAAGCTGATCAAATAAGATATCAATCCGGGGAAGAGGGTACTTATTCTTGACTCTGACCTCATTAAGGGGTCTATAATCCACGCACATCTGAAGTGTTTGGTCCTTCTTCTTGACAAAGATGGCTGGACATCCCCAAGGTGATGAGCTTGGTCGGATGAATCCCTTTTCTAACAGATCTTGTAATTGTGTCTTGAGTTCTGCTAACTCATTCTGAGGCATTTGGTATGACCTTCTAGAAACAGGAGCCGTACCGGGCTTCAACTCAATCACAAATTCTACATCTCTCTCTGGAGGCAATCCAGGCAGATCTTTCGGAAAGATGTCCGATAATTCACATACTACCGGAATATCTTGGATCTCCGGTATGATGGTTTCATATACTCTACCAAATGGTTTAGCTATAGTAGCTATGGGAATGGACAAGAGAACCTCTTCCTGGCCATAGCTCAACCTGATGGTTCTCAGATCAGTGTTGAGGATAGCTTTGTGTTGGGCTAACCAATTCATGCCCAGAATTACATCTATATCTTGGCCTTTTAGAAGAATCATATTTGTGGGAAAGTCCCGTCCAGCCAATGTTACGGGTACATGGAAAGCCACTTCTTTAGTGAATATTTGTCCCCCAGGCGAATGAATTATATACCCTTCCCTTGATTCATTGTATGGAATGCAATGTTTCTCCACAAACTTCTTGCTTATGAATGTATGTGAAGCACCAGAATCAAAAAGAATGACTGCAGGGTGATTGGCCACGAAAAACGTACCCATCATGACCTGCTCTCCTTCCGGCGTCGTGGCCACTTGTGTATAATAAATTCGCCCAGTTTTCTTCATATGTTTGCCCGCTGTATTGTTTGCCGTATTTCCCTTGCCTTGGCTGGAACTCCCCGGGCTCTGCTGATTATTGGATTTGTTCCGCTTCGGATATGGGCAGTCTTTAATGAAGTGTCCAGACTTCCCACAATTGAAGCAGCCAGTAGATGAACTCTGGAGTGCAGGGAAACGAGTACCAGGGACACTTGGCTGATTTGTTGAGGTGGGGGCAGTGGCAGGGCGGATAATTATAGGCTGTTTAAAGGGGTAGGAGGGTGGATGTGGTGAAGAATGGTTTTGATTAAAAGGTCAGATCACCAACCTTTATCACTTCTCAGGCCCTTGGTTGGACCTGTCACCTCCATAGCCCTTTGACTTTCCTGGGCCTGCATACTTGGCTTCAACTGCTAGCACCATGCTGATAGCCCTACTGTAAGAGAGGTCGAGGCAGGTGGTCATCTTCCATTGTAGCCGGTCATTAAGGCCCCTCATAAAACAATTTCTTTTCTTCAGGTCAGTGTTGACCTGATCAATGGCATACTGGGACAAATGGTTGAACTTGTTGAGATACATGAATTCTTCATGTTTCATATGGAGCACCCCTTCTGGAATGTAGTGCTCCCGAAATGCCAATTTAAATTCGTCCCAGGTAACTTGATGGCCGGCAGGCTGGATAGCCACATAATTTCCCCACCAGGTGCTGGCAGGGCCTCTTAACTGCTGCGCTGCAAACAAGGGCTTCTGAGTCTCTATGCATCAGAGGAGCCCAAACTTCTTCTCAATAACCAGAATCCATTCGTCAGCTTCAAGGGGATCTTCAACCTTGACGAATAGTGGGGGACGTGTTTCCGAGAAATCCAAATATGTAGTTTCGCGGGGTCCTTGCGGATAAGCTTGCTCGCCTTGCTGCTGATATTGCTGTCCCGCCATTTCGCGAAGGAAGCGGGTGTTGTCGGCTGTTGCATTGACTAAGGCAGCGATAGCCTCAGCCAAGGTTGGGGGTACTGGTGGCAGATTAGGAGTAGTCTCCCTCCCACGGGAGGTTCCCGCACCATCCTATCCACGAGTCCTGGACGATATCTGAGGCAAAGAACATTTGGAAAATATAATATGCCAAAGCACACCATCATTTTACATTACTTAAAAGGTAATGATACAGACTCGAATTTACAACAGGACCACACTACCTATTTTACATTATCATCTTATCTACACTACTCTAGTTTCTTATCACTTTTGGTAGCTTCACTATCGGATGTAGGGGACCATTCATCAGCCAGATTCATTGAAGGAGGGGGTCTGAAAAGGTCCAGTTCCCCACCAAGGGCTTCACCCGCTGTTCTAGAAGGTCCAGCTCCCATTCCGACAGGATCTGCAGGTACGTCAGGGTGCAGTTGCGAATACAATACATGAACTTCCTCATGCAATGTATTGCAGTACACCTGCAAGTTATCCACGGCTGTGCTAAGCTCCTCCACACGGGCTCGAGCTTTGGCTTCCTTGGCCCAAGCAAGTGAACGTGAGTTAACAGCCCAATCGAGTGCTAAATCTTGTTCAGCAAGTTGGTCTTGCAGATGCCGGATGTCAGTTCTTAAATCATTTATGCGCTGACCATCCTCAACCCACACACTGTTTCTATGACGCAATTCCGTTCGAAGCTGCTCCACCTGAGCTTCCAGATCTCCGATGGGATCATTGCTGCCGCTGCTACTATCCTCATGCCTTGGAGCTAGTTGATGGTGAGGCACGCCAATTGGTCTGATGGATTTGCGCGCGGTTTTACTTGTGCATGGTGGCATATCTCCATAAGGGGGAAAATCTTATTAGTATAGTTTTTATCATGATGCATGGACAATTACAGAATCAACCTTAGTTGATTCACAACCTTCTATACATTGCACCCTACTATCTGGTCTTAATATAACTACTTCAGAAGGTAGTTAGATAAGAAGGAAAGAAATTTTCTGAGGTAAGTCTTTGAAAATTCTTTTTGAAAATGCCTCATAACATCTGCAAAGATGGGCTTCGCACCGATACCAGCTGTGACGGAACCTCCCAAGTCATTAGGCCCACCTACAGTTGTCCTTGTCCAACGGACCTCAAACAACCCTGCAGGTGCCCCTGATCACTTGACAAGTTTGGTATCTGCATTCTTTACCTTGCCCAAGAGCGTTTCACCCATCACGCAGACATTACAACACACCGAAGGTACGAGAATGCGGAAGCAGTTACAGTAACTTACTTTATTTTAAAGTAAGGGAGATTAGTATTATTACAGACTAGAGCAAATATAAGAGTGCAGGAGTATTATTATTACATAACCTGGGAGGCAAAAACTGAAAGGGAAATGTGCCCTTGGGCCATTTCTAAGTATTTTGGTGATTGAGTGCCAACACAAGTGGACTCATGTTAATCTATGGATAAAGTGCAAATCAAGTAAAAAGGTATGTTTCTAAGACTTAGTACATTGTTTTGGAGACTAATGTACTGTGTCTAAGTGCTGGAAACAGGAGAAATCAAGTTGGAAAAGAGATGGCTCTGTTCAGCCAAAGACAGCTCGGTCTGGGTGCACCGGACAGTGTCCGGTGCGCCAGGCCGGCGACTGTCAACTGGCTGCACTCGGGAAGAAATTAACGGCGTACGACTATAAAATCATCGGACTGTCCGGTGAGCCAACAGTCAGCCGGGCCAACGGTCGGCCGCGGAATCCGCGCGCAACGCGTGGCAGAGCCAACGGTCAGAAGGGGGCACCGGACTGTCCGGTGTGCAAAGGACAGTGTCCGGTGCACCAACGGCTAGGAATCTGCAACGGTCGGCTTCACCAAATAAGGAAAGAGATCCGCACCGGACAGTGTCCGGTGGTGCACCGGACTGTCCGATGCGCCAGGCGGCAGAAGGCAAGAATTGCCTTCTTGAAATGCTCTCAACGGCTCCTAGCTGTCGTGGGGCTATAAAAGGGACCCCTAGGCGCATGGAGGAGCACTCCAAGCATTCTTTGAGCATTGTTGATCATTCACACTTCATTCTTGCGCACTTGTTCGACGTTCTTAGTGATTTGAGCTCCGTTCTAGTGAGAACCTCGAGATATTGTCTTGAGCTCAAGTCTTGATCTTGTGTGTGCGTATTTGCTGTGAATTTGAGTGTGTTGCTTCCCTCCCTTACTCTTGTGGTTCATATTGATTCTTATTGTAAGGGCGAGAGACTCCAAGTTATGGAGATTCCTCGCAAATGGGAAAAGAGCAAAGTAAAGAAGAACATCGTGGTATTCAAGTTGATCATTGGATCACTTGAGATGAGTTGAGTGCAACTCTCGTCCGTTGGGACGCCACAACGTGGAGTAGGCAAGTTTTGTACTTGGCCGACCCACAGGATAAATCCTCGTGTCTTTTGTGCTTGTCCTTACTGTGTCTATTATGTTTCACAAGAGCTCTCCTATCTACTCACTTGATTCCATTGTTCTAACTCTTAATCAAGTTTGTGGTGTTAAGTTTTAAGTTTTTACAGGATCACCTATTCACCCCCCCTCTAGGTGCTCTCAAAAACCTCTCCCAATAAATAATAAAAAGTTTTTCTTAACGGAGGACACTTCCTTCCGAGGCTTCAGTCTTGATTTTCTTCTTTGGGCACCACCTTGGAACAAAAGCAACAAACATTTGTTGCTTCCTCACCTAAAACAACATGGGACAAAGCCCTGAGTACGAAGTGTACTTTCACAAGTCTTACCCATCAAAATAAAAGACTCTCAAGGATATGCTGGCCTTTGGGAATCAAGGTATGACTTATCAATAATCAAAGACTCTGTTTGCAGAAATGCTTACTAATAGTGGATCCTTAAAAATCCAGTTTTACTTGTCAGGTTAAGTAAAGTTACCTGCATTTAGAGTTCTTTCTATCCTAGTTCAATCACTTGACCTATACTAGCCAATTTCTTTTCAACCCTTCTTATTCACTAGAATGCTATGTGTAGGGCAGTGACCAAGTCTTCATGTCCGAGAAGTAACGGCGATCCGAATCGATTAATACTCAGTTGAGGATCTCCAATCACACCACATATGTAGCACTTAACCCTTGCATATGTCAACTCACCACCGGGGTTCTTAAGACCAGATCAGGTTCACCCCAACCGAGAGCACAGATACACCACCGTCCAGCCTCTTGCCATGGAGGGTACATGCTACTCTCGCCATCTCTCCACTCCCATTGCGTGTTATTTTATTCTGGTATTAGTCTGCCGGAGGCAAAGCTTACCCATGACGAGGCATGTGACCAGTTAAAGGGTCCTCGATCATCAAGCCTACATTGACAAGGTCCTTAATCGACTCAGACGGAGACACTATATCGAGACTCTCTTCTCGTGCAAGTCACCCGTCCGGTCTCAACTTTATCATTTCAAACCCAAAGTTTGGTATCAGCGTGAATCACAGCGCGGAGGTCGCCGGCGACGAGCTTCTCTACGTTGGCGTCCAAACACTGTACCATCACGCTGCCATTCAGTCGGCCTGTCAGAGCAGCATACAGAGAGATTTGCTCCTAATTTCACGTAACAACTCGATCTGCTTTCTGTGCCAAATTGTAGCCCTATGATCCAGCTATAACCTTGCTATAGTAATCATAGCCAAACAATGACTGGATCATGGTCGAATCCTAGTTCAAAGATTGCCCAATCTCACTATTAGTCTAAATTCAGACTTAGGGCAGTCTGACAGCCCGACTTTGGGCTCATTTTACTCCAAATTTTGCATGTGACCAAGGCTTAATCCCTATAGAAAAGTTGTTCTCCTATAGTAGCTATACAACTTTGCTATATTGACTTTGAGCAAACACTTCAAAAATCCTGAGATGCAGGGCTCCAAAGTCAGCCTCAATCAACTGTATTTCAGACTTAACCATATGATCACTAGAGTGGCCTTTTTGCATTTAGGCCCAAATCTTATGGTTTCTTTTGCAAATCTTCAAATATGTGAACCATATGACTTGAGGTACCCTAATTCCATGGTTTTTGCACTTAGGTCCAAAAATGTGCCACATTTGCATATAACCCCCTAGGGTTTCAGTCTAGGGTTTTCCAGGGGTCTATTTAGGGTTTCTGGCACTTCTAGGGTTTGGATGCCACATCAGTCCATTAATGGTGACATTTTATGATTATTACTAATAAGTTTTGAAGTTTTTCTCTTATTTAGGCTTTGTTTACTCTCTTAAGCCCAGTTTAGGGTTAAGTACTCTACTCTAGGGTTTTACCCAAGACCAGTCACATCAGTATAACTTGTTTGAACTTTTTGCCTAGTGAATGCATTCTAAGTGTGGCAAACACATGACATGCCAATGCTTATGATGTTATGCTCAAGTTTTAGTGGCAGTAACACCAGGGGTGTTACAACTCTTGCTTCCATTCTTTTATTATAAACTTCATCATTCAAAAGACAATTGCCTTGGAGGAAAGATACAATCTCGGTCCTCCAATCTTCACTATGTACTGGTGAAATTATGAGCACCGCTCCTTCCATGAGCTCAATCGAGGATTCCTTTATTGTTTCAAAAAATACTTCTGAGGGTAATGGGAGCCCCTGAGCCGCTAATTTTGCTAATAAGTCCACATGTTCATTTTCTCCCCTTGGGATATTCTTTACAGAAAAACCTTCAAAGGAGGCTTCCAACCTTCGGACTGCATCTAAATACTTTTCAAGCTTCGGATCTCTTGCTTTGCTACTTTTGTTTACATGACCCAAGATAACTTGTGAATCAGTCTTGAGGATCACCCTTCTTATACCCATTGCCTTAAGTTTCCGAAGCCCCAAGAGAAGGGCTTCGTACTCTGCAATATTATTTGTGCAGCCGAAGTCCAGTTTTACTGCATAACAGGTTCTGACTTTAGATGGTGCAACTAAAACAGCAGTTGCACCTGCGCCGAACGTCCCCCAAGACCCATCACAAAATATTGTCCAAGCTCGGCATCGCTTATTCTTTCTTCGTCCTGAGCCCCTGGCATCCAATCAACAATGAAGTTTGCTAACGCTTGAGATTGGATTGAAGATCTATGGCATAATCAATGGTGAATTCATTGAGTTCTGTAGCCCATTTTCCAATCCTTCCTGTAGCTTCTCTGTTCCTCATTATGTCCTTCAGGGGTTGTGATGAAGGCACTATTATTGAAAGCTCTCTTGTGGGTTTTGGTGTTTAGATGACAACCCAATTAAAGGACTAACAAGTGTGCTAAGTGTTGAACAGGTGATTAATGTAAAGCTAACAGGGTTCAACACAAGTAAACAAGTGTGATGGTCCAAAGACTAGATTATATATAGATAATGAACACTGCTTAAGTGAGACTCGATGTGCGTAACTCAGAGACAACCGATCAAGCCAAGGATGGAGGCAAGAAGAGCTTCGAGGTACCGAGTGCATGGGAGAAGGTCAAGGAGACTAGAAACCCAAAGCCAGGGGTGAAGAAGAAGACTTGCAAAGTCAAGGATGATCGAGTTAAGAAGAGTTATGGTGCATCAAGGATCACTACATAAGGACATGACTTACAACCAATGAGGTAACGTCTACAGTTATGTGGTGTAAGTCATAAGGCTCAAGATCAAGCTCGAGAAGTGAGCAAGGGGGTTGGAGCTCAGATATGTCAATCTAGATCAAGTCAAGTTGACTTGATGGTTTAGAGTCCAACATTGATATCAAACATACCAAGTGCTAAAGAGATGCAAATAAAGAGTAAAGGTAAGCTCTAGACGCTTGGTCAATTATTTTATATGCTAAACATTCTTGTCTCAATGGCAGGGACTCAGCTAAGTGAAGTCTAAAAGAATCAAAAGAAGACAAAGAAAGAAAGGAAGAAAAGGTGCTGATCTGTGCCGCACCGGACGGTCCGGAGCTACTCACCGGACACCGGTGTGTGCACCGGACAGTCCGGTGCAAGGTCTGTGAACTCGTCGCTCTCGGGTGTTCTCTGGCTACATCGACTATAAATCACCGGACAGTCTGCGCGAGGCGTCGGATAGTCCGGTGCTCCAGCCATGCAACGGCTACCTGCCACGTCGATGAGCGCCAATGGTCATATGGCGCACCGGACGGTCCGGTGCCCCACACCGGACGGTCCGGTGCCCCACATCGGACGGCCCGGTGCCCCACAGAAAAGGAAACCAGCCAATCAGTGGATTCTCTGTCGTGCCCTATACGCGTACTGTTCACTGTCCGGTGTGCCACCGGACAGTCCGGTGCACCCACAACCAGGGAAGGCTCGGAGCTTTCAAATGAAGCTCCAACGGCTCCTAGGCCTTTTGGGGCTATAAAAGGGACCCTAGGCGCCTCAAACAAGTACACAAGTGCAGCCAACAAGTGTATACATCATTTGGATCAATTCTCTCTCTCTCCCTCTCTTGTATATCTCTCTAGTTTGTGTGGAGGCAAAGCCATAAGCCTTTAGAGAGTGGAGAAGTGCTGCTGAGAGCTAGAGCAAAATCTTGAGCACGTTGTTACTCTGCCGGAGTGCTGTCAAGAAAACTGTAAGCAGCCACGGCGTTGTTGTAACCAATATCAACACAGTGGAAGGCTCTATCTATCATACTGACAGATCTGAGCAAACGGAGGAAGGGGTTGAAATAGACTCCAAGCCCAGGTGTGGCTAACTCCAATAAGGACTAGGCAAGCATTTCAGGCTTGGCCGAACCTCTGGATAAATCCATGTGTCTGTGTGCTCTGCTCTGTGCTGTGTGTTGTTTCTCTGTCTTATTTGTTGTTTATACTTGCACTTCTATACATATATGTGGTTCAAGCTGTCTTTGAAGTGCAGGGTATTTTAAGATAGGAACTTCTATTCCGCTGAAACCTACTCGAAGGATCTTTCATTCCACTACGATCCAGTCTTCGAGTAGAGTAAGAATTTCCAGTTTTTACAGTGTTAATTATTATTCGCCTATTCACCCCCCTCTAGGCGACATCTAGATCCTGTTCCCGGGCATAGGGAACTTTCAATTGGTATCAGAGCTAGGCCTCTCTAGTGTGGGCTTAGCCGTCCGGAGATGACAATGTCGTCACAAGAGGTAACTCTAGAACTTCTTCTAGGCGATGGTTCTAATTATAAATCTTGGTCTATCTCTATTTATAATGCTTTCATGCATATTGATCCTGATTTGAGATAGATCTTCAGTAGAAGTACTTTTCCCTCTGATATATTAGTAAACAACCTTCTAATGCTGAACTAAGATGTCTATCTCTCAATCATCTTGCTTGCAACATCTTAGTTGACTCTCTTTCTAGAGGTGCTTATTTTGCCATCATGAGTAGTTATAGTGATTTATTTGTTGATGCTCATGATCTATGGACTAGAATTAAAATAAAATATTCTGAGTCCAATTGTACTACTTCTACTCCCTATGTTGCGTGTTGTACTAACCTTTCAAAGGGAGAAGAAAAACGATGGCAACCAAACGATGAATCCACCTCACCGACAGGTTTGTCTTCCACTAGTTATAAGTGTCTTATTGCTAACAATGATAGTGGAGACAAAAGTGATGACGAGGAGGAATATGAGGATGATAGCAAGGATGAGTCTTCATCAGCATAAGGTACATTTTCCTGTATTGCTTCCACTGATAATAATGACAGAGACGAAAGCGACCGACGATGTGGAAGAAGAGGAGATACGCCGGTTCTACACCCATCTCAACAAAGAAGACAAAGTGCTCTTGGTTAAGCTGTTGAGGAGGAACAAGGAACAAGGCGAGACGCTTCTCAGGCTAGAGGAAACTCTCATCAAAACCAACGACAGCCTGGAGAAGATGACCAAAGAACATGAGAAGCTAAAGTGCTCTCATGACGATTTGGTCCAACGGTATGAATCTGTTTTATTTGAGCAAAGAAATAATCATGATGTATTATCTGATGTTGCTCAACTTAAAACTGAGAATTCTAGGCTTAGAAGTCAAGTAGAAATGATGAATTTAGAAAAACTTGCTCTAGGTGAAAAGTATGATATGTTGTCGTATTCTCATTGTGAATTAGTTGATGACCATATCATGCTCAATATTGCTCATGAGGTAGTAATTACTAGTTTAAACTCATGTGAACCTCGTTCTTGCACAAGTGATCAATTAGTTAAAGTATTATCATGTGCTGACCTCCACTGCCCCAAGAAAGGCCAATCTTTGATTGAGAAACAAGTTGTAGGGTCAAAAAGAAAATTGCTTAGGAACAAGAAACAAAGACAATTGAGGAGTAGATGCCATGCTCGACTTCCTCAAGATATTTACAAACATGTGGTGAATAAGCTTGAGGAAGGAGGAACCGCAGCAAGGGTCAAACTCCGTGAGAAAGACGCTCCCAAGGCAATCAACATGAACAAAGAAAAAGGTAAAGATTCAATTAGTCATGTTGTTTGCACTGATCATCTCTCTATGTTATCCAAGAGCAAAAAGAGAAGAGGAAAAAGGAGGTGCTTCAAGTGCAATGAGTTAGGCCACCTCATTGTGTCTTGTCCATACAAAGACAAGGATGAAGGGATGAGGAGATGTTTTGGATGCAATGACAAGGACCATATGATCACTGCATGTCCGCTCATGAAGAATCAAACACGTGCACCCTCCAGGATGACCCTCACTAAGAAAAAGACAAACAACAAGCATCATGTCAGGTTGAGCAACGCTTCAGCTACATGTGTGGTGAGCATGGTCATCTACCTAAGGTATGTAAGAAGGGTAAGGTTTCTAAGCAAGTAAATTTATCTCAATGTTATTCGCTTAGAAGACCCAAATCATACACTTGTGCTAGATCAGTAATGAGATCACCTAGAACTAGCACGAATGCTATTTGGGTACCAAAGGCTCTTTTAGATGAACGTTATGGACCCATCCCGAGATGGGTACCAAACTATGTCAACTAGACCATGCAGGTGCCTTGAGATGGACTAGAGATCTTGGGAGAGCTTAAGATGGTTAATTCAAACTCTATGCTTAAGCTGTCAATTTTTATAGTCTATTTATTGACCGAAGGTTGAATTATTGTGCAATACTAATCCCATGTTCATCTCAAGTTAAATAAGTTGTAGAGGTCCTTAATCATTATTGGTGAATCAAGCAAAGGACTTTGATGAGAATCTGCAACTTGCACTCCAAAGGACGGTACCCGTGTATCTTAAGTGCATTATTTCTAATCAGCATTGCTTTTAAGTTGGATTGTCGTTCTATACCTATCCTTGGAATAGTTATGCTTTTGAGATTGCTTGTGTTGAATATCTTTCAATTAATGATACATGATTTCCATGATCATAATCATGATTGCTCAATCGTGACTATGTGCTTTATAGGTTATATATCTTGAATCATTCAATGGGTAGCTTTTCATTTGATATAACCACCATGATTAACTCTCTTGGTGTATGTGGATAAACATGTATCTTTTTTGCAAGTCATGCTATGTGGTTTTTAATGATTAACCTATGTGCAAGCGTGATAGTTTTGTTTAGTCCATGTTCACATGATTACTTTGCCTTGGTACTCTGTTGTATACCAAAACAAGAAATCCATGTTATGTCTCTAATGCACTCTCTTGAGCTATGAGGTGCATGAGCATAAGCAACCCTCAATTAGTAACAACAGGTGCTCTCATGGCATTCAGTTAAAAGGCTAAGGTATGGAGAATGGAACTATGCAATTTCATTGAATATCTTGATGTTCCGTTGATTGTGATCATAGCTATGTTCTTGCCTTTCAATTGGGATTATCTTGGCTTAGGTGCTTTATGCTTTAAAATGTTGTTTCCTTTGGTGTACCTAAGAAAATACTTCTTAATCATGGTGTGCTTAGACATTTTGCTTTATATGCATGATCTTGTCGTTTTTCATTTGGTATATGTGTTGCAATGATCATCATGTGTGAAGCGTACCTAGGTTGCTTTTAAAATGTTATATATCTTGAGGCATGCATTGTTTCCACTAGTCATAAGTTGTATTATGCCATCTATATCCAATTTGTATCTTTTTATGATGCAATTGATATATTATGCCTAAACCAAGGTATGTTGTGATCCAATCTAGTTCTGAGGATGCTAGAATGTGCAAGGTGCAAGTCATTCAAATACTTGATGCACAACTTTAGGGGGAGCACACATAACTTATGTCTTTTGAGACTAATTGTTTCTTGAGTGATCTTGTATAGTCTCAAGGTGGAAAAGGGAAGATGAGCAAGAAATGGAGTAATCAGGACTTGGGTACCTCCACAAGTCGAGTAATTGGTATCTAAAGTTGTGAGTAATTTCATATTTAAAGGTTGCTCGTGCTCTATAATAGTCGGTGATCCTAGATGCTTATCTTTAAATATCATGGAGCTATGACGGTGATGATTTTTCAATTGGTAGCCTTGGTAGTGTGCTTCAATTGGTATCTTTTGGTAATCACTAGAATATAAGCTTTATCTTGTGCCACAATACTATAACTTGTTCTAAGTTTGATGTCTTAGCAACAAGAAAATGTCAGGATAAAGGATCAGGCACAAGTGTAAAGAAGCTCCCTAGAGATAAAACTTTCAGAATGGAAATCTTTAATTGATGACAAAAGGAACTCCGCCTACTTAGATGGAAAGTACACCATAACATGGTAAAGGTACAAAAGGAGGTATTGACCTTTTTGCGTATTTGTATCTTAATTTTCCTCCAATGCTTGTGTTGCATATGTTTAATATATAAGGGGGAGTAATGTTAGTGTGTTGCATTTTCCCAGCTTCATACCCTATTGTCCCTTGACATCATCCTATGTTCTTGCTTGAATATGGTTTTGGTGTTTGATGTCAAAGGGGGAGAATTTGTGCATTAAAGCTTACCTCGACCTGAGAGGAAAGCTTATCTTAAGGGTGAATAAAGGACTCAAAGGGGTTTCCTTGAGTTCCTTTGATCTTAAGGAAGAATGTGTTAGTTTTGTTGATAATACTTATCATATGCTTCTTATTGTATTAAATGGTGATAATGCATAATTAGTGCTTCCGGTGATATGAATCAATTGGTATCTATTGTGTTTGTCCTGGAATAGATATTCATGCGGTTCTGGTGCTTTAAATTAATATCTTAATGGTGAATAGTGGTAGGTTGATATTCTTGTGGTATATCAATTTAATTGGTGTTTAACTCTGGTTCTGTGCATTTGTGTGTTATACGCATCACGGTTTAATTATTGACATAATGTATCCCACGAGTGCTAAGGTATAGTCATGTTTCGAATTAGCCTAAGTATGTGCAATTTGGCATATAAGGCCAAAGTTAAGATTTTAATGTAAGCACATATTTAGGGGGAGCATTCTATAAACTTAGAATTCAAAATTTGTGCTTGAAATCTTATTCTTGTGTAAGCTTTAATTGTGTTGCCATCAATCACCAAAAAGGGGGAGATTGAAAGCTCTCTTGTGGGTTTTGGTGTTTAGATGACAACCCAATTAAAGGACTAACAAGTGTGCTAAGTGTTGAACAGGTGATTAATTCAAAGCTAACAGGGTTCAACACAAGTAAACAAGTGTGATGGTCCAAAGACTGGATTATCTATAGATAATGAACACTACTTAAGTGAGACTCGATGTGCGTAACTCAGAGACAACCGATCAAGCCAAGGATGGAGGCAAGAAGAGCTTCGAGGTACCGAGTGCATGGGAGAAGGTCAAGGAGACCAGGAACCCAAAGCCAAGGGTGAAGAAGAAGACTTGCAAAGTCAAGGATGATCGAGTTAAGAAGAGTTATGGTGCATCAAGGATCACTACAAAAGGACATGACTTACAACCAATGAGGTAACGTCTACAGTTATGTGGTGTAAGTCATAAGGCTCAAGATCAAGCTCGAGAAATGAACAAGGGGGTTGGAGCTCAGATATGTCAATCTAGATCAAGTCAAGTTGACTTGATGGTTTAGAGTCCAACATTGACCTCAAACATACCAAGTGTTAAAGAGATGCAAATAAAGAGTAAAGGTAAGCTCTAGACGCTTGGTCAATTATTTTATATGATAAACATTCTTGTCTCAATGCCAGGGACTCAGCTAAGTGAAGTCTAAAAGAATCAAAATAAGACAAAGAAAGAAAGGAAGAAAAGGTGCTGATATGTGCAGCACCAGACGGTCCGGAGCTACTCACCGGACAGTCTGGTGCAAGGTCTGTGAACTCGTCGCTCTCGGGTGTTCTCTGGCTACATTGACTATAAATCACCGGACAGTCCGGTGCTCCAGCCGTGCAACGGCTACCTACCACGTCGACGAGCGCCAACGGTCATATGGCACACCGGACGGTCCGATGCCCCACACCGGACGGTCTGGTGCCCCACAGAAAAGGAAGCTAGTCAATCAGTGGATTATCTGTCGTGCCCTATACGCGTACTGTTCACTGTCCGGTGCGCGGTGCGCCACCGGACAGTCCAGTGCACCCGCAACTAGGGAAGGCTGGGAGCTTCCAAATGAAGCTCCAACGGCTCCTAGGCCCTTTGGGGCTATAAAAGGGACCCCTAGGCGCCTCAAACAAGTACACAAGTGCAGCCAACAAGTGTATACATCATTTGGATCAATTCTCTCTCTCCCTCTCTTGTATATCTCTCTAGTTTGTGTGGAGGCAAAGCCATAAGCCTTTAGAGAGTGGAGAAGTGCTGCTGTGAGCTAGAGCAAAATCTTGAGCACGTTGTTACTCTGCCGGAGTGCTGTCAAGAAGACTGTAAGCAGCCACGGCGTTGTTGTAACCAATATCAACATAGTGGAAGGCTCTATCTGTCATACTGACAGATCTGAGCAAACGGAGGAAGGGGTTGAAATAGACTCCAAGCCCAGGTGTGGCTAACTACAACAAGGACTAGGCAAGCATTTCAGGCTTGGCCGAACCTCAGGATAAATCCCTATGTCTGTGTGTTCTGCTCTGTGATGTGTGCTATTTCTCTGTCTTATTTGTTGTTTATACTTGCACTTCTATATTTATATGTGGTTCAAGATGTCTTTGAAGTGCAGGGTATTTTAAGACAGGAACTTCTATTCCGCTGAAACCTACTCGAAGGATCTTTCATTCCACTGTGATCCAGTCTTCGAGTAGAGTAAGAATTTCCAGTTTTTATAGTGTTAAATATTATTCGCCTATTCACCCCCCCTTTAGGCGACATCTAGATCATGTTCTCGGGCATTGGGAACTTTCAATTATGTGGTATGCTTGGAAGTAATGCCAAAGCTTCCTAGAGGCCATCAGTACAACATACATAACCTTCTCCAGCTCCGTGTAATTCTTCTTTCATGGACTGAGTATCTCGGAGATGAAGTATATTGGTGCTTGCTTCTTTACTTGGCCATCCTGCTTCTCTTGTACAAGCGCCGCACTAACCGCAGCGTGGGAAACACCCACATATAGAAGTAATGGAGTTCCTGACGAAGGAGGGGTTAGAGTTGTTAGATCTATCAAATATTGCTTCAGCTCTTCGAAGGCTTTCTGCTGAGCTGGTCCCCATTGAAAGACTTCGGCTGATTTCAATTCTTCGAAGAATGGCAGGTTCCTCTATGCTGATCTTGAGATAAATCTGTTCAATGATGCCAGCCTTCCTGCTAACCTTTGAGCTCCCTTTATAGAATTTGGTGGTTCCATCCGAAGGATAGCTTCGATTTTACTTGGGTTAGCTTCAATACCCTTTGTTGATACCATGCAGCAAAGAAACTTGCCCTTCTTCACTCCAAAGACGCATTTTCTGGATTTAGCTTAAGACCAGCCCGTCTGAAGTTGGCAAATGTCTCTTGCAAATCAGCAACATGGTTTTCTTGTTTCGTGCTCTTTACTACGATGTCATCAACATATGTCAGCACATTTCTGCCAATTTGGGAGTGAAGAACTTTGGCAGTCATTCTGCTGAAGCTTCCTCCAACATTCTTGAGCCCCTTAGGCATACTAAGGTAACAATAGGTCCCACTAGGGGTTATGAAGCTTGTCTTTGGCTCTTCGTCCTTCTTCATCCAGATTTGATGATAGCCTGAGTAGCAATCCAAGAAGCTCATGAGCTCCGAAGTAGCTGCTGCATCCACAAGGGAATCTATTCTTGGCAATGGGAATTCATCCTTCGGGCATGCTTTATTGAGATCTGTGAAGTCAATACACATTCTCCATTTTCTGTTAGCTTTCTTTACCATGACGGTATTAGGCAGCCATTCTGGGTATGTCACTTCTCTGATAACGCCGGCACTTAGAAGTCTTTTCACTTTGTTTCGTGCACCTTCGGCTTTATCATCGGACATTTTCCGAAGCCTCTGCTTTCTTGGTCTAAAGGACGGGTCTACATTGAGTGAGTGCTCAATAATGTCTCTATTGACACCACATAGATCATTGGCTAACCAAGAAAAGACATCTTTGTTGTTGAATAGAAATCTCAGCAAAGTCTTCTCTTGTTCATCAGATAATTGAGATCCCAGTAGCACTTTTTGCTCAGCTATGTCTTCACACAAAAGCATGGACTTTGGTTGATCTGCAGAAGCAACCTTTTCCCTTTTATGCTTATATTGCTGATGAGCTTCAGCTTCATCTATATTATGGATGGCCTTCGAATCCGTCCAATTTCCTTCGTCTCTCCTGGTAGCTTCTTGACTCCCATGTACCGCAATGGGCCCTTGTTCCGAAGGTATCTTCATAGAAATATATGCTGGATGAAGTATTTCTTCGAAGGCATTGAGCGTCCCTTGACCAATGATTGCATTGTATAGATACTCCATATCAACAATGTCGAAGACAACCTGCTCTGTCCTTGTGTTGTGAACGTAGCCGAAGGTGACATGCATGGTTATCTTGCCGAGTGCCACAATCTGTCTTCCTCCGAAACCACAAAGGGGGTGTGTTGCATCATGTACCTTGCCATCTGACTCTTACATTTGTCTGAAAGCCTTCGTGAAAATGATATCTGATGCACTGCCTGTGTCTACCAGGACATTGTGGACTAGAAATCCCTTGATGACACAAGATATGACCATTGCATCATTGTGGGGATAATCCTTGAGCTGAAGATCCTCATGAGAGAAGGTGATTGGTATGTGAGACCATTTAGACTTGATGAAGGGTCCTTGCACCCCAACATTTTGTACCCTTCTCTGTGCTTCTTTCTTCTGCCTCTTTTTGGCTGGTACAGAACTTGAGCCGCCTGTGATTGGGAGCATCAGCTTCGTAGCCGAAGGTGCCACAACTTGGTTGCTTTGCGAAGCCATTGTCGCAGTTGTGGAAGTGAATTCACCGGAGGTGGGCGCCAATGTTGGTCACTTCTTCTCAAATGTTGTGAGTCAAGAACAAGGCAACACAATTGTTAATGGTTAAAGACCTTCGTCCTTCGAAGCATTATTTCCTCTCGAATATAATGATCTTCAGACAAAAGTCATGAAGGGCATACCTTCATGATTTCAACATATGAATGTGAATATAAATAAGAAAGTAAAGGAACACGAAGGAATGAAGATAATAATAATTATATATCAATGATCTATTTATTCTTGTATTCCATAAACATGAATAAACATCAATAACATTCATATTACATCGGTACCTTCGGTTTGCCAGAAGGTGAGAGTGCGAGAATGATGCGAGAGTGATTACAATCCAGCGTGAATAGTATGGGGGTACTGTTCATCTATTTATAGGCACGGGACGCAGCCCAGGTGAAATTACATCCGTGCTCTCGAACACTTGTTTACAAATAACTAAAACCAATAAGGCCTATCTAGTCCTTTTTTTCTTTCTTTGCTTGGTCTGGGCCGAAGCCATTGAGCTTCGGCATTTCGCACTATCGCCTCTACACAGAATCTTTGTCTTGAGGAGCTAAACTGAGACTGAAGGAGGCTTCGGCGATCCTTTACATCATTTTGTCGAAGGTGTTTTTTTCCTTAAGGACCTTCGGCGGAGAAGAAGACCCCCAACAAGTTCTAAATAATCCAAAGTCGTTGTGAGGGTGGTTGAACCTCCTTGATCCTAATCATGTGGTGTCGGTATTGCCACAATGTCTAAGACACTCATCATTGTAGATGAACTCATCTCCTAATGCAAATTTCATGGTTGCCATCAACTCTTGGCCGATCTGCGCGATTTCCTCTACTTGGAGTGCAAAGTGTCCAAAAAAAATTTCAATAGTGTTTATATGGGCTAGGTCACATGATTGAAAGATGAAGGTAAAGGCACGAGAGACATGTAAATTTAGACAGATTTGGGATCTCGATTGATATAGTACCCTATGTCATGCATGGTTGTATTATGGTCTAATGATCTGATGTGTTCATAGATGCCCTCATAGGTTTTCACCATCCCCCTCTTATATTCCAAGAAAGGGTGGTGGTTTACAATATAGGAACAAAGTTGATTATCTAGTTGGACTCATGACCAAGTCGGTCCCGAGTTATATATGAGTAAAACTCTATGTCTTTACAAGTGTATCTTCCTTATTCGTTAGGATCATCGCCATATCTTCTATTCCGATGAGAACTTTGACATATATGTGTTTCTAGATTCCTAATGTCTTCAAGCCTCCTTTTGGTCTTGATCGTTGAGTCCCTAGGCTCGTGGTCAAGCACATGAGCCCTATTGTTTAGGTTCTTTGTTGTGAAGCTTGATCTAAGTAACCATGGTATATATTATTGACAAATCTCCTTGAACAAACCTTGAGTAAGAAAGTGAAATCCATTAGTAAAGATGTATTTAAAGACAACACATTTAACCACTTTAGGCTTCGAGATTATTTCACTCCCTAATAAACAAACATGATTCCATAATAAAGTTTTTCTATGAATAAAAGGGCCAAGAGATGCATCATTCATCAAGGACTTGCCAGAACTTAATAATTTGGTTTCATCACCAAAATGTTCTGACTTAGAGACTTAGGCATCTGTTAAATCAACCTTATAATCATGCTAAGTCACATAGGATTTCTCTTCAACGCCATACATGTAACACAAAAAGGAGTCAATCAAACCATAACACAACAAAAAACCAAGTTACAAGTTAGAAAATTACTTTCACAAGGCTCACAAGCAACAAGTAGAAAACTTCATTGCAAGACTTGTAGACATCTTCGCAAACAGATTTCATAGTAAAGCTTTATTTCATAAGACACTCATTTTTACCAAAGTGGTAGCAAATTGCAACCTATAAGTGCAGTATATATAGGAAGTTTTGGTCAAAAGCGATAGTTTAGCTATCTTATATAATGGACTTTGATCAAACTTGATTGTTAGCAATTTGAAATCAAAATTGTTAACCTCTTAACCTCCAATGACCAGCTTTGAAACTCAGGGACGATGTTTTTACCTTCATTTGAAATCATAATTCTGTGAAATCCAGACCTTTGGAGAAGGCTTTCTCTCACGAGGGGCTACTATTGGGGATGTGATCTCAAACAAACACAATCCTAATGTTTTGGAGTTGATTAACAATCATTTTGTCTATTTATTCGATATCTTTTCATGATCATCTTCATTAGAAGCAAAGACAGAAGTGAAGTCAGAAGTGAACAAAGATAGATCGGTTCACTTCACAGATCATGAAGCAAAGTCAGAAGTGAATGAAGGCAAATTGGTTAATTTCACAAAATGTGAAGTGAATTGAGAAGCGAGAAAAGGTAGATCAATTTACTTCACAACACTTGAAGCCTCTAATAAAGATTGCATGCCTAGAAAAAAAAGCCTAGAATATATATATGTAGGACAAACCGACTGCATTACCTTTCTGTAAATGCATAATTACACGCAAATTAATAGTTCATGAGTATTCTAGAATTTGTATAAAGAATAACGAAGACAACATCCTATAAAAACACCCCTGCATTAGTGTTAAAGACACATTTATTCCATCAATTTTAGTTAGTAATCTATTAACTAACAAAGGGATTAACTAATTGTGGTTCTCTCGAAAAAGACCAACTAATTAGTTTCAATCAGGGGAGGAGATATGGGTTTTTGTTGGGGTCAGTTGACCCCTATAAAATTTAGAAAATACTATACAAATATATTATAGCTATAGCATGTATTTATTAGATGATGATTAGTGGAACAGACCCCAATAACTTTGTTGTCTGGCTTCATCCCCTAGTTTCAATAGTTCATCCTATAGCTATTTTATATATTTTGAGGACAATATAGGAAACAGTGGGTAGTTCCCGGCCCACAAAACGAAGGCATGCACATGCACGTTTGTAGCAACAAAGGTGTGATTGAGTTCGAAACCATCGAGAGCTGTTCAAATTTTCGATCTATATGTGTTGACACCTTTTCGGAGGCGCCAATCACTCAAAAGAACCAGCGGCGGTGCTCTCTGGTCAGGCGCGGACGGTCCGCGGCTTGGGGTCGGACGGTCCGCGACCTGGCGCGACGTGGCGGTGCTCTCTGGTCAGACGCGGACGGTCCGCGGCACAGGGCCGGACGGTCCGCGACCTGGTGCAGGAGCTCGGGTTCCCTGCCTGACGGCCGGACGGTCCGCGCTCTAGGGCCGGACGGTCCGCGCGTGCGCAGGGGCGGCGGAAGATCGCCGGCGGCGCCTGGATCTCGCTCCCGGGAGGGACCCCGTCGGGGAGGAGAGATCCTAGGAGTTGTCTAGGCTCGGGCCGGCCGACCTAGACTCCTCTAATCGATGTAGAGTCGAGGAGAGGCAGAGAATTTGGGGATTGGAATACTAAACTAGGGCTAAACTAGAACTAGACTAGAACTACTCCTAATTGTGCTGAAAATAAATGCGAGATAGAAGTTGTATTGGTTTGATTGTTGGGGGTTCAATCGGCCGTAGCCCTTCATCTATATAAAGGGGGAGGTCTGGATCCGCTTCCAACTGATTTCCGAGTTAATCCCGCGGTTTTAGGTAACAAATCCCGCGAGAAACTAGGAACCCTAACTGACTCTGCGCACGCGCGGACCGTCCGCGCCACCACCGCGGACGGTCCGGACCGCGGACCGTCCGGCCTCCGGGCCGGACCGTCCGCACGGTCATTTTGGGTTCCAACATATGCCCCCCTGCCTTTTGGTGAAGGTTGACGAACCAAAAGCATATGAACTAAACCTGATGTAAGTCACCGGCTTTTCGATATGGAGATTATTCAATAAAGCACCAATATAAAGGCCGTTTCGGATTGTATCTTTCTCGGCCATGACCATTTGTTCAATGGATCAAAAGGAATAGAATGGAGGTGCCCCCCAGTCTGGATAGACGAAGGGACTATACATGTACCATGGATTCATCATCGTGCCATTCCATGTTTGAACAGGATAATATACCGACAATGAGTAAATAGGTGGAAAGTACCCTGGTCTCATAGAATGAATAGGCGATGCTTGTTGTGTCGCCTTTCGGGCCGTTTTGTTTAACCGTTTTGTTTTAGCAGGTGGCCGGGGTTTCTTTGTTGACCGATCACGTGGAACAGTCTTTTTGCTAGCATTTTTGGAGAGCAACTGATCAAAAGTCGGATCGGCTTTGATCAGCCGATTATATGTGCTTTGACATTGCGTCTTTTTCCTTGCTTTGTGTAGAGGTTGACGCCTTTGGTCATAGGGGGACTGTCCGGCTTAGTTAGCCGGACCATTTGTCTAAGCACCGGATCGTCCGCACGTAGGTGCCGGACCATCTACGATGCTCGGGCTAGGCTGATGTGTTTGGTTCATTAACTGTGCCTGCCCCCCAGTGTCTTCGGACTTTTTAGCCTTCTCATCCGAAGCCTTTCGAGCAATCTCCTTTTGTGATATATCTGACATGCGGGGATCGCCAATGACGATACCCTTGCCTTTGCCTTTATCAGCCATTTCGGGCCGAACCAAGACCTTTTTGCATGTGAGTTCTATTGTATTAACAGGAAAGGGTTGTGTGTCTACTTGCATCTCCTGAAAAGCCAATCGACCCTCATTTATGGCCGATTGTATCTGTCGACGAAAAACATTACAATCATTGGTGGCATGAGAAAAGGAATTATGCCACTTACAATAAGCACGCCTCTTTAATTCATCAGGAGGAGGAATAGTATGAGTTAATTTAATGTTGCCGTTTTTCAGTAACTCGTCAAATATTTTATCGCATTTGGCAACATTAAACATAAACTTAACTTCTTCTTGTCGATTCTTTCGAATCGACTGTAAAGCAGAACACGGTGAAGGTTTAGCCTGCCCGCGGACGGTCCGCGCGCGCGCAGAGTCAGTTAGGGTTCCTAGTTTCTCGCGGGATTTGTTACCTAAAACCGCGGGATTAACTCGGGAAACAGTTGGAAACGGATCCAGACCTCCCCCTTTATATAGATGAAGGGCTACGGCCGATTAAACCCCCAACAATCGAACCAATACAACTTCTATCTCGCATTTATTTTCAGCACAATTAGGAGTAGTTCTAGTCTAGTTCTAGTTTAGCCCTAGTTTAGTATTCCAATCTCCAAATTCTCTGCCTCTCCTCAACTCTATGTCGATTAGAGGAGTCTAGGTCGGCCGGCCCGAGCCTAGACAACTCCTAGGATCTCTCCTCCCCGACGGGGTCCCTCCCGGGAGCGAGATCCAGGCGCCGTCGGTGATCTTCCGCCGCCCCTGCGCACGCGCGGACCGTCCGGCCCTAGAGCGCGGACCGTCCGGCCGTCAGGCAGGGAACCCGAGCTCCTGCACCAGGTCGCAGAACGTCTGGCCCTGTGCCGCGGACCGTCCGCGTCTGACCAGAGAGCACCGCCACGTCGCGCCAGGTCGCGGACCGTCCGGCCCCAAGCCGCGGACCGTCCGCGCCTGACCAGAGAGCACCGCCGCTGGTTCTTTTGAGTGATTGGCGCCTCCGAAAAGGTGTCAACATAGCCAGGTCGCGGACCGTCCGGCCCAGAGCTGCGGACCGTCCGGTGTGACGCAGGGAAGACACCGCTCCTGCGCCCAGGTCGCGGACCGTCCGGCCCAAGGCCGCGGACCGTCTGCGCCGTCGCAGAGGGCACTACCAGGCGATCCGGCGACATGTCGCAGGCCACCACTACCGTTCACCTTGCGGAGCCGAACCCAAGGTGCCAAGTACCGCCAAGCGGTTCATTATAGTGTTTGGTGACCAAAAGGGCACCAACATACTTTTTGGCGACTCCGCTGGGGAAGAAGTTGCAGATCCACAAAATCAGGCTTATATGACCGATTCTAAAGATCTCAACGGTGCTTCTCCAAACAGCAACACAAGGCTGACTAATTTATCGGCCGCTGAGCATAAATGATTAGAAGATGACATGAAGAAGATAGACGAGGAGGCCCACTGACAAAAGGATCAGGTGCTCAAGGTGGCGGATAAGTGGTACCTCTCGCACTTCAAGGTAGACTGCCACCAGAAGACCGTCCAAGAGAGGGAGATAAACGCCGAGTATATGTTAGTCGTGCTGCAACAGCTCCCCACAATAGGTGATGCCAGGTCAGCCGATGATATTCCATCTATTAAAATTTCTTTTGATAATCGGATTAAAAATATTACGGAGGATATAGAGAGGATGGCACATGCATTAGGAAAAACTCACATGCCTGATTTTTTATCACATAAATTAGGCGCTGAAACAATTGCGCCAAACACATCGGCGACAAATGGGTTTTCCCAGCCATATTGTGGTATGCCGATGGACTCATATCCAGGACGAGCGTCACCACCATCTTCGCTAAATGGTGAGTCAACCCTGAGCATGGCCGGACCGTCCGCACACAATCGCGGATCGTCCGACCCTCCGTCAGACCGTCTGGCACCCTACGCCGGACAGTCCGGAGTTACACAGAGCCCACCACAAGGGTCACAGGTGTTGCCTGACGAGACCGGACAGTCCGAGGATAGTACCGGACCGTCCGATCCACCCGCAGACCGTCCGACTGTGCAGGTCGGACCGTCCGGAGCACCAGAAGTCACCTGTGATCCGTCTAGTGTGGAAGGCCGACGTACATATAACCGGCCACCCAAGCCCCAAGAACCAAAAAAGTCACATGTCCCTGAGCTTGTTTGGCCCACTAAGGCCAAACCTTCTGTTCGCTCTCACCCGCACTCGACACAAAAGGAAAAGGTTAAGTTCACATTTAATATTACTAAGTGTGATAAAATATTTGATGAGTTGCTTAAACATGGTAATATTAAACTATCACATAGAATTCCTCCGGTTGAAGAATTAAAAGGGCGTATATATTGTAAATGGCATGGCTCCTTTCTTCATAACACCAATGATTGTGCTGTCTTTCGTCGGCAAATACAATCGGCTATAAACGAAGGCCGGTTGAGGTTTCAAAAGGAGGTGAGGATTGACAGGCCACCTGTCCCTGCCACCACATTAGAGCCGACAAGCAAAAAAGTCATAGTTTGGCCCTGTGCGGCCGATAAAAGCAAAAATAAAAATATCGTCATTGGTGATCCCCGTACACCAAATATGTCACGCATAATGGTTACTCAGAGGACTCCGGACAAAAGAAAGACCGGAGGCACCGGGGGGCAAGCACGATCGGACACCCGATCACGGTCACCTGTCCTGCGTACACCAGACGATCCGGGTACTAAGGCTGAACAGTCCGAGACAGTAGCGGACGGTCTAGCTATAATGGTCGGACAGTCCGCAGACAGTCAGAAGCAGCAACCTCAGACCACCGGACCACAAGGTTCCAAAACAAGTGTTAGGAAACAAAATACTATTAAGACGTCTGGACGACTCAGTAGAGTCGGCCCTACTTTTGGTCAGTTGCTTGCCAAATATACGAAGAAGACCGTTCCACACAACCGGCCAATAAAGCAGACGAAGTCAAAAGGGCGGTCTGTGCAAAAGCAAAAGCCGACTAAACGGACCCAAAAGGTAGCACAACCAAGATCGCCTTGTCATCCTCCTCCAGGGATAGCATGGTGCGTCCCGTTCTATCCATCGCCGATGTGTTGTCCTGCTCATGTGTGGGGTGGTACGGCGATGAATTCGTATTACTGGCCCAATCCATTTGCTTATTTGGGCTGGGGGGCACCACAAGTTTTTGCCTATTGACAGGTTGATTAGGTAGACATGGCCGAAGAGGATGCGATCCGAAATGGCCTCTGTGCATTAAAGTTCCATCAATTATTTATATTATCTGATCGCAAGAGACGATGACTTGCATCGAGCTGAGTCCTTACATCGGGAACAAAAGCTCATGAGGTCAATTATTTCCGAAGTTTTCACTGATGCTTTTGGTTCGCCAAGCTCCACCAAAAGGCAGGGGGGCATATGTTGGGCACCAAAATGAGCGGACGGTCCGGCCCTTGGGCCCGGACGGTCCGCGTGTCCCGAGATTAGATTAACTCGGATATTTATCCTTATCTCGTGCGTGGTTATCCATCTAATCACGTGGGAGTTTGTTGGCTATCTCTTAGGAAAAGGTCCAGACCTCCTCCCCTATAAATATAAAGGGGTACGGCCGATTGAGAACCCCCGAACACATTCCAATCGAACCAATTACCTTATTTACTTTTCCTGCCCTAGGAGTAGATGTAGCATAGTTCTAGTTGTAGCCTTCCGCATATCCACCTCCACCCCTAGTCGACTCTACGTCGTCTAGATCCGTCTTGGGTGGCCTGCCAATCCCAAGACGACCCTAGGATCTCACCCCTCCCGGGGGGCAAGATCTAGTTGTCCATCCAAGACCTCTTCCTCGATTTGATCTCTTAATTCCTAGGCGACTCCACGTCGTCTGGGGACGCCCCGGGTGACCTGTCGACCCGGAGCACCTTAAGATCTTTTCCCCCTCAGGGGACGAGATCTAGATTCCAGCAAGGAGGAGGAAGACGACCCTGTCGCCAGGTCGCGGACCGTCTGGCCCAGAGCTGCGGACCGTCCGGTGTGACGCAGGGAAGACACCGCTCCTGCGCCCAGGTCGCGGACCGTCCGGCCCAAGGCCGCGGACCGTCCGCGCCGTCGTAGAGGGCACTACCAGGCGATCCGGCGACCTGTCGCAGGCCGCCACTACCGTTCACCTTGCGGAGCCGAACCCAAGGTGCCAAGTACCGCCAAGCGGTTCATTATAGTGTTTGGTGACCAAAAGGGCACCAACATACTTTTTATATGTTGGGCACCAAAATGAGCGGACGGTCCGGCCCTTGGGCCCGGACGGTCCGCGTGTCCCGAGATTAGATTAACTCGGATATTTATCCTTATCTCGTGCGTGGTTATCCATCTAATCACGTGGGAGTTTGTTGGCTATCTCTTAGGAAAAGGTCCAGACCTCCTCCCCTATAAATATAAAGGGGTACGGCCGATTGAGAACCCCCGAACACATTCCAATCGAACCAATTACCTTATTTACTTTTGCTGCCCTAGGAGTAGATGTAGCATAGTTCTAGTTGTAGCCTTCCGCATATCCACCTCCACCCCTAGTCGACTCTACGTCGTCTAGATCCGTCTTGGGTGGCCTGCCAATCCCAAGACGACCCTAGGATCTCACCCCTCCCGGGGGGCAAGATCTAGTTGTCCATCCAAGACCTCTTCCTCGATTTGATCTCTTAATTCCTAGGCGACTCCACGTCGTCTGGGGACGCCCCGGGAGACCTGTCGACCCGGAGCACCTTAAGATCTTTTCTCCCTCAGGGGACGAGATCTAGATTCCAGCAAGGAGGAGGAAGACGACCCTGTCGCCAGGTCGTGGACCGTCTGGCCCAGAGCTGCGGACCGTCCGGTGTGACGCAGGGAAGACATCGCTCCTGCGCCCAGGTCGCGGACCGTCCGGCCCAAGGCCGCGGACCGTCCGCGCCGTCGCAGAGGGCACTACCAGGCGATCCGACGACCTGTCGCAGGCCGCCACTACCGTTCACCTTGCGGAGCCAAACCCAAGGTGCCAAGTACCGCCAAGCGGTTCATTATAGTGTTTGGTGACCAAAAGGGCACCAACATACTTTTTGGGAAGGCTACAACTAGAACTATGCTACATCTACTCCTAGGGCAGGAAAAGTAAGTAAGGTAATTGGTTCGATTGGAATGTGTTCGGGGGTTCTCAATCGGCCGTACCCCTTTATATTTATAGGGGAGGAGGTCTGGACCTTTTCCTAAGAGATAGCCAACAAACTCCCACGTGATTAGATGGATAACCACGCACGAGATAAGGATAAACATCCGAGTTAATCTAATCTCGGGACACGCGGACCGTCCGGGCCTATGGGCCGGACCGTCCGCTCATTTTGGTGTCCAACATATGCCCCCCTGCCTTTTGGTGGAGCTTGGCGAACCAAAAGCACCAGCGAAAACTTCAGAAACAATTGACCTCATGAGGTTTTGTTCCCGAAGTAAGGACTCAGCTCGATGCAAGTCATCGGCTCTTGTGATCATATAATATAAATACTTGATGGGACTTTAATGCACAGAGGCCGTTTCGGATCGCATCCTCTTCGGCCATGTCTACCTGATCAACCTGTCAATAGGCAAAAACTTGTGGTGCCCCCCAGCCCAAATAAGCAAACGGATTGGGCCAGTAATACGAATTCATCGCCGTACCACCCCACACATGAGCAGGACAACACATCGGCGATGGATAGAACGGGACGCACCATGCTATCCCTGGAGGAGGATGACAAGGCGATCTTGGTTGTGCTACCCTTTGGGTCCGTTTAGCCGGCTTTTGCTTTCGCACAGGTCGCCCTTTTGACTTCGTTTGTTTTATTGGTCGGTTGTGTGGAACGGCCTTCTTCATATATTTGGCAAGCAACTGACCAAAAGTAGGGCCGACTCTACTGAGTCGTCCAAACGTCTTAGTAGTGTTTTGTTTCCTAACACTTGTGTTGGAACGTTGTGGTCCGATGGTCTGAGGTTGCTGGTTCTGACCATCTGCGGACCGCCCGGCCATCATAGCCGGACTGTCCGCGCCTGTCTCGGACTGTTCGGTCTTAGTACTCGGATCGTCCGGCGTACGCAGGACAGGTGACCGTGATCGGGTGTCCGATCGTGCTTGCCCCCCGGTGCCTCCGGTCTTTCTTTTGTCCGGAGCCTTCAGAGTAACCATTCTGCGTGACATATTTGGTGTGCGAGGATCACCAATGACGATATTTTTATTTTTACTTTTATCGGCCGCACAAGGCCGAATTATGGCCTTTTTGCTCGTTGGCTCTAATGCGATGACAGGAACAGGTGGCCTGTCAATTTTCACCTCTTTTTGAAACCTCAACCGGCCTTCGTTTATAGCCGATTGTATTTGCCGACGGAAGACGGCACAATCATTGGTGTTATGGAGAAAGGAGTCATGCCATTTGCAATAAACACGCCCTTTTAATTGTTCAACCGGAGGAATTACATGTGACAATTTAATATTACCATGTTTAAGCAACTCATCAAATATTTTATCACATTTAGTAATATTAAATGTGAACTTAACCTTTTCCTTTTGTGTCGAGTGCGGGTGAGAGCGAATAGAAGGTTTGGCCTTAGTGGGCCAAACAAGCTCACGGACATGTGACTTTTTTGGTTCTTGGGGCTTGGGTGGCCGGTTATATTTATGTCGGCCTTCTGCACTAGGCGGATCAGAGGTGACTTCTGGTGCTCCGGACGGTCCGACCTGCACAGTCGGACGGTCTGCGGGTGGATCGGACGGTCCGGTACTATCCTCGGACTGTCCGTTCACGTCAGGCAACACCTGTGACCCTTGTGGTGGGCTCTGTGTAACTCCGGACTGTCCGGCGTAGGGTGTCGGACGGTCTGACGGAGGGCCGGACGGTCCGCAATTGTGTGCGGACGGTCCGGCCGTGCTTAGAGTTGACTCACCATTTAGCGAAGATGGTGGTGACGCTCGTCCTGGATATGAGTCCATCGGCATACCACAATATGGCTGGGGAAACCCATTTGTTGCCGATGTATTTGGCGCAATTGTTTTGGCGCCTAATTTATGTGATAAAAAATTAGGCATGTGAGTTTTTCCTAATGTATGCGCCATCCTTTCTATATCCTCCGTGATACTTTTAATCCGATTATCAAAAGAAATTTTAATAAATGGAATATCATCGGCTGACCTGGCATCACCTATCGTGGGGAGCTGTTGCAGCACGGCTGACATGTACTCGGCGTTTATCTCCCTCTCTTGGACGGTCTTCTGGTGGCAATCTACCCTGAAGTGCGAGAGGAACCACTTATCCGCCACCTTGAGCACCTGATCTGCTTGTCGCTGGACCTCCTCGTCTATTTTCTTCATGTCATCTTTTAATCTTTCATGCTCAGCGGCCAATAAATTAGTCAGCCTTGTGTTGCTGTTTGGAGAAGCACTGTTGAGATCTTTAGAATCGGCCATGTAAGCCTGATTTTGTAGACCTACAACCTCTTCCCCAGCGGAGTCGCCAAAAGTATGTTGACACCTTTTCGGAGGCGCCAATCACTCAAAAGAACCAGCGGCGGTGCTCTCTGGTCAGGCGCGGACGGTTCGCGGCTTGGGGCCGGACGGTTCGCGACCTGGCGCGACGTGGCGGTGCTCTCTGGTCAGACGCGGACGGTCCGCGGCACAGGGCCGGACGGTCCGCGACCTGGTGCAGGAGCTCGGGTTCCCTGCCTGACGGCCGGACGGTCCGCGCTCTAGGGCCGGACGGTCCGCGCGTGCGCAGGGGCGGCGAAAGATCGCCGGCGGCGCCTGGATCTCGCTCCCGGGAGGGACCCCGTCGGGGAGGAGAGATCCTAGGAGTTGTCTAGGCTCGGGCCGGCCGACCTAGACTCCACTAATCGACGTAGAGTCGAGGAGAGGCAAAGAATTTGGGGATTGGAATACTAAACTAGGACTAAACTAGAACTAGACTAGAACTACTCCTAATTGTGCTGAAAATAAATGTGAGATAGAAGTTGTATTGGTTCGATTGTTGGGGGTTCAATCGGCCGTAGCCCTTCATCTATATAAAGGGGAGGTCTGGATCCGTTTCCAACTGATTTCCGAGTTAATCCCGCGGTTTTAGGTAACAAATCCCGCGAGAAACTAGGAACCCTAACTGACTCTACGCACGCGCGGACCGTCCGCGCCACCACCGCGGACGGTCCGGACCGCGGACCGTCCGGCCTCCGGGCCGGACCATCCGCACGGTCATTTTGGGTTCCAACAATATGTATACACATACTACCCAAAATCCGGTACCAAAGTCCAATTAAACACTATCGTACCTGATGAACTGCTCTATGATGACAAAATTAAACAACGGCATCAGCATGCTGTATACATAAACGTAAACGCGCGCCTCACATCACGTGAGGTTCTCCACGACATGCCCAAGCGCATCCACGTAGCTCTCCACAAGCCTGGTGACCACGGCCAGCGTCGCGTCCACCGCGCCCTCCAGCGCGGCCGCGAGGGCCTTGGCGGCCTCCTCGCCGCCGTCCCGCGCCGCCTCTACGAGCTCGGTCACCGCACTGGTCGTGAGGGCCGCGGCGCCCGAGGCGACGCTCCACAGGAAGTCCAGCAGCGCCGAGACGACGGCCACGACCGCGTCGCAGGCCACGCCGAGGACGAGCTCCACGGCCGCGTCGATCGCGCCCTTGGTCGCCTCCAGCGCCGCGCTGCCCGCCTGGCCGGGGAGCCTGAGCAGCTGCACCGTGGCGACGGCCAAGAGTGCGAGGCCGCGGAGGAGCAGCGTGGCGACAAGCTCCACGGACGAGCACAGGAGACATAGCGCCAGGTTTACGAGCCCGCCGAGTGCCATGGTACGTAACAAGTTAGTACACTTATGTATGCTAATAACAATGGCTAGTAGAGTGTACAAAGTTATGGTTTGGTGTGTGAGAGAGAGAGAGAGAGATGGGGAGAGCGAGAGAGGAAGAGGGAGAGAGAGTGGTGCCGTGTTGCTTGGAGTGCAAGGAGGGAGATGATGTAGGTATACTAGTCGAGGTTTGTTGCTTGTGAGGTTTTCCCTGGTTGCTTCTGTGGGTGCATTCAACATGCACGCAAGTCGTTGCTTCTAAGGTTTACGTTGATTATGCAGGTCTGCATGCATCCATATACATCCATGGGTAGTTGCTTACTAATCATGGTGCAGAGTTTAATTTGCGTTTTCTCCTAACTATTTGCATATAAAAACATGCGGAGGAAGACATCCTAATTTTGATGTTTTCAGGGAACTACGTGAGCAAGGTCAAAGGTTAAAAGATGACGCGTGCGGTTTGAATGGAATGTGAAATATAGCAACTGGAAGACGGAAATTCAACACGGTGATTTTTTTTATTAGGGCTAGTTTGAAAACTTTAATCTCTCCGTTATTCTAGGGAATTGAGTGGAAAATTAACTCATTTCCCCTCTATCTCGGAGGGGATTTAAGTTTTTGAACTAGTCCTTAGTATGCAGCTGGTATACCATTTTTCTTTTGCAAAATGCATGACCTCTAGAAACGAAAAATTTATTCTAATTCTGTTTGAGCAAATGTCATGTTTGAAAATCAATTTTCATAAAAGTGAAGTGATTTGTTTTGGAAGGCTATTCTGTTTAAAGAAACCTATGCTGGTATTTTCACTTTCATGTTATTAACACACTTCCCATGAAGTATCTAAGGTAGTGTTTGGTTGAAGAGCCAAGTAGAACGGAGCCGTTCTGTCCCAGTTTTGTTGTTGTTTGGTTACAAAGTAACTAGAACGGAGTGGCTCTAATTAAGGAATATTCTCCTCAGATCCGGAACCATCCCACTCCAAAAAATCAATGGGACGGAGCCGCTCCGTTCCCAGCCCGCTCCCACAGCTCGCTCTCCCATCCGTGCGCAGCAGCTCGCGCGCCTCCCTCTGCAACCAAACAAAAAACAGAGCCGCTCTGTTCCAGTCCACTCTGCAACCAAAAAAAATAGAGCCGCTCTGTTCCAACTTACCAAACACAGAACAGAGCGGCTCCGTTCCTAGAATCAGGGACGGAACAACTCCGTTCTACTTGGCTTCTCAACCAAACACTACCTAAGAGTCCCAATTGATAACAAGAAATTTAGCACATCTAAGTGGTCTCGTATTGAAGAAAAAATTGAAAGAAAAACGTTGAGCACATGGAAAGAGAACTTTCTTAGTTTAGGTGGTAGAGTCACCCTGGTTAATAGCAGTATGACTAATGTCCCTCTTTATATGTGTCGGGGACCATAATTAGGGGTACCCTCAATGCTCCTAATTCTCAGCTGGTAACCCCCATCAGCACAAAGCTGCAAAGGCCTGATGGTGCGACTAAGTCAAGGATCGGTCCATTCGAGGGACTCGATCACGCCTCGCTCGAGCCCAGCCTCGGGCAAGGGCAGCCGACCCCAGGGGATCTACGTCTCGCCCGAGGCCCCCCTCCAGCAACGGACACACCTTCGACTCAGGGCCCCCAAAAGTCAGCCCCCGAAGACGACGAACTCCGCTCCGCCCGACCCAGGGCTCAGACTCGGGCTCAGCCCCGGAAGATGACGAACTCCGCTTCGCCTGACCCCAGGGCTCGGAATCAGCCCTGGCCTCAGCCGACGGTCTCCGCCTCGCCCGACCCAAGGGCTCGGACTCGACCTCGACCTCGGAGGAGCCTCCACATCGCCCAACCCAGGGCACGGACCGACCACGTCAACAGGAGGCGCCATCATTACCCTACCCCAAGCTGACTCAGGCTACGGGGAACAAGACCGGCGTCCTATCCGGCTCGCTCCGCCAGACAAGTAATGATGGCGCCCCGCACGCTCTGTGACAACGGCGGCTCTCAGCCCCCTTACGGAAGCAAAAGGACGTCAGCAAGGACTCGACAGCCCCGACAGCTGTCCTTCCGCTAGGCTCCAGCGCTCCTCCGACGGCCACGACACCACACGAACCGGGTGCCAAAACCTCTCCGGCTGCCACGATGGCATGTACATAGGGCGCTAGCTCTCTTCCGCTAGACACGTTAGCGCACTGCTACACCCCCCATTGTACACCTGGATCCTCTCCTTGCGCCTATAAAAGGAAGGACCAGGGCCCTCTTAGAGAGGGTTGGCCGCGCGGGGAAAGGACGGGACAGGCGCTCGCGTGAGGCTGCTCACTCCCTCCCGCGTGGACGCTTGTAACCCCCTACTGCAAGCGCACCCGACCTAGGCGCGGGACAAACACGAAGGCCACGGGATTTCCACCTCTCACGCCCGTCTCCCTCCGGCTGCCTTTCCCCCCTTCGCGCTCCTTCTCGCGTCGACCCATCTGGGCTAGGGCACGCGGTGACAGTTTACTCGTCGGTCCTGGGACCCCCCGGTCTCGAAACGCCGACAGTTGGCGCGCCAGGTAGGGGCCTGCTGCGTGTTGACGAATAGCTTCCCGTCAAGCTCCAGATGGGCAGTCTCCAGCAACCTTTCCAGCCCGGGACGGTGCTCCGTTTCGGGAGTCTTGAGTTCATGTCCCTCGACGGCAGCTACGACATGATACTCGTTCCCCCGCCGTGCGACAGCGACAATGGCGACCGACAGCCCGCCCGCCAGCGGCGGAATCAACGACGTCTTCCCCACGTGGTGGAAGAACAACATTCGAGCTCACCCCGTCCCCTCCCTCGCCGACGGAGGAGGAGGCGGGGCAACCAAGGCCAAGCAGGAGGCGGCACCTCGTCGGCTGTCGAGCGAGTCGACGGCGCCGGCGCCCCAACGGGGGGCACGTCGAGCATCGACCTCACGTCTGAGACGAAGACGAGCGCCGTCTCCCCGCAACACGCCAATCCCAAGCAAACGGACGACGCCAGCACGCTCGCGAAAGGCTTGCTGGGCATCACCTCGTACCTGAGACGACGGTGCAGTCAGTCTCTGACGTGATTTCGTCACCGCCCGTCGACCAAGAGGTACCCACCGATTCCCATCTCACACTTTTTGGATTCAGCCTCGACCCGCCAAGCGACTTCGCTTTGGTGGACGCTCTCGTAGAGGCGAGTCCAAACCCTCTGGGGTGTCGTATGCGGTCACCCTGGGACCGGCTGACGGACGTCTCGACCTACGGGCCCTCGGGGTCCAAGGAAGATGATGAGCCCGACTTCTGTTGGGATTTCTCCGGACTTGGTAACCCCAGTGCCATGCGGGACTTTATGACCGCATGCGACTACTGCCTTTCCGACTGTTCTGACGGTAGCCGCAGCCTCGGCGACGAGGACTGCGGTCCAAGTTGTGAATGTTTCCACGTCGATCTAGGGGGTCCCTCCGAAGGCAACCACCTTGGTATGCCGGAGAACGGTGATCTCCCTAGGCCTGTGCCTCGCGTTGACATCCTACGGGAGCTAGCTGTGGTCCACGTTCCGGCGGGGGTCATGACCCACAGCTCGAGCAAATCCACGGGGTGCAGGCCAGGCTCGACGAGGGAGCAGGAACACTTGAGCCGATCCACCGGGACGTCGGGCAGGAATGGGCAGGCCAACCTCTGGCCGGAGAAGCGCGTCATCTACCCCAGGGTATCCAGCACCGCATCGCCGACGATGTCAAGGTAAGGCCACCACCCACTTCCAGTGGAGTCGGCCAGAACCTGGCTGCAGCGGCAATGCTTCTCCGCGCGATGCCGGAGCCATCAACCACCGAGGGGCGGCGAATTCAGGGAGAGCTCAAGAATCTCCTGGAGGGCGCCGCGGTCCGACGGGCCAAAAGCTCCGCCTCCCGAAGGCAGGGATACCCCTCGGAACATCGCGCCGCGACTTCCCGATTCATGCGGGAAGCCTCGGTCCACACCGGGCGCACGCGCAACACAGCACCTGCGGCCCCGGGTCGCCTCGGCAACGAGCACCATCACCGCAACCGTTGGGCCCACCTCGACGAGAGGGTGCGTCGAGGCTACCACCCCAGGCGTGGGGGACGCTACGACAGCGGGGAGGATCGGAGTCTCTCGCCCGAACCACCCGGTACGCAGGCTTTCAGCCGCGCCATACGACGGGCGTCGTTCCCGACCCGGTTCCGAACCCCGACTACTATCACAAAGTACTCGGGGGAGACGAGACCGGAACTGTGGCTCGCGGATTACCGGCTGGCCTGTCAACTGGGTGAAACGGACGATGACGACCTCATCATCCGCAACCTCCCCCTGTTCCTCTCCGACACCGCTCGCGCCTGGTTGGAGCACCTGCCTTCGGGGCAGATCTCCAACTGGGACGACCTGGTCCAAGCCTTCGCCGGCAATTTCCAGGGCACGTACGTGCGCCCTGGGAACTCCTGGGATCTCCGGAGCTGCCGACAGCAGCCGGGAGAGTCTCTCCGGGACTACATCCGACGATTCTCGAAGCAGCACACCGAGCTGCCCAACATCACCGATTCAGATGTCATCGGCGCGTTCCTCGCTGGCACCACCTGTCGCGACCTGGTGAGCAAGCTGGGTCGAAAGACCCCCACCAGGGCGAGCGAGCTGATGGACATCGCCACCAAGTTCGCCTAGGGCTAGGAGGCGGTTGAGGCTATCTTCCGGAAGGACAGGCAGCCCCAGGGCCGCCCACCGGAAGATGCCCCCGAGGCATCAACTCAGCGCGGCGCCAAGAAGAAAGGCAAGAAGAAGTCGCAAGCGAAACGCGACGCCGCCGACGCGGACCTTGTCGCCGCCGCCGAGTACAAGAACCCTCGGAAACCCCCCGGAGGTGCCAACCTCTTTGACAAGATGCTCAAGGAGCCGTGCCCCTATCATCAGGGGCCCGTTAGGCACACCCTTGAGGAGTGCGCCATGCTTCGGCGTCACTTCCACAGGGCCGGGCCACCCGCGGAGGGTGGCAAGGCTCGCGACGATGACAAGAAGGAAGATCACTAGGCAGGAGAGTTCCCCGAGGTTCACGACTGCTTCATGATCTACGGCGGGCAAGCGGCGAATACCTCGGCTCGACACTGCAAGCAAGAGCGTCGGGAGGTCTGTTCGGTAAAGGTGGCGGCGCCAGTCTACCTAGACTGGTCCGACAAGCCCATCACCTTCGACCAAGCCGACCACCCCGACCGCATGCCGAGCCCGGGGAAATACCCGCTCGTCCTCGACCCCGTCATCGGCGATGTCAGGCTCGCCAAGGTCCTCATGGACGAGGCAGCAGCCTCAACATCATCTACGCCGAGACCCTCGGGCTCCTGCGTGTTGATCTGTCCTCGGTCCGAGCAGGCGCTGCGCCTTTCCACGGGATCATCCCCGGGAAACGCGTCCAGCCCCTCGGACAACTCGATCTTCCTGTCTGCTTTGGGACACCCTCCAACTTCCGAAGGGAGACCCTCACGTTCAAGGTGGTCGGGTTCCGAGGAACCTACCATGCAGTACTGGGGAGGCCATGCTACGCGAAGTTCATGGTCATCCCCAACTACACCTACCTCAAGCTCAAGATGCCGGGCCCCAACGGAGTCATCACCGTCGGCCCCACGTACCGACACGCGTTCGAATGCGACGTGGAGTGCGTGGAGTACACCGAGGCCCTCGCCGAATCCGAGGCCCTCATCGCCGACCTGGAGAGCCTCTCGAAGGAGGTGCCAGACGTGAAGCGCCACGCCGGCAACTTCGAGCCAGCGGAGACGGTTAAATCCGTCCCCCTCGACCCGAGCAGCGACGCCTCCAAGCAGATCCGGATCGGCTCCGAGCTCGACCCCAAATAGGAAGCAGTGCTCGTCGACTTTCTCCGCGCAAACGTCGACGTTTTCGCGTGGAGTCCCTCGGACATGCCCGGCATATCGAGGGATGTTGCCGAGCACTCGCTGGATATCCGAGCTGGAGCCCGACCCGTGAAGCAGCCTATGCGCCGATTCGACGAAGAAAAGCGCAGAGCCATAGGCGAGGAGATCCACAAGATAATGGCGGCAGGGTTCATCAAAGAGGTATTCCATCCCGAATGGCTTGCCAGCCCTGTGCTTGTGAGAAAGAAAGGAGGGAAATGGCGGATGTGTGTAGACTACACTGGTCTAAACAAAGCATGTCCGAAGGTTGCCTACCCTCTACCTCGCATCGACCAAATTGTGGACTCCACTACTGGGTGTGAAACCCTGTCTTTCCTCGATGCCTACTCAGGGTATCACCAAATCAGGATAAAAGAGTCCGACCAGCTCGCGACTTCTTTCATCACACCCTTCGGCATGTACTGCTATGTCACCATGTCGTTCGGCTTGAGGAATGCGGGTGCGACGTACCAACGGTGCATGAACCATGTGTTTGGCGAACACATTGGCCGGACGGTCGAGGCCTACGTCGATGACATCGTAGTCAAGACGAGGAAAGCCTCTGACCTCCTTTCCGACCTTGAAGTGACATTCCGATGTCTCAAGGCGAAAGGCGTGAAGCTCAATCCCGAGAAGTGCGTCTTCGGGGTTCCCCGAGGCATGCTCTTGGGGTTCATCATCTCCGAGCGGGGCATCGAGGCCAACCCGGAGAAGATTGCGGCCATCACCAACATGGGGCCCATCAAGGACTTGAAAGGCGTACAGAGAGTCACGGGATGCCTTGCGGCTCTGAGCCGCTTCATCTCGCGCCTCGGCGAAAGAGGCCTGCCTCTGTACCGCCTCTTAAGGAAGGCCGAGTGCTTCACTTGGACCCCTGAGGCCGAGGAAGCCCTCGGGAACCTGAAGGCGCTCCTTACAAACGCACCCATCTTGGTGCCTCCCGCTGCCGGAGAAGCCCTCTTGATCTATGTCGCCGCGACCACTCAGGTGGTTAGCGCTGGGATTGTGGTTGAGAGACGAGAAGAGGGGCATGCATTGCCCGTCCAGAGGCCAGTCTACTTCGTCAGCGAGGTACTGTCCGAGACCAAGACCCGCTACCCACAAATTCAGAAGCTGCTATACGCGGTGATCCTGACGCGGCGGAAGTTGCGACACTACTTCGAGTCTCATCCGGTAACTATGGTGTCATCCTTCCCCCTGGGGGAGATCATCCAGTGCCGAGAGGCCTCGGGTAGAATTGCAAAGTGGGCGGTGGAAATTATGGGCGAAGCGATCTCGTTCGCCCCTCGGAAGGCCATCAAGTCCCAGGTCTTGGTGGACTTCGTGGCTGAATGGGTCGACACCCAGCTCCCAACAGTTCCGATCCAACCGGAACTCTGGACCATGTTCTTCGACGGGTCGCTGATGAAGACAGGAGCAGGCGCAGGCCTGCTCTTCATTTCGCCCCTCGGGAAGCACCTACGCTACGTGCTACGCCTCCACTTCCCGGTGTCCAACAATGTGGCTGAGTACGAGGCTCTGGTCAACGGGTTGCGCATCGCCATCGAGCTAGGGGTCCGATGCCTCGACGCTCGCGGTGACTCGCAACTCGTCATTGACCAAGTCATGAAGAACTCCCACTGCCGCGACCCGAAGATGGAAGCCTGCTGCGATGAGGTTCGGCGCCTGGAAGACAAGTTCTACGGGCTCGAGCTCAACCACATCGCCCGATGATACAACGAGACTGCGGACGAGCTAGCTAAAATAGCCTCGGGGCGAACAACGGTTCCCCCGGACGTCTTCTCCCGAGACCTGCATCAACCCTCCGTCAAGACCGACGATACGCCCGAGCCCGAGAAGGCCTCGGCACAGTCCGAGGTACCCTCGGCTTAGTCCGAGGCACCCTCGGCACAGTCCGAGGTACCCTCGGCTCGGCCCGAGGCACCCTCGGCTCAACCCGAGGCACCCTCAGCTCAGCCCGAGGTACCCTCGGCCCCCGAGGGTGAGACACTGCACATCGAGGGGGAGCGAAGCGGGGTCATGCCTAATCGAAACTGGCAGACCCCGTACCTGCAATATCTCCACCGAGGAGAGCTACCCCTCGACCGAGCCGAAGCTCGGCGGTTGGCGCGGCACGCCAAGTCGTTTGTCTTGCTGGGGGACGGGAAGGAACTCTACCACCGCAGCCCCTCAGGCATCCTCCAGCGATGCATTTCCATCGCCGAAGGCCAGGAGCTCCTACAAGAGATACACTCGAGGGCTTGCGGCCATCATGCAGCACCTCGAGCCCTTGTTGGAAACGCCTTCCGACAAGGTTTCTACTGGCCGACGGCGGTGGCCGACGCCACTAGAATTGTCCGCACCTACGAAGGGTGTCAGTTCTACGCAAGGCAGACCCACCTGCCCGCTCAGGCCCTGCAGACGATACCCATCACCTGGCCTTTTGCTGTGTGGGGTCTAGACCTCGTCGGCCCCTTGCAGAAGGCACCCAGGGGCTACACGCACCTATTGGTCGCCATCGACAAATTCTCCAAGTGGATCGAGGTCTGACCCCTAAACAGCATCAGGTCCGAACAGGCGGTGGCGTTCTTCACCAACATCATCCATCGCTTTGGGATCACGAACTCCATCATCACCGGCAACGGCACCCATTTCACCGGCAGAAAGTTCCTGGACTTCTGCGAGGATCACCACATCCGGGTGGACTGGGCCGCCGTGGCTCACCCCATGACGAATGGGCAAGTAGAGCGTGCCAACGGCATGATTCTACAAGGACTCAAGCCTCAGATCTACAATGACCTCAACAAGTTCGGCAAGCGATGGATGAAGGAACTCCCCTCGGTGGTCTAGAGTCTGAGGACAACACCGAGCCGAGCCACGGGCTTCACACCGTTCTTTCTAGTCTATGGGGCCGAGGCCATCCTGCCCACAGACTTAGAATACAGTTCCCCGAGGACGAGGGCCTACGCCGACCAAAGCAACCAAGCTAATCGAGAAGACTCGCTGGACCAGCTGGAAGAGGCTCGGGACATGGCCTTACTACACTCGGCGCGGTACCAGCAGTCCCTGCGACGCTACCACGCCCGAGGGGTCCGGTCCCGAGACCTCCAGGTGGGCGACCTGGTGCTTCGGCTGCGACAAGACGCCCGAGGGCGGCACAAGCTCACGCCTCCCTGGGAAGGGCCGTTCGTCATCGCCAAAATTCTGAAGTCCGTAACGTACAAGCTGGCCAACAGTCAAGGCGAGGTCTACAACAACGCTTGGAACATCCAACAGCTACGTCGCTTCTACCCTTAAGATGCTTTCAAGTTGTTCGTATACCTCGTTCCCACGCAAAGTTTAGTCATCAAGGAAGGGTCATCCTTGCCTCGGCAAAGCCCGACCCTCCCTTGGGGGCTAAAAGGGGGGAACCCCCTCTGCGTCGAAATTTTCCTCGAAAAAAGATCCCTTCTGCCAGAATGTCTTTCGTGCTTTTCGACTACTTCGAAAGTGGATCCTGAAAACGATGGAGTACACGTAAGCAGCCAAGGCTGACCGAGCTGAGGGACTCCTATGCCTCCGGGATACGGATACCTCACTCATCACCTTCTGCGATAAGTAACTCGCGTTCGGATAAGTGATTCCGCGGACCGAACAAGTCTTCATGCTCGAAAGCTCCTCTGCCGAAGCGATTCTTCGGGCCTTCTCGACTGCGTCGGTGACGGAACCCTATGGACGGGTAAGAGTGCACGTAAGCGGCAAGGCCGACCGAGCTGAGGGATTCCTACGCCTCTGGGATACGGATACCTCACTCATCGCCTTCCGTGAAAAGCAACTCTCGCTCGCACAGACAATTCTGTTACCGACGAAAAAGTCCAGATACTCGAAACAAGAGGAAAAGAAGCGCAACTTTACAACACGACGATGGCGTGTTTGGGCCTCGGTGGCTGTAGAAAACACACGCTACAAGATAATCCGATCCTGCAGGCTCGGATCTTGACAGTTGAAGGGAGCAGCAGCACCCTCGGCGTCAACTACACCTTCGGCGAGGTCCGACCTAGCCTCGGACGGTGACGCGGTCCGAGGATCTCCACTCTGAAGGACGACAACATCACCACGCCTGGGCCATCACCGCCAGGGTCTTCTCCATGAACCCGGCTCGAGCAGACGGCTCGGCCGGTCACCCCGAGGCCTCGGCCAGCTGTCCCCCGAAGACATCGGCCCGGTCCGGGGCCTCGGCAACTCAATTCCGGCGTCGGTCCCACCAGTGGACGACCCGGCCAGGCTCTGGCCGACCAAGTCTTCTTTTCGAGCCAACTCTGCCTCTGTCCGTGCTGACACCGCTACCCCTGGCTTCGGCTCATCGAAGAGCGGCCAAGGGGTTCCTTTAACTAAGCAAGAGAAGCCTCGGACAGCAAGGCCGACCGAGCCGAGGGACTCCTACGCCTCCGGGATACGGATACCTCACTCGTCACCTTTGCACGGGGCGACTCACGCTTGGTGAAGCGGGTCAGATAACCAACACGCGAGTCTTAGTGCTCGAAAAGGAGGAAAAAACACGGCTCCGCGCCAAAAATACATACATGTTCAGGCCCCGACAGCCGCGATGAACAAAACACCGGCATTCAAGATGCCATTACAAACGGAACTCCGGTTCCGTCCCCGCGGGTATGAACAACCTCCACACCGGAGAGCCTGCGGGGCGACAAGTTCCGGGCGACTCGCCAGCGACCTCTGCAGCAGCAGCTATGGTCCCAGGACGGACGTGGCCACCGGAAGGCTCTTGTTCGCGTCCCCGCTCAAGGGGCACGAACCAGACATCAAAGCCAAAGAGCGGGCCGCTCCAAAGCGCACCGGCAGGTCCTCGCTCCCGTCCTCGCCACAAAAACGAGGAAGAGGGCGGAATGTTGCATCCTAGCTGGGCAGCAACAGTTCACCTTCCCCGGCATGGCTGGAGGACGCCTCCTCCGTAGAGCTGGGGGATGGTTTCCACCACCAGAAGCTGGAAGAGGTGGCCAGCCGACCCGTGCGGGAGGTAGAGCGTCGGCTCGCTTCGCTCTTCGCCCCAACAAGGATGGTAAGCATCCTTGAAGCTGAGGGTGGGACCAAGATCGCAGCCCGGCTTGCTTCTCCCCACCCAGGGGCTGGTGGTCACCGTCTTGGGTGACCACCGGCGAGGGGATGCAGCCGGGCTGACTGATGAAAATCCTTGAAGCCGAACGATGGCTGAAAGGTACCAACTTCCACGAAGTTGCGTTCCTCCAACGACAAGGCGGAAGGATTGCGGGTGTCCCCCATCCGGGGGCTCGGAAGGTGGAAAGACACGATGCATAAGGGCGCGCGAAGACATGGTCGCCTTTCAAGGGGGTCACCCTCTTTTTAAAGGCGACTCTCCCTACTTGCGTCCCCAACCGTCGTGGGCTGAGTCTTCTCCAACACGCTCCAAGGTCCTCCCCTTACGGCGCGGGGGCTGGGTCCCACGCGTCATGCAAACTGGCCCAGGGCAGAAGAAGCCAAACCGCCACGCGCGGTGCATGCAACCGCCCAGCGGTTACAAGCATTCCTCCACTTTCGCCCAGACCAGCGGGTGAATGGGCGGGCAGCTATGCAGGCGGCATGCAACCGCGCCAAGTGGGCGCACCCCTCCGACTTCCAACGCACCCAGCATGGAGGCCCGGGCCCACGCGTCATGCAACCGGCGCGCCGGTTGCTACGTGCAAGCAACTGCACCGCCACTCGCACCACTACCACGCCTCCTCGACTGCGGAACCAGTACCGCGACTCGAGGCAACCCTGCGTACGACCCAGCAGTGCCAGCTAGGCGCGACGGTCAATACGGCCAAAAATGGGCCGGCAGTAATGGCGGTGGCAGGCGGGCAGGAGCAGCGGTCACGTCGTCAGCCAAGCTCACGTCCCATCCAGGGACAGCGAGAGAAACCTCTCTCACGGCATGAAGAAGGCGCGCCCGTGTTCCGTTCCTCGAACGGCTCGCGCACGCGCAAGGGCCGCCCCGTGAACCGCTCGCCCCGTCGCATTAACAACGCGGCGGGACAGGCGGCGCCTCTGGCAGGAGAAGCAAGCGATGCTTCGCCTTCGCCATAATGACCGCGTCAAAAAAGGTACGCACGTCATTCGATTTCGTATCCTTTTCCTCTTTCTCTCTCTTACAACAGGGACCGGGAAAGGGGGATACCCCGAAAAGGATCCTTCTCCGTGAAGGAAACATGCCCCGAGCCTCCCTACTGATCAGAGGTTCGAAGGCTGGCCCCTCGTAGGGGTTCAACAGCCGCCTCAGAGCGCGTGGGCTCCACACCCACTACTGGTCAGAGGTTCGAAGGCCGGCCCCTCGGAAGGGTTCAACGGCCGCCTCAGGCCACTCGGGCTCCGCGCCCACTACTGATCAGGGGTTCGTAGGCTGGCCCTCGAAGGGTTCACAGCCACCTCAGACATAGAGCGAGGGATGACCCTGGGTGCGTTCGATACATAACCAAGGCTCGGGCTACGCTCCCGAGGTACCCTAGGACATTTCCGAGACCAGTGGGAACGATCTTGTAATGGAATCCCATCAGAGGGAGGCATCGAGCCCTCGGACCCCGTCGATAGGGGACCGGGTCCGGCAGATCACCCACAGGTACTTTTGAGCGTGCCTCCGGGCCTCTAGCCGACCCCTAACAAATGGGGCACGGGCGTCCACTCGGATTACCCGCCAGCAGCTCACCGGAGACACCATGTTCGGCGCCCTCCGAGGGCAACATGGCGCTTCCCCCCCCCCCTCCTCCTTGCGGAAGACGACGAACTCCGCTCCGCCTGACCCAGGGCTCAGACTCGGGCTCAGCCCCGGAAGACGACGAACTCCGCTTCGCCCGACCCCAGGGCTCGGACTCAGCCCTGGCCTCAGCCGACGGTCTCCGCCTCGCCCGACCCAGGGGCTCGGACTCGACCTCGGCCTCGGAAAACAGACTCGACCTCGACCTCGGAGGAGCCTCCACATCGCCCAACCCAGAGCACGGACCGACCACGTCAACAGGAGGCGCCATCATTACCCTACCCCAAGATGACTCAGGCTACGGGGAACAAGATCGGCGTCCCATCCGGCTCGCTCCGCCAGACAAGTAATGATGGCACCCCGCACGCTCTGTGACGACGGCGGCTCTCAGCCCCCTTACGGAAGCAAAAGGACGTCAGCAAGGACTCGACAGCCCCGACAGCTGTCCTTCCGCCAGGCTCCAGCGCTCCTCCGACGGCCACGACACCACACGAACCGGGTGCCAAAACCTCTCCGGCTGCCACGATGGCATGTACTTAGGGCGCTAGCTCTCCTCCGCTAGACACGTTAGCGCACTGCTACACCCCCCATTGTACACCTGGATCCTCTCCTTGTGCCTATAAAAGGAAGGACCAGGGCCCTCTTAGAGAAGGTTGGCCACGCGGGGAAAGGACGGGATAGGCGCTCGCGTGAGGCCGCTCGCTCCCTCCCGCGTGGACGCTTGTAACCCCCTACTGCAAGCGCACCCGACCTGGGCGCGGGACAAACACGAAGGCCGCGGGATTTCCACCTCTCACGCCCGTCTCCCTCCGGCTGCCTTTCCCCCCTTCGCGCTCCGTCTCGCGCCGACCCATCTGGGCTGGGGCACGCGGCGACAGTTTACTCGTCGGTCCTGGGACCCCCCGGTCTCGAAACGCCGACAACATGTTATCTCTTTATTCTGCTCCCAAAATGGTTATTAAAAATGGATATTTTTAGGGGAAAGACTCTTATGGCATGGTGGAAGAGTTGATAAAAAGTATCATCTGGTTAACTGGAATACTGTATGCTTGCCAAAAAAACCAAGGTGGTCTGGATATTTTAAATCTCAGATATATGAATGTGAGCCTTTTGGCCAAGTGGCTTTGGAGGCTGGAGTCCTCTGATGGCATTTGGCAACATATCATTAAGAAACATTACATCAAAGGGAGAACTATCATTACTATTGATAGAAACATGATAATTCATATTTCTAGAAGGGAGTGATGGAAATAAAAGATTTGTTTCATAAATATTGCAAGAAAGTGGTTGGTAATGGTGAAACCACTAGCTTTTAGTTAGATCACTGGTGTGGTTAAGGGTGTGTTTGGTTTGACTTTTAGCTTTGGCTTTTGCCCCCCTAAAAGCCAAAAACCAACCAAAGGGCTGGATCCAAGAAGCAGCTTTTTCTAAAAGCCGACTTTCTCGTAGTGCAAATCTGAAAGCACCCCTGGACCTTCTTTTAGTGGTTTTTCAGACGAAACTATGAAAACATATATCGAAGAATTTTTAACGACTTTTAGTGGTTTCCACCAAACGGTTTTTAGCTTTTTAACAGCTTACAGCCTACAACAGCTTTTTCCACAGCTCACACCCACAACAACTTTTTTCACAGTCACAGCCCAACCAAACACACCCTAAGAGACTCTGTCTGATAAATACAAAAGGTTATTTGATCTAACCTTTGACAAGTTTATCAGTGTTGATAAAGTCATTTCTTCTGACTTTACTACTTTAATATTCATGAGAAGATTAGTTGGTAGGATTGCTAAAATGTTTGAGGAGCTTAAGAATTCATGTAGAGATGTTTCCGTGTCTAACATCAAACAGTGTGAGGTGGTCTCTATGTAGATCTGGCTTTTTGGTCAAATCTTTATATGGGCAATTGAGAATGGATTCGATTGAGGTTCCTTACCGGTTCCTTTGGAAAGTTAAAATTCCTCAGAAAATTAAAATTTTCCTTTGGCTGATCATTAAAAACAAAATTCTTACTAAAGGAAATATAAAACTTAGAAACTAGAAACGAACACTGATCGTTGTTTCTGCGGTATGTTTGAATCAACTAAGCACCTGTTCTTTGACTTCTCAGTTGCTAGATATGTTTGGAGGCTGTTGCAAATTTCTCTAAATCTGAAAATCTAAAGTTAATCCCAAAAGATGTTGATATGATGCTTAGTGATCGGGTAAACAATTTTGAAAAATGTACTAGAAATCTGATTGTAGTTGGATGTGGAGCAGTGATGTGGTCCATATGGAAAGTTACAAATGATGCGTGCTTTAACAATAAGCGGATTAATGATCCTTCTCTCATTATTTTTTATACTGCTAGTGGTAGGATTCCTGGCCCGTGTTATAGAAAAAGAAGTCAAGAAAGACTGTGGAGGCAGAAAGCCGCCTGTCGGAGAGAAAATTCTCCGGCCGGGTGGCGGAACACACCCGCCCTAAATCCTAAGATGAGGAGGGGGCCTAAGCGTTTTGCCTGTCTACTAAACAATGGATGAACACAAGAACACATAAGAGTTTAGAGTGGTTCAGGCCGTCGGAGCGTAATACCCTACTCCACTGTGTATAGTATTGAGCTCGAGAGCTTGTATGAACTTGTGAGTCTGAGAGTCTGAGCTGGGTCTGCGTGAGAGTGTGCAAGTGTGTCTGAGCTGGGTCTGAGTGAACCTAGCTTGTAACGTCATATGCCCTCCCTTTTATAGCTCAAGGGGCCGGGGGCACGTACAAGAATACTGAGCCCCGACATGTGGGCCCAGGAGCAAAATGGAGGGAATACACTATAGAAGTATCTCATGCGAGCAACGCCTGAGCAATCTCCAGGCGCCATAATGTTCGTAGTGCATATAGTATTGATATGTCGCGCTGCTTCCTCGGTAACGCGCGAGTCATGATGAGTGCAGTGCATGCGGTAGCATGGGCGTACTGCCTGCCAACAGAATGGACAGGCACGCCGTCTGCAGGATGGCCTGGCCACCGCCCGTCAGCGGAGTGGACAGGGCTCATTAAATGCTGAGGCGGCACATCGCCTGCCAGTAGGGATGAAAACGGTCGGAAATGGTCGGTAAACACTAAAATCATTACCGTTTTCATATTTTTTATCGGAAACAAAATCGAAAACGGTAACTCCGGAAACGGAAACGATATCGGTATTTCGGAAACATCGGAAACGAAAGTTTGGTGCGAAAAATACACCGGTAACGGTCGAAATATAAAATACGATTGGTAATCATATCAAACTTCATAATACAACAAAGTTGACAAAATATCACAAAGACCACAAGTTCACAATTCATGATATAACAGGTTCACAATATAACAAGTTCATAAGGATCACAAATTTATAATATAAAAAGTTTACAAAGATCACAAGTTCACAATATAACAAGTTCACAATATAACAAGTTCATAAAGATTACAAGTTCACAGACTCAAAGTTCACAATTCATAATATTCACTCGATCTAGCTGACATGGCATGCTTACTTATGAAATATTTTTTCCTCACATAAAGAGTTTTTCACAACCTCACAGGAAAACCCTAAAACCTAGTGTGTGAAAAAGACCAAATCGGTAATCTCAACTGCCTTCCAACACCATATATCGCAAAAAAAATCTAAAGGCGTCCAAAAATACAAAAATAAGTAATCCTTATCTAGAGACGTAAGGCGATGCGAAAAATCACATGCTGGAAAATTCTGAAAAATTCCGAGACACAATTCCAAAAAATTCCGAGACACAATTCCGGAAAATTTTGAGACACAAATCCGGTAATTTCCGACAAAAACCGGTAACCGAAGGAAACAGTCGGTAAAACACCACACCGATTCCGATACTGGTTCCGATAGAAAATTCCGAAAACCGATTCCGTTTTCGAAAAATACCGTTACCGATGAATCCGATCGAAAAATTTCGAAATCGGTTTCCGGAATACCGAAAAATTCTGAAACCGTTTTCATCCCTACCTGCCAGTGGGGTGGACAGGGCTCATTAAATGCTGAGGCAGCACATCACCTTCCAGTGGAATGGACAGGCGGTGCGCCCTATCAGCAATAAATGCAGAGGTCGCGCGGCCCAGAGGCCTTACGTCAGGCTCTGCCTGCTGGCTTACGTCACGGGTAGTGGGCCACGTGGCAGCATTGGGGCTCCGCCTAAGCGGGGAGCAGGGGCGTACACGGTATGGTCCGGACTCGTGTCGGCTCCGGACCCCCGCCTAGCCTTGATTAAGGCCTAGATATTCTTTGTCCCGGAATCCCGGGACCCTGCTGTGAGTGGCCCGGATCCCACACAGAGGAGTCCGGAGGCCGTCCTAGGGGTCCGGTTTGCGCCCTGGAGGTCCTAGACCTTACCCAGGGGTCCGGTCTGTACATGCAGGGATCCGACACTTTCCCATGGGGTCCGGACCCACTGTTGATACCTTGAGGGATATTGTCTTCTCTGGCCACGTGGCGGCCCCGGAGCCGTCCACGTGGTGGGGTCGATCGCTGTTTACCGCGCAACTCGAGATAGCCGCGTGGGTATCGCGTCTTCATACTGTAGTAAGGGGTACCCCTGTTTCAGGGTACCAACACCGCTGAATCCAAAAGATTACAAATGAGGTGTTCTCTTTATCGCTGAGATGGAGGCTATTGTCAAGAAGGATCCTGAGTTAAAGTTGGTGTGCTATTAGAGCTTTCTAGCTAGGGAAATGAAGCTTCTCCATGTGGACTGTTCTCTAGGTTTCAGACTTATTTCTTTTGTTTGTGTGATAGTAGGCTTCGAGATTTTTGTTGCCATTTCGAATTATTGGTGTAGGATTTGGTCCCCTCTTTGCCGGTTTACTTCTGTTCCTGTCTCCACAAGCTTGCACTGAGTCTGGCTGTTAGTCTTTGTTAAGGTTTAGAATGTAAACCTTAGGAGCTTGTGATGGTTGTAATGTTCTGATGATGTTCAATTTATCCTATTTCCTAATGACATAGGGGGCTCAGCCCCTTCCGTCAAAAATATGTACAAAGGTTCAGGTTACACGTTTTGTTGGACCTCTAAAAGAAACTAAAAGAACACTACAATAATTACTATTATGGTTATCTCAAATAAAACATTAATGCTTACAGGTGACAATAAGCTCTAAATTTTACACTATAAGATTTAAGCAACAGATCGGATTAGAATCAGACTCTTTCTTTTTATTGTTGAACTAAAATTTATTTAGGACCCTAACATTTTATGAAGAAACATTTAGATCACGATCCATTATCACCCCTATTAATGCTTCAGTAATCTATAAAAAACCTTCGTTGGTTATTTCTTGATGCAAAATATGTGAAATGAAAATGACACTTAAAATGTCATATGTAATTTTGGTGGTTGATTTACAACACGGTCAAATAGAATAGTGGGGGTTTTATTATACAAGGTGTTGTTCATTCGAATTCAAGGATATAGTTCAGACAAAGGAAATAAAAAATCAAGTGATGAACACCTCAAGAAAGACTAGGGCACTATTGAAGATCTTAAAAGACTTGCATGAGGTCTAAGACATCAATAAGATGAAGATAGGACGAGGAGCCAAGAAAACCATAGCTCACTATAGGCTGATTGCAAGGACGGGAACTCTTCGATATGCCTAAGAGAAGATCACCATAATATAACGTGCAGACCAATTCCAAGACATCTACTATGTTCACTAACCCTACACTAAAAATAGACACTTTCGTCGACACATTTTATTTTTGTCGGCTTTTAGGATAACCGACAAGGTGACACAAAATTAACTAATTTTTATCGGTCACTAATTGGCACATGTAGACAAGGTTAACTTCTGACAGCAGCCGACGAAAGTTAGTTAATTTCCATCATCTACAATAAAAGCCAACGAAGGCTGCATATGGCCCAAAGAAATTAGACGGTCCCACTCTATAGTCAAGCCAGCCATCGCCCCTGCCCCTCGTCGTAGCGCCCCATCGACGCGCGCCACCCTTGTATCACCACCATGCGCTACCAACACCGCCACGCCCTATCGACACCACATTCAAGGAGTTACCCTACCCCCACCCGCCCCACACCTCTGCCACATGTATCCCTCCTGAGACCACGATGCTTGCCCCACACCACCATTGTTGCGACCACCCAAGCTGCCCCCGTCGCGCCCTGCAACTGTGCCCCAACCTAGGATGCTTCGACTAGACGTACTAGTGTGGTATACACATGCTTGTTAACACTCACCGACCATCGTCGATCTCGCCACCACCCGATCTGTCCCACGACGGTGTTGTCGTCTCCTATTCAATCCGCTACCGACAAACTAACATATGGTCCTACCCTTTACATTACATACATGTATATATTTAATTCTCGTTGGCCATCTAACATGGTTTATGTATGAGGACCAACAACTTGCTTATGGCTAAGCATCATTATGCGTGAGGACAACTAATGGAAATATGATGGTTGGAATAAGAGTGGGGCTTACTCTCATGAGTAGATGGTGAAGACTTATGGCTAATTCATTTGATCAACTTTCCATTATGTAGTTTTTGAATTGTGTACACAAGTTGCTCTGATACATGGCACCACTACAATTTTACCCTGCACTAGCACGTCTTTTACTAACCGTTGCATCAAGTTTGTTTTAAATAGCCCTATTAACCCCATCTAGGCTTATCTAATCTTTCCACTTTTATCAAGAATAACCACTCATTACACCATGGCACAAAATTAGCATAGGACATCTGATGGTAAAAATAGCCTTTTGCGATAGTAGGTATGCCGCCAAATATAACCATCACACTATCTGTGGGTAGCTATTGCATTGGTGTCTACCAATTTGTCAGCAATAATGGCAAGCTATTGTTGCAGTCCATCTATCGATATAAATGATTATGTGTGGTGAAGTGTCTGTCGGGAAAAAATTGCATCGATTTATTTACCAGCAAATGGATGTCCCAACCTAGCGCAAAAAATGATTTAAATATGAGCTTATGATGAATCTAACACATGACCCTTTATAATAAGAAAAAACCATCTCCATTGCACTAGTGAGGGTTATTTGTTTTGATGTATCAGTATATTACTTAATAACCATTTTACTTGAGACGATTTGTTCTTGCACCAAAAATCATGCCTAGGTAAATACCTAGCGCGTTGAAGGCCGCCGTTTCTAGCCCATCTATGGCGCACAAAAAATCCTACCTGGTAAAAACCTAAATTTGGTTTACCAGGGTCTTGTGAGCCCGTTGTACATTTTAGTTGGCTCCTCATCCTTTTTCATGGCGAACCTCCATCTTGGTGCTCATCATGATAGTGTTACCTTCATGAATGATTTTGAGAGTGTCCCAAATCTTTGCATTGTCCAAGACACTAAATTTATTGTACTCCTCCCTATATAGAGAAGCTAGAAGCACAATAGTAGCTTGGTCATTTTATGAATCATCTCTTGAAGGTAAATAACATTATGATTTTCATCATCACTATTTAGAGCATGCATTCCATTTTCTACTACGTCCCAAATACTAGGATGAAGAGAAATAAATGGCTACACATTTTATGGCTCCACCAAGAATAGTCCTTCCCATAAAAGTGAAGAGGCTTGCCTAGAGGTATAGAGAGCAAATGTGTGTTTTAATTATAAGGAATGCAGGAATAATTAAAAGACATTTGATAGTAATCATGTTTAACCGTCTATTTTTCTTTGACGAGGAGGAGTCGTGAGTGTCCTTGTGCGAAGAGGAGGAAGAATCATTATCGTAGTAGATGATCTTCTTCTTCTTCCCTTCCTTCCTCTTCTCGGATTCCGAGTCGATGGACTTTTCTCCCTTGCGCTCATCGTTGATGGAGACCGTATCCTTCTCCTCGATCACCTCTCCTTGACTTTTCTCCCTTGCACTCAACCCCTCTCAAGCGATCACAAAGATCAACTTGAGTACCACGGTCTTCCTTTATCACTTATATCCCGTTTGCAAGGAATCTCCACAACTTGAAGTCTCTCGCAGCCTTACACAAGATCCGAGTTACACTTGAGAGTAAGGGAGGGAGAAAGAATACACACACAAGAGCAAAGACAAGAGCGCAGAACAAGTCTACATAAGAATAGCTCAAAACGACGCTCGAATCTCTCTAAAACCACTAGAATGCGTGGTTGCAAAGTTCCAGAGTGTTGGTGTGCTCTTGAGATGCTTGAGTACTGGTATGAGGCGCCTAGGGGGTCCTTTTATAGCCCAAGGGGCATAGGAGCCGTTCGCTTCTCCATATGGAAGCTAAAAAAATTTCCTCTCTAGGGCGCATTAGACCTTCTGTAGTAACAATCGACAAAGGATTCTGATTGGCTGGGTTCCTTTTATAATGTGGCATCAAACCATCCGGTGCGCCACTAGACCGTCCGATGATGTCAGCTAGCCATTGGAGATTGGTACTACCAGGGAGAGAACCGTTGGAGAGGTGGTCCGGTGCACTAGAGCGAATACTTTTCACGGTCTAGTGAATTTTGTAATAAAATTCATGAGACCGAGGACTTTGTCCGTACGCGCCACCGGTCGGTTCGATGCGCCACCGGACGGTTTGGTGAGTCCCAGACTTGCCCAACTTTGCTCTTTTGA